>NC_092333.1:589890000-590220000 GCF_046630445.1 Rutidosis leptorrhynchoides | reverse complement strand
ATGACTATGATGATAACAAGCTAATTAATTAAATTTCTAATGATTAAGAATTAGTTGTAGGTCAAGCTCAACTAGGGTGTTTACAAATTTATACAATTTTGACGACAAGTTGAAAATCTCAAAAATTAGTCATTATTCTAACGGCATCTTGATTTTCCGTACAGTTTTAGTATAAAACAAGTAAAAAGTGTATTCGCGTTTAATATTTTCAGAAATCAACGTGTCAGTTTCGAGCGTAAGTTTAATATTTTCAGAAATGAATATTAATATGTGAATACAAAGCATTGTGTTCCCAAATATTTTGTTGTAGTCAACTCATACGCTCTTTTTGCAGATTCTTCTACAATCTAAAGCATGGTAAAGATTGCAATGTAAAAGTACTTTATGATTACAAAATACATATTCTAAACCTATAACAATCAAACTATATAGCTTTGCTTTCTATTCATCAATTAATTAGTAATCTAACACTGCCAATAAAAACCCTATGCATAAAAAACGTACAACCATATTCCCAGATAAAAGAGTATAAGACTTGTCCAGAGTGCTGATGCAAAGTATAAGTACCTGCATCTAATTTCATATTTCATATGTACATAATACTAACAACAATGATACTTGCATCTAATTTTTTTTTTTATCAGATTAACACAATATTAACATATATTCGAATGAGCAAATTTCAAAAAGCCATCAATAATTACTAATATATGTAAGTATATAAAAGAAATATGAAGCTTTTCATGATCTCACTTAGGCATTTCATCAAACAGTTAGCATACAAATATAACTTACTTAGTACCACCAAATATACATAACAAATTATGATAAACAAATACAAATTTGGATAAAATAGTACACACAACATACAAATTTCAAACTAAAACTCATGTATAAAATTCAAAACCGAAGACATAACTAAATCAAACATGATAATCAAGTCGTTGTACATTAACTGCCACCAACTCCTCATAGTATCAAGCAGAAAAAGCTGTTGTAGCTTAACATCAACTAAATCTCCATCTTCCTTTAATTTCCAGAATTCAAAAAACGTACAGAGTGTGATTTCTTGACATTAAAAAAAGTCTTTAACACAAACTTTTTATGACTAATCTTTATCTATATTTGTTATACCGAGTTCTTATTTAGCATATTAATGTATTTGTATTTGAAATTATTTTTCAAAGCAAATCACCACAACTAAAATACATACCGTCAACCACTATTGATGCAGGTTACCAGACTTCAAGATCACCTGAGGTCGCTTTTTAAGATCCATCGTACCTCAGGTTGTTTTTTTTAGATCTAGTTGCCGAATGTCTCTTTCTGCGATTTAACACCAATCGCCGGTTGTTGGTACGCTTAGATGAACAGCTCCGATTCGATTATCTAGGGTTTTTTTCGATTTGGGAAATCGTCGGGTTATTGAGGTGATTCAGAAATTGTAGCGTGTTTTTCTAGGGTTTAGATATATAGGATCGATTGATGAGGCGATTAAGGAATTGAAAAAGGATTCAGAGATTATTCAATTTTCTAGGGTTTTTTGTAATTGGGAGAGGAGCGAGATACAGAGAAAAAAAAAAGATTTAGGGTTTAAATGATGTTAGGCTTTTTTTTTAATATAATGAAGCGTACATACTCCGTATGATAAGTACTCCGTCTGTTTTTAACCTTTATTCTTCTTTTTTTATATTATTAATTTAAAATTTATTAATATGGATGATGTAAGCAAGGGGGGTTTAGAAAAGTGACATGTGTCCCTCTTAATTTTTTAAGATAAGGTTAATATTAAAAAGTGATGTCATGTATGTGACATTTTACTAGCATGTAATATATATATATATATATATATATATATATATATATATATATATATATATATATATATATATATATATATATATATATATATATATATATATATATATGAAGTTCATTTAGTTATAATAACTTTCAAAAATCAAAATATATTTTTAGTAATTTATATTTATTAAATTTATATATTTATGTGATTATCCAATATTTTAGGATCTACAAGGATAAAGAAATAATAATAATAAATTAAGAGTATTAGCTTTAGAAAGATTTGACCCAATTTAGTCATATAAATATTCTTAGTATAAATTACAAAAAATCTTTCCTCAACAATTTTCATTTATTTTGTACGTTTCGTTAATTTTGTACTTCTATGATAAAGTTCTATTAATTTCGTAAAAATTGATTAATTAATTAATTAATTTTTCCTCGACAATTTTCATTCATTTTATACATTTCTTTAATTTTGTACTTCAATGAAAGAAAATTTTCTATTAATTTCGTAAAAAATTGATAAATTAATTAATTGATTAATTAGATTAAAATATATCTAACTAATAATCTTTATATGAAGGTAAAATGACCCAACCCGTCGTATTCCGGCTCATAATTTTTTTTTATAATGATTTAATATTATTAACATTTAGGTCCCAATTATGTTTTCCAAAATCATCTTCATTACAATAGTGAGTTTAATCGACTTTAAAATATTTATTACATAAGTTGACACACAAAACGGGCATACAACCCAAGACCCGTTTGACATAACCAAAAGACACTAATAAGTTTTCCAACAAAATACCGAGCATGGTGATTGGGAACGATCTACCCAATCTTATGAAATCCAAAAGCCAAGTCTTCTAAGCATCACAAGCTAGCTCACTAGTCCCGGTACTTACCCTTGCCGCCATCATGTGAACCTATAAAAATAAAGTCAACGAGAGGGTAAGCTAACGCTTAGTGAGTGAGAATATACTACATACATATATATGTATAAAATGGACACGCCACACAATAATAATCAAATAGCACATACCGGAGCATCCAAGCATAAAGGCAAGCTAATCTAAGCATACTGTACGATCGCTATACAACAAGCTAATGAGTCAACAAAGTAAGTACACCAACGAAGATATGTACCACACCATCAAGCTACACTCAGAGGGTTAGCTACATCACAACGATACGCCAATATATATATCTATATATATAACAACGCGTAAACTGCCCAAGGTTAACCCCTTAACCCAATACCGAAAGCCAAAAACCAAAATGAAGATTAGCCGAACTACACGAGCCTTAGTAAATCCGCACCACACGCGACTACTATCTTCAATACCATAACAACGTCGAGGTTGGCCGAAACTACATGAGCCTTAGTGAATCCGCAACACACGTGACCACTACCTCAATATGATGACCGAATCTACACGCGTCATTGTGAATCCGCACCACACGTGACTCACCTCCTAAATCAAAACCCACGTCATTGTGATTATAAAAATCCACATCATCGGGGTTACTCAACCGCATCACAAATACCAATCCCACGCCATCGGGATTATCCATATCACAAGAACATATGATATCGTACACACAAAGTGTGCACCTCGCCAAAGGTGGTCAACCAAAACGCACAACCGTGCCAATTGGACCTATACACAAGTCCATCCAATCAACCTATATGTTAAGTGAGCTCTATAGCCGAGGATCACTTCACTCAACCCGCACCCTAATACATACTTATGCACATAGTATATTGACACTCACCTTGTCTTGACAAAGTAACGTGTGTAAGAACGAATGCTAGTCTTGACCTAAACAATAGGTTCGTATCAATAACGGTAAACAAGATGGGTCAAAGCTGTTCAATTAGTCCTATGGCTCGTTATGACTCAATTACATATAGCATGTGAATCACGTTGCCAAGTTTCATGCATGATACAAATATAAAAGCATGTTAGGATGATTGCATAAGTATTTGGTTAAGTTTAAACAAAAGTCAACTTTGGTCAAATCAAGGTCAACGAAAAAGTCAACATGTTCGGGTCGGGTCCCGAACTATTTTTCTGAGGTTTTTAATCATATATAAGCATGTTAGAAAAAGTTACATGTGAATCAGAGGTGCGTAGCATAGCAAACATTTTTCGTAATTTGACAAGGTAGGTCAGTCCCTGGCCACGCCTAATGTCGTACTGCGACCAAGGAGTGCCGCACCGCGGTAATCAACGTAAACTGGTACCTGGTCAGTTTCAATTGTTCAAGTCTCAACCAAACTTCAATTAAGCACAACTCGCAAACCGTAAACACTTAAAACGTATACCATACATCGTTGGAAAGGAAATTTGACGAGGAGTGTAACTAAACACATTTCATCAACCAAAATCATCATTTACAATAATAAATTTCCAAATTGAATGATCAATTAATGCTCATCATAAATGCTTCAAGTTCATAAATGCATAATGATGATTCGGGAATTAAATGCACACATATGATACGCCATTTCGTAGGTAATTACGCATACAATACAACTAAACACTTACAAACAACATTGCAAAGCATTCAAAGCATCGAAAGTTCATTTTTACTTCTATCAAACCCTAACTCAAACTCACAAATTTAACAATTATGTTTATGAAGTTATTCCATGTCAACCAACATACCAAATTGAAGCTAATGATGCTATTAACACATTTAATACATGCACTTTTAACATCTAACAACATTTAAGCAATCAAATCTCACAATCAAACACACCCATTTCAAGTTTGAGCTAGTTACATCAAAATGACAAGAACACGCATATAAATCATATATTCATGTTAGACTTGAGCCATAGACACTAATTAACACTTTTATAAGTTAAAAACATCAAGAACACAAAATCTAGTGTTTTTAGAAAGTTACCCAATGCAATGATATTGGTATGGATTTGAAGAGGAAGATGCAAGGATTCCGAATATGTAATTTGTTTGAGTTGATGTTTGCTCGATTTGAAATAGATGATGATTCTTTACTTGGGGTGTTGAGAGAAAAGTGGAAGTATCACAAATTTGAAAAGGGAGGTGAATGGATGAGTGGAGGAGAAGGGTTTGACTAGTTGACCTAGTCAAACCTTTTATCCTTTGGCAAGTTTAGTCCCTCAAGTTTCAAAGCGGGTGCGTGAATTACCTAAACGAGATAATTTAAAGCGCGTTTTAACGGAAGATGTTATAATCATATAACGAACCCTAAATAATTAAACGGAAAGTAAACAAAAAAAGGCGGGATGTTACATTACCTACTCCTTAAAAAAAATTTTGTCCCGAAATTTAAGTAGGCGTAGTAGTCGTTGTTTCTTCCTCGAGATCTTGCGTTTCCGAATCCACGAATAAATGAGGGTATTTCTTTTGGATTTGATCTTTCCTTTTTCAAGTAAACTCGGGTCCCCTTTTGGCATTCCAACGGACCTTAACGATCGGAATTCTACTTTGTTTTAGCGTCTTGACGGAGGTGTCCACAATTTCAACCGGTTCCTCCACAAAATGAAGTTTTTCATCAATAGTAAGTTCCTCGAGAGGGATGACGAGTTCGGGTTCGGCAAAACACTTCTTCAAGTTCGATACATGGAAAGTAGGATGAACGGAGCTCAATTGAGGCGAAAGGTCTAAACGATAAGCAACGGTTCCAACACGCTCCAAGATTTTGAAAGGACCAATATACCGCGGATTTAGCTTCCCGCGTTTCCCGAAACGGATTACACCTTTCCAAGGTGCGACTTTTAACATTATGCGGTCACCGAATTGAAATTCGAGGTCGTTGCGTCTTTTGTCGGTATAGATCTTTTGACGACTTCGGGCCGTCCGGAGCCTATCTCGGATTTGAACGATCTTCTCGGTTTTTTCATGAATGAGTTCGGGTCCGGTGATTTATGTGTCGCCTACTTGGGCCCAACAAAGAGGTGAACGACATTTTCGGCCATATAATGCTTCGAATGGTGCGATGTTAATACTCGCGTGATAACTATTGTTGTAGGAGAATTCGGTGAGAGGCAAGTGCTTGTCCCAAACTTTTCCAAAATATATAACGCAAGCTCGTAGCATGTCTTCCAAGGTTTGAATTGTGCGTTCGCTTTGTCCGTCGGTTTGTGGATGATATGCGGTGCTCATATCTAAATGCGTTCCCAACGCTTCTTGTAAAGTACGCCAAAATCTAGAAATAAAACGGCCATCTCGGTCGGAAATAATCGATAAGGGTACACCGTGACGGGCGACGATCTCTTTAATGTAAAGTTGTGCAAGTTTCTCCATTTTGTCGGTTTCCTTCATGGCTAGGAAGTGCGCGGATTTGGTGAGACGGTCAACAATAACCCAAATAGTATCATAACCGCCCACCGTCTTTGGTAGTTTGGTGATAAAATCCATCGTTATCCTTTCCCATTTCCATTGCGGGATTTCGGGTTGTTGAAGTAGTCCGGACGGTCTTTGATGTTCGGCTTTGACTTTGGAGCAAGTTAGGCATTTTCCAACATAAGTAGCGACATCCCTTTTAATGTTCGGCCACCAATATTGTTCCTTGAGGTCGTGGTACATCTTATTGGCACCGGGGTGAATCGACTATCTTGACTTATGGGCTTCGTCTAAAATAAGGCTTCGTAGGTCCCCATAACTAGGTACCCAAATTCTTCCGACGAAATATCGGAGTTCGATTTCTTTAACTTCGAATCGAGAGGTGAGGATGTTCAAGTGTTCGAGAGAGATGTTTTCATTCTTGAGAGCCTCATCTTGGGCTACATGAATTTGACTATTGAGGTTGGTGTGAATGGTGATGTTTAAAGCTCGGACACGAAGAGGCACCGCTCTTTCCTTTCGACTTAAGGCATCGGCTACTACGTTTGCCTTCCCGGAATGGCAACGAAGCTCACAATCATAATCGTTTAAAGTATCAATCCACCGGTGTTGTCTCATGTTTAGTTGCTTTTGGTCGAAGATATGTTGGAGGCTTTTGTGATCGGTGAAGATAGTACTCTTGGTTCCATAAAGATAGTGTCTCCACATTTTAAGTGCAAAGACAACGGCTCCGAGTTTGAGATCATGTGTCGTGTAGTTCCGTTCATGAATTTTTAGTTGTCGAGAGGCATAAGCAATGAATTTCTTTCGTTGCATCAATACACACCTAAAACCATGTTTCGAGGCATCGCAATATAAAACAAAATCATCATTGCCTTATGGAAGAGACAAGATAAGAGCGGTGGTTAGCTTTGTCTTCAAGACTTGAAACGCGGATACTTGCTCGGTCGCCCAAATGAATTTCTTTCCCTTGTGAGTTAACGCGGTTAGAGGACGTGCAACCAAAGAGAATTTTTCGATGAATCTACGATAGTACCCGGCAAGACCCAAGAATTGACGAATGTGAGTAGGAGTAGTAGGAGTTTCCCATTTGCTAATGGCTTCGATTTTTGATGGATCGACCTTAATACCTTGATCACTAACAACATGACCAAGAAATTGAACTTCCTTCAACCAAAATTCACACTTGGAGAATTTGGCATAGAGTCGTTCTTGTCTCAAGAGTTCGAGCACGAGTTGAAGGTGTTGTTCGTGTTCTTCTTCGCTTTTAGAATAGACCAAGATGTCATCGATGAACACAATAACGAATTTATCGAGATACGGTTTGCACACGCGGTTCATAAGGTCCATGAACACCGCCGATGCATTAGTGAGACCAAATGGCATTACAAGAAATTCATAACTACCATAACGAGTCCAGAAAGCGGTTTTGGAGACATCTTCCCCCTTAACCCTTAATTGATGATAACTCGAGAGGAGATCGATTTTTGAATATATACGAGATCCTTGTAATTGATCAAAGAGGTCATCGATGCGTGGAAGAGGATATCGGTTCTTAACCGTCAATTTGTTTAGTTCACAATAGTCGATACACATTCGTAGAGATCCATCTTTCTTCTCAACGAATAAAATCAGAGCGCCCCATGGTGAATGGCTAGGTTGGATAAAACCACGGTCAAGTAGTTCTTGAATTTGACTTTGCAATTCTTGCATTTCGGATGGAGCAATTCTATATGGTGCACGTGCTACGGGTGCGGCTCCCAAAATAAGATCGATTTGGAATTCACCCGGTCGATGAGGTGGAAGTCCGGCAATTCGTCGGGAAATATATCGGAAAAGTCACTAACAATTGGCACATCATCGATATGCTTCTCGTCGGTT
Source organism: Rutidosis leptorrhynchoides (assembly GCF_046630445.1). Lineage (NCBI taxonomy): Eukaryota > Viridiplantae > Streptophyta > Magnoliopsida > Asterales > Asteraceae > Rutidosis > Rutidosis leptorrhynchoides. The sequence continues at coordinate 590,211,973 of NC_092333.1, read as the reverse complement.
TCAACTTTCTTAACGTGGACTAGAATCGCGAAACAACCTTTACGAAGGTACTTTTCAACTTTAAGGCACGAGACGAGGTTGAGTCCGGTGCAACTCTTATCGCCATAGACAATCAAGGGTTCACCATTCTTGATAGGAATTTGAATCGCTTTAAGATCGCAAAGAATGTGAGATTTCGTTTTGGCTAGCCAATCCATACCAATGATTACATCAAAGCTCCCTAGTTCTATAGGTATCAAGTCGATTTCAAACTCTTTACCCAATAAGTTTAACGTACACCCCCGGTAAAATTTGTTGGCACTCAATAGTTTCCCGCTGGCCACTTCAATGGTATAAGTAGTATCTAGTGGGAGTGGTGGAGTGCTAAAAGAATGAGTTAAAGTCTTGGTTACAAAACTCTTATCAGCACCCGAATCGAATAAACAACAGACATAAGAATCATTGAGAAGAAACGTACCCGTGACTAGTTCATTGTCATCCCGGGCTTCTTCAGTGTTGATGTTGAAAGCTCGACCGCGTGTATTGTGGTTAGCTTTCTTCTTTGGGCACGCATTCCTAAAATGACCCGGTTGGCCACATTCAAAACAAACACCCGGTCTTGGTGCATTTGGCCCCTTTTGAGCAACGGGAGCGGCGTTTCTACAATCGTTGGCCACATGGCCACTCCTTTGACATTTGTTGCAAAATGGCTTGCCACATTCACCATAATGATGTTTGTGGCACTTGTTGCAAAATGGTTTATTCCCGACATAACCTTTCTTGTCGTCGGAGGTGAAAGGCTTTTTGGTGAAGTTGTTGTTGTAGTTGCTTGATGGAGTGGCTTCCCATTTTCTTTTATTACCACCCGACTTATCCTCGGCTTTAGGTGCCGGTACCACGATTTCGTCCACCGTTTCTATCAATTTGCGGGCCATATTCAAAGCTTCTTGATGATTAGTGGGTTTGGATGACATTACCCCATGTTTGATGCTCTTTGGAAGACCATCCATGTAAAGTTCAACCCTTGAAGACTCGGGGTTCACAAGGTTTGGACACATCAATGCTAATTTGGAAAATCGTTGATTATAAGCCTTGAGATTGTTTCCGACCGCTTTTAAAGTTCTTAGCTCTTGTTCGAGCTTTCGGGTTTCTTCACGAGGAAAATATTCGATGATCATCTTTTCCCTTAAATCAGCCCAAGAGAGGGCGTGGGCTTCATCGGTACCCACCGATTGTACATAGGTGTTCCACCAAGTGAGAGCGACATTGGCGAAAGTGTGAGTGGAGTACTTGACCTTGTTTTGGCCCCGACAACCGCTTATACTAAAGACGGCTTCCGTTTGCTCAAACCATCGGGTGAGCACAACCGGTCCCCCGGTTCCATCGAAGGTGTGAGGTTTGCACCCCATGAAAGCTTTATAAGAGCATCCCTCATTTGAGTTACAGGCTCCATTGTTGTTATTGTTGTTGTTGTTGTGGTTGTTGTTATTGTTCTTGTTGTTGGATAAGTGACCGGCCATGGCTGCATCCACGGCAGTGGCTATCATTCGTTGTAGAGCTTGTTCGGGTGTTTCATGGCGTGGTACACGGCGAGGAGGCATTGTTCCTTCAAAACACAAGGATATCGTTGATTAGTATTCTCAATAATACTAACCGTGATATGGAATGAGGATAAAGAGAAAATTTTCCTTGACTCGCCTTAAATTCTTTATGTCATAATGTCGGAACGTTCATATGAGTCACCGTAATATAATCCCGGAAATTATATTACCCTGATTCATATGTGCATTCGACATTATTTCACGTAGTCAAGGTGGCATGTCAATCAAATTAAACAATGTGGGATTAAGATGGAATATAAGTTAGATGTGAATAGAAGAGTTCAAGTATAAATGCACAAGTAGTCAGGTAATTCCTACTTCAAGTCTATATGCCGGTTGTAGTCTAGACTCACTAATGTACCCTACGACTCGGGGTTGACACCAATGAACTCTAAATCCCTACAACAAATGCTCTGATACCATCAGTAGTGACCCGACAAAATCATCATTTACGGCGCCGTCTACTTAGGTCCCGTTACGTGGTCATAAGTCTTTAAAACAATGTTTGACCAAAATATGTCGCATTCATTTCAATTATAAAGATGTTTCAAGGTTTACAAGGTAGTTCAACGTATAAACATGTTACAAAGTTTTAAGTACAATTGAAACCATGCGACATAAATTAAGTTAAGTCAAAAGACGCTCCATGTATGCATGTATACTCGACATCCAAGCAAGTATCAAAAATAATGTGCGGAAGCATGTATCACCTAGCGTTCAATGACCTGAGAAAACATATAGAAAACTGTAAACGAAAAACGTTGGTGAAATCATAGGTGTATTAGTAACGTTGTTTTTGAACCACAAGATTTAATATAGTTGATTATCCAAATCTTTTGTATTCCAAAAGTATGTTCACGAGCACCAAATTATCAATACTTAACTGTTTTGTACCCTGTTACGTAGTGTTAGAACATACACTATACTCGAAAATATATTTCATCCGCTAACAGTAGCGAACCGTCCGAATGAGGGCTCGTCAAGCCCAATGTGATCACATAACATAAGTTCACGTTTACACCCTGCAAGTGTAACTAATGATAATTGAATTGAGGCTTTTTGTTCAAACTTGTGTTCAAAGCATAAAAGTATGATACGTATATGTTTCTCATCCCATAGTTTAAAAGTAAAAGTTATTGAAAATGTTGGACTATGATCTCACCTTGGTTGTACGAATAGTAAATTGTACTTCACAAAGTAACGTGTGTAAGAACGAATGCTAGTCTTGACCTAAACAATAGGTTCGTATCAATAACGGTAAACACGATGGGTCAAAGTTGTTCAATTAGTCCTATGGCTCGTTACGACTCGATTACATATAGCATGTGAATCACGTTGCCAAGTTTCATGCATGATACAAATATAAAAGCATGTTAGGATGATTGCATAAGTATTTGGTTAAGTTTAAACAAAAGTCAACTTTGGTCAAATCAAGGTCAACAAAAAAGTCAACACGTTCGGGTCGGGTGCCGAACTATTTTTCTGAGGTTTTTAATCATATATAAGCATGTTAGAACAAGTTACATGTGAATTGGAGGTGCGTAGCATATCAAACGTTTTTCGTAATTTGACAAGGTAGGTCAGTCCCTGGCCACGCCTAATGTCGCGCCGCGACCAAGGTGTGCCGCGCCGCGGCAATCAACGTGAACTGGTACCTGGCCAGTTTCAATTGTTCAAGTCTAAACTAAACTTCAATTAAGCATAACTCGCAAAACGTAAACACTTAAAACGTATACCATACATCGTTGGAAAGGAAATTTGACGAGGAGTGTAACTAAACACATTTCATCAACCAAAATCATCATTTACAATAATAAATTTCCAAATTGAATGATCAATTAATGCTCATCATAAATGCTTCAAGTTCATAAATGCATAATGATGATTCGGGAATTAAATGCACACATATGATACGCCATTTCGTAGGTAATTACGCATACAATACAACTAAACACTTACAAACAACATTGCAAAGGATTTAAAGCATCGAAAGTTCATTTTTACTTCTATCAAACCCTAACTCAAAATCACAAATTTAACAATTATGTTTATGAAGCTATTCCATGTCAACCTACATACCTAATTGAAGCTAATGATGCTAGTAACACATTTAATACATGCACTTTTAACATCTAACAACATTTAAGCAACCAAATCTCACAATCAAACACACCCATTTCAAATTTGAGCTAGTTACATCAAAATGATAAGAATAAGCATAAAAATCATATATTCATGTTAGACTTGAGCCATAGACACTAATTAACACTTTTATAAGTTAAAAACATCAAGAACACAAAATCTAGTGTTTTTAGAAAGTTACCCAAATGCAATGATATTGGTATGGATTTGAAGAGGAAGATGCAAGGATTCCGAATATGTAATTTGTTTGAGTTGATGTTTGCTCGATTTGAAATAGATGATGATTCTTTGCTTGGGGTGTTGAGAGAAAAATGGAAGTAACATAAATTTGAAAAGGGAGGTGAATGGATGAGTGGAGGAGAAGGGTTTGACTAGTTGACCTAGTCAAACCTTTTGTCCTTTGGCAAGTTTAGTCCCTCAAGTTTCAAAGCGGGTGCGTGAATTACCTAAACGAGATAATTTAAAGCGCGTTTTAACGGAAGATGTTATAATCATATAACAGACTCTAAATAATTAAACGGAAAGTAAACAGAAAAACAAGATCCAACCATCTTGTATAACAGACTAGTTGACCTAGTCAAACCTTTCCGTCTCACCGAGACTCATACAACCAACATGCTAAAGAAAGACAAGATCCAACCATCTTGTATTCCATAATATACCCATCATGATACCTTGCTCCAACCCTGAGCAACCGAACACCAAAGCCCATTCTCATGGCTTGGTAGAAACATTTCCCAAACACGAAGGAATGCTTGGTTGCACCAAGTCTTACGCCCTTCATCCGTCAATCCAAATGCCACAGTAGGGTAATTCCATTAGGAATGTCACCCATAACAATAATATGCATGACACAATGCATTTAACAAACCCGAACTCATCACATAATAAATAATCAAAGGGCTTATTTATTAAAACGAAATGTACCTTAACGTCTTCTCTTCACACCCGTCCCCGCTAACTCGGGACACTCCGACTTGCGATGTCCTTCTCCTTGGCAATTGAAGCACACCGTGCCATCACCCTTGGGCACCGAACATTTCCAAAACTTGTGACCTCTCACGCCACAATTGTAACACCTAGATGCACTAGAATCCGATATACTCGTCCGTACACCACCTGTGCTCACACTTGCACCCTTAGTTCTCTTACTCGGAGCACCATACGAAACAACCCTTCTCTTACTTGAAGGTTCACTGATGGTTAAAGCTAAGGGGTATAAAATACTATTAAATTTTAGCAGGAAATACTATTAAATACGACACAATTTTACACAAGATATTTATTTATTTATAGAATGGATATACTTAAACCTTGCTACAACACTTATAGGCAGTGTACCTAATCATACAGTAGTGTAGTTTTTAGTAAATCCGGTTCGTTCCACAGGGAAAATCTTTTAATCAAAGCTTAACGCTATATTAGTTTTATTTTATAAAAATACGAATATATATATAAGTAATATTATTATTATAAAGGGGGGTTTTTACCGTTTAATGACCGGTTTGTCGATTTTAAAACTTTAGTCGCAGTTAAAACAAAATGTAAAATATTAAATAAATAAAAGACTTAATTTAAAGCGTAAAGTAAATAACGATAATGAAATTGCGATAAATAAAAGTGCGATAAAATAAACTTGCGATAATTAAAAAGTACGATAATTAAAAGTGCAATTAAATACAATAACAATAAATAAAAGTGCTATAATTAGAAGTGCAATTAAATATAAAATAAAGGAAATTAAATATGAAATAAAAGAATTATGCTTATTTAAACTTTCGTAATCATGATGTTTGACGTGTTGATTTTAGTTTTATGCCCATGGGTTAATTGTCCTTTGTCCTAGATTATTTAATATGTCTGTCTGGTTTTTGTCCATAACAGTCCATCAGTCATAAATATAAAGTGCGAGTGTCCTCGTCAAAATTATCCTTATATCCGAAGTTAAATATTCCAACTAATTGGGCACTTAAACTGTAACAAGGTTTTATTACTTTGTTTAATAATTACACCAGGATGTCGACTGAGTGTAACCCAAGGTTTTAATACTTTATTATAAATTATGCCAAGTGTCCTTGTACATAATTTCACCCCTGTTTTAATAATTCTAGTGGCTATTAATCCATTCCCGTGTCCGGTTAAATGAACTATTATTCGTACATATAAATACCCCGCTCATCGTGTCCGATCGAGTGTAAATGGTTATTTATAAGGACGCCCAATTGTAAATATTTATATTAACATTAACAAACTATCATTTAGTTAAACAGATATAAAGCCCATTAATAGCCCATAGTCTAATTTCCACAAGTGTCGTTCTTTTGTCCAAACCCCAATTATGGTACAAAGCCCAATTACCCAATTTTAATATTTTTAGCCCAACATCATGATTACTTCGGATTAAATAAGCATAATAATAACTTAGCTACGAGATATTAAATTAAAAAGGTTGAACATAACTTACAATGATTAAAAATAGCGTAGCGTTACACGGACAGAATTTCGACTTACACCCTTACAACATTCGCTAACATACCCTTATTATTAGAAATTAAAATTAAAATTAAAATTAAAATATAAATATATATATTACGTATATATTGAGAGAGAGATTAAAGGATGGATATTACGTTCACCAAACTGCGAATTTATAGGCCTGTGAACTGAAAAAGGAACTCATGCGATCGCATGAGCTTTGCTCTTCAAGGCCATGCGATCGCATGGCCAGCTGGGGATGCTCACATTTGGTTGTTTTCTTCTGCCGACGGTTTTATAATATAATATAATATATATATTAATTTTAAGAATTAATTATATATTATATTATATTCATGTGCATAGTTGACTTGTAATTTTAGTCCGTTGCGTCGAGCATTGAGAGTTGACTCTGGTCCTGGTTCCGGATTTTCAAACGTCCTTGCGTACAATTTAATATCTTGTACTTTGCGTTTTGAATCTTGTACTCTTGTAATTTTGAGACGTTTCTTATCAATAATTGGAACCTCTTTGATTGTATTTTGTTCTTTTGAGATTTTTGGTCGTTTGCATCTTCAATTCGTCGAATCTGTCTTTTGTCTTCACCTTTTGTTATTTAAACGAATATCACTTGTAAATAGAACAATTGCAACTAAAAGCTTGTCTTTCTTGAGGAATAATGCTATGAAATATATGTTCGTTTTTAGCATTATCAAATATTCCCACACTTGAGCGTTGCTTGTCCTCAAGCAATATAGTCTTGAAATACTAGAATCACTTCTTTATTCTTCACACTTTGTACATCAGTGATTTCTTTACGGCGGTATAAACAATGGTAGTAACGATGTGGTTTACAGTCCCACATGACTATAAAATTTAGATCCTTTAAGGAAATTGGATCTTTATGAAAACATTTGATCTTTTGAAAATTAAATCTAGTTTTTACCCTAGATAAGTTTTCCGGAATAACCCTTCACCGATGTTTGCAAAATATTTTTGTGGGTTTGGTGGGTTTCAGATTTGAAAATTTTAGCTCAAAACTGTGGTTTTGTGTCACCCACTTGCTAACCTTGTATTAGGAAAGCAACACATCCAGTATACTTGCTCCGTATATTACCTTTCGGTAAACTACCTTCCGGTTATAAAGGAAAGCGTTGAACAAGCAACTGTTAAGGCAATGTCCCTGTCATGCTTTTAATTATGGTCTATAACGTGTCGGACGCAATTACTATCCTTTGTAGGAGCAATAGTAAAGCTCACCCTTATGATTTTTCGGTCTGGCACAAGGTCCTGTCTTCGACCATGCTATGCAACCACCGTTCTTACGGTTGACACCCGATTTGGTTCAGGTGACCTAATGAATTCCAGGTGAATTCCTAGGATTTTACGTTCAATGGTAATGAACGCATTGAAAATGGGTTTTCAGAAAACAAATTGGTTTATAATTTGATCAAAATATTTTCTCGTTTAAGCTCGAGTTTAGATATCATTGAATTTCATGAGTTTGTAATTCTCAATCTTTAAGGTCAATCTCTAGGATTGAGTAATATCAGTCTTAAAAGCTGATTTTTGATCTTTAAAGGAGATTATCCTTTCTGGGGATCTGATTTATTAGTCTTATCAAGCTAATTTGCACGGTCCCCATTTTACGAGACAGATCCTCTCATGGTTAGGATAAGTCTGACCACTTGGCGACCCTGTTTGATGCTGAGGTCCGTGGATTTCCTGCTGATTTTAGTGATGACTTTTCTAGATTTTTCATCAACCTACAGCTGGTTTGGACGACAACTTCATGACCTAAATCAAAAAGCACGTGTCTTTTTCGAAAGACTTTACTTCCTTTTAACGATGGAATTGATTCATCGTGTAGATCCATCTCTTCTTTTCTTTCATCGGGTAAAACAGTTAATTATCGTCCAAAACAAAAGTATTTTCAATTATTTGTACAAAAATATGTGATATGTATTTTGAATAACTCGGTAAAAATTTCCCACACTTGGCTTTTATTTTCCTTTTTATTGTCCTCTATTCCATTTTAAATGAATTTTAACATTTTGGTTTGTTTCTCAATTTATGTCCTTTCCGAGGTAACAATAATTTCGGTGTTAACACCTAGTTTTATCGTTCATAAATATGTATAAACATGATTTTGAGTTCATTTAATTGAAAATTTTGAAAAATTTTACTAGAATTGGGTAGTCAGTATATAAGACTAGGGCTGTTCTTTATTATCAGAGAGCACTAGATTCTAATACAACTACTACTTTACTAGTATTTCTAATGGTAACCAAGTGTTTAAAGTAAAAAATTTAAAAAAATCCGAAAGAATTTAACCTCTTCCCACACTTAAGATCTTGCAATGCCCTCATTTGCAAGAAATCAGTAACAATTTAAATTATTGAGGGTAATTAGCGTAGAAATGATTAAATTTTACCAAAGTTTCCAAACATATTGGCGTTTGTTTGCTGAATGATAAATGGTACATATCATTTGTCCATTCCGTCTGTTGTTACATCACATTTATCTTGTCGTCAAAATTAGTAACTTTTGCTGAACTTAATGCCAGTCTTTGAAAATGCGCTGTTTTACCCTGTTTTGTACAATTTACCATATACATACATACAAATATAAACATGCATGGCAATTTGAAATGGGACTTAATATCCCACTTTCAAATCCTAAATGTGAAATATTAGTACACAATAATAATAAAAATGATAAAGATTACATAAGTATATTCAATAACATAAGTTTAAACATGAATAAGTAAAAAGATAAAAACATAAAAATCATATAAATAACCAAATGGAACTAAATCAGTCTGGATATGGGTTCCAGTTCATCTCGTCAGGTGGGTTCCATTGTTGGTTATAGGTGTTCTGATAGGCTTGATTATAGTCATACCGGTTAAAGGGTGGTCGGATATCAGGGCTGTGTGGCGGAAAATGAGCAGGTCGAGTAGGTACGTAATTATTTGGTACCTGATATGATAGCTGGCTCATGATTTGGTGCTGATGAACTAACCAGCTATCGTGTTGGCGTCGCCTATAATCCTCGTATACTCGCTCGGAGTTCCACTGCTCATACATACTATGTCTGGCCGTGTTCGTCATTGCTTCCTCATCTATACGAACGTGGACGTCAAGAATAGCATCTCGAAAGACATCCCTAATGTCTTCCGCCTCTTCCATTTCCTCGTCTGAGCCTCTCTCTACCTGAGGATGAGATCCCTCATAGGGTACTGCCTGGTTACGTCTACTTTTCAATACCTTAGCACCCACATAAACTTTCAATCCTAAGGGCTCAACATGTTCTCTACAAAGCTATAATGGACCCCCTTGGTTTCTATCAACACCCTAATACTCTCCAATGAGAGTAACAAAAATACCTCCTCCTATTATACTCCCGTCCTGCATTCCCTGTACCATTTTAGATAAATAAAAAGCAACACAGTAAGGGATATTGACAAAGCTTCTAGGATCCCGAATACACTTTAGGTAGAATAAATAATGTAAGGTAATTTTTTCTTTATTATGACCTCTCTGTGTAATCGAGTTAGCCAAAAATCTATGAATAATACGAAGCTCGACTCTGTCAATATGTGTATAGGAGTGTCCCCCTGCTCGTGTAAAAACATCAAAATGTGACATACGCCTCCAAATGGCGTCAGCGTCAAAGTTACTATCTACCCTTTCGCCATAATGAATCAAATTTGTACAATTGGGTAATAGCAACTCTCCAGGAGTATATATCTGTAAGGCCCTGGCCATGTCCAGCATGGACATTCTGTACATCCTACCGCCAAGGATAAACCTAAGAAATCTTCTATCATCTATTCTAACTATATTTGTATCAAGTGATACAGTACTCATCAACTCAACACACCATTCCTTATATACAGGTCTACGAATGGTGAAAAGACATTCCCAATCTGTAAAAGAAGAACTGCCATACCTTTGAACTAAAAGCTGTCTAACACGGTCAGCTAGATGGACCGTTTCCAAAGGGGCCCAATCGATTACCCTTGGCACCTCTACATTTTTTGTTACCAATTTGAATTTGTTCCTTTGATATGTCTCGTAATCTCTCCATCTCCTATCAAATCTCAGATTAGGATGCAGAGTGTGCTCAGGAATCGTTGGGAATTCTACTGGCGGCCTCATCGGGAATACTATGAATTCATTAACAAACTGTACCGGATCATAATAAGGTACGTGCTGATCAGGTTGTTGTTGTTGTTCTTGTTATGGTTGTTGTTCGTGTTGCATTTCTGGTTCTGGTTCTGGTGCTGGTGCTGGTCGTCTAGATGATGATGCTCCTGAACCTCCAGTATCGGCTTTTTGTAAAACACATTAAACACAAAATTTGTGCATCCAAATATGCATTAGTGTTAGCAAAATAACAACTTAAAACAATCACTATAACATGTTAAATCAAAATTAAACTTATACACATTTTCACAATTTTTCACAATTCTATACTTTTCAAATAAGCACATATGAAAATGTATACAAAGTTCATAAGCTTTTAACTCAAATAACATTTCAAAATAGTCATTACTAATAATTAAACAAGTCTCAAATGGCAATTACATCAAATTAATCAAGTTCATGAATTTTAGACTTAAAAAGTCCACTTTAATCTCCAAAAATCATGTTTAGGATCAATGTTTGGATCATTTAACTATCTAAACATGTTACACTACTCAATTTAGCAATAATTCATGACAAAAATCGGCCATAACCTGTTTATATCAAAAAGCCCCAAATTGCTCAAGAACACAAACCCTAGATTTCTAAAAATTTTGAAGTTTTTGGCTTCAAATCTTGTTAAATAGCATCAATCTAGGTTATACATGCATAAAATACTAACAATTTAACACTAATTACACTAGAAATTAACAAAATTGTATTAGGTAAAAAAATTGGAATTTATCACAAAAACTAGCAAATTTATGAGTTTAGGAGTGTAATTTTTACCATTTTGCTGAAGAATGAGAATCTAGGCATGATTAGAGCAAGAAAAATGACGAATTACGGTGGAAAATTGGCGAAATTTGGTGAAGATTTGAGAGAGTTTCGTGTTTGTGTGTGTTGTGTGGAGAAGACAGACCCGCTGGTCTGTTTGTATCAGGCCTGAAATCCAGCTCCATGCGATCGCATGGAGTTGGAGTTTAAATCCCATGCGATCGCATGGGTATCCGGCTATAGTGATTTGGCCTTTTTTTTTTTTAACCTTATACTTTATAAAACATAAAATTAATAAAATTTTAAAAATTTGATTTCCTTTAGGAGCGAGGGCGTTTCGGATCGTCGTCCTAGTCTGTCCCTCGACAAAATTTTAAAATTTGTCAAATCAAAGCGCGGTTTTAAAAGTTAAGATTTTTGGGTTTTTTAATGTTTTTGGCATACTTTAATTCAATAAGATTAAAAATAATGATAATAAAAGTTCTCGTCCCTCCCTCGGGTAAAGCAATTTCGGTTCAACGACCTAGTCTTCAACTCACGACGAATTTTAAAAATCATATTTTTAACTTAGCGAAATAAAGTAAATTTTTGTTTTTAAATTCAAACCAAACTTAAATTTAAAATATGCATAAAATTAAAAATTCACACCAAACTTAAATAAAAATTCATATTATAAATTCACACCAAACTTATATTATATTTTTGTTTTTATACATACAAAATTATATTAAAAAGATTAATTTTTCAAATATTTACAATTTTAAATATATTAATTTAAAAAGTTTACAATATTAATTTAAGATTTATATATTAATTTTAAAAACATGGTAAAAATAAAATTAAAAATCTTTTTGGTCTTTTACCCACTTTAATCAATCAAATATTATCAAAAATATGCGCCCCTCTTTTCGGTAAAGTAATTTCGGTTCCATGACCTAATTTAACTCATGACGAATTTTTGAAATATTTTGGGTTGATTGATTAAAGATATTTATACCTTAAGAATAAACGTTAAATTTCGCAGTGATGTAATAAATTTTTGTATGATATCAATAATTTCGGTTGCCAAACCTAATTTTATTCAATACCAAATTAATACTTTATAGGGAACAAATTAGCGTTTATTATCAAAAGGTTAAAAATAAAAATAAAAAAATAAAAACTGTACAAACTTACCTGTGAGATAGTATTCTTAGTTATATGATCTATCCCATTCATAAGATAGTCGGTTTAATTAGTTTTCCATAGCTACATAGGCGTAACCTCGAGCATTCAGTGTTTTTTCTTCTAAACATATGAACGGTCCGTCTCTGCATAAAGTAACAAATTCGGTATTTGAATAGGTTTGATTATTTGAACATTTACCTCCATGTGACCATTTTCCGCATTTGTGACATCTTTCAAGGTGTCGTGCTCTTCTTTTCGCTGCGGATTTTGATTTTCCTTTACCAAATTGTAACTTATTATCTTCGCATCTGGATTCTTTTCTTACTCCGTCCAATCTTTCTCTGGTTACTGATACTATTTCACTCGGAAGTGTGTCATTATTACGTTTAGTGATCAAAGTATGTAGCATTAGACCATGGTTTAGTTCACAGGCAGTCTTCATTTCGTAAAAATCTAAATAAAAATAAAAATTCAGAATGGGAGGAGAAGACTAGTTCTTTAGGGTCTGCTAGGGAAAGACCATTTGGGTTCCATTTTCGAGAACTACACGAAAATAGACAATCTAACTCTAACAGAAATACATAAAATCCTTAAAAGATTTGATTCTCCTCACACTTAGTTAGCTGTGGTATCGAAATTGTGATTAACTTCGTTGTCAACTTCCATTGGACTATCTATGTACTTTTAACTCTGTGACCATTAACCTTAAATTCAATCCCATTTGAATTTATTAATTCTATCGTTCTGTATGGAAAAATTCTTTTGACTATGAATGGTCCAGACCATCTTGATTTCAATTTTCCAGAAAATAGCTTGAATTGTGAATTGAAAAGAAGAACTCTGTCTCCTTCTTTAAATTCTTTTGAACTTCTGATTCTTTTATCATGCCATTTCTTCGTTCTTTCTTTATAGATTAACGAATTTTTGTATGCTTCATATCTTAATTCTTCTAATTCGTTTAGTTGACTTAATCGTAGACGTCCAGCTTCATGTAAATCAAGATTACATGTCTTCAAAGCCCAAAATGCTTTGTGTTCAATTTCTACTGGAAGATGACATGCTTTTCCGTAGACGAGTTTAAAAGGTGTAGTTCCAATTGGAGTTTTGTAGGCTGTTCTAAAAGCCCAGAGTGCATCCTCCAATTTAATGGACCATTCCTTCGGATTTGATCCTACTGTTTTCTCTAGAATACGTTTTAAAGCTCGGTTGGTATTTTCAACTTGTCCACTTGTTTGTGGATGATATGCGGTGGAGATTTTATGAGTTACTCCATATCTTTTGAGAACTTTCTCAAGTTGATTGTTACAGAAATGAGTTCCCCGATCACTTATTAAAGCTTTCGGTGTTCCAAACCTTGCAAAAAGACGTTTTAAAAAGTTGACTACAACTCGTGCATCGTTAGTTGGGAGAGCTTGTGCTTCTGCCCATTTAGATACATAATCAATGGCTACGAGAATATAGAGATTATTATGAGATTTTGGAAATGGACCCATAAAGTCAATACCCCAAATGTCAAATACTTCACATACTTGGATGACATTTTGTGGCATTTCATCACGTTGACTTATTTTCCGGCCCTTTGACAAGCATCACAGGATTTGCAAAGAAGGTGTGCGTCTTTGTAAATTGTAGGCCAATAGAATCCAGCATCATAAACTTTTCTTGCTGTTAGTTGAGGCCCATAGTGCCCTCCTGTTGGTCCTGTGTGACAATGGTTTAAAATTTTACTAGCTTCATCTCCGAATACACATCGGCGTATTATTCCATCGGGACAACTTTTAAATAGATGTGGATCTTCCCAGAAATAGTGTTTTATATCACTGAAGAATTTCTTTCGTTTTTGGTACGATAATCCTTTTTCAAGGAATCCACATACTAAATAGTTTGCATAGTCTGCAAACCATGGAATTTCATTATAATCTATCTTCAATAGATATTCATCAGGAAAGTTGTCTTGTATGGCCGATTCATTTAGAACTTCTAATTCAGGATTTTCAAGACGAGAAAGATGATCAGCGGCGAGATTTTCTGCTCCTCTTTTATCTCGGATTTCAATATCGAATTCTTGTAAGAGTAAGATCCAACGGATTAATCTTGGTTTGGCATCTTGTTTCGAAAATAGGTATCTAAGAGCAGAATGGTCGGTATAGACCACCGTTTTTGCTAGAACGAGATATGAACGAAATTTGTCAAAAGCAAAGACAATAGCAAGGAGTTCTTTTTCAGTAGTTGTATAATTTGTTTGTGCTCCTTGTAACGTCTTACTAGCATAATATATAGGTTGAAATCATTTTTCAATCCTTTGTCCTAAAACGGCTCCCATTGCAAAATCACTTGTATCGCACATTAGTTCAAACGGTAGATTCCAATTTAGTGTTATCATGATCGGCGCATTAGTGAGTTTTTCTTTAAGAATATTAAAAGATTTGATACATTCATCTGAAAAGATGAATGGAGCATCCTTTTCTAGGAGTTTATTCATAGGAGTGGCAATTTTAGAAAAATATTTTATGAAACATCGGTAAAAACCGGCATGCCCTAGAAAACTCCTAACTCCTCTAACATTGGTGGGATGTGGAAGTTTAGCAATTACATCTACTTTAGCTCTATCCACTTCAATTCCTTCTTTTGAAATTTTATGTCCAAGAACGATGCCTTCTTTAACCATGAAATGGCATTTCTCCTAATTAAGTACTAGATTTGATTGTTCGCATCTAATAAGCATTCGTTCCAGATTAACTAGACATGATTCAAATGTATCACCAAAGACTGAAAAGTCATCCATGAAAACTTCCATGCATTCTTCTATCATGTCGTGAAAAATTGCCATCATGAACCTTTGAAAGGTTGCAGGGGCGTTGCAAAGTCCAAATGGCATGCGTTTATAAGCAAAAGTACCATAAGGGCACGTAAACGTGGTTTTCTCTTGATCTTCGGGTGCTATTGGAATTTGAAAATATCCGGAAAATCCATAAAGAAAACAATAGTAACTATTTCCGGCTAGCCTTTCCAACATTTGATCAATGAAAGGTAAGGGAAAGTGATCTTTTCTGGTGGCGTCATTTAATTTTCTATAATCAATACATACACGCCATCCTGTTACAGTCCTTGTAGGAATAAGCTCATTTTTTCATTTGTAATGACAGTCATGCCACCCTTCTTAGGCAAGCATTGCACTGGGCTTACCCATGGACTATCAGAAATTGGATAAATTAAACCTGCATCTAGCAGTTTAATAATTTCTTTTTTAACTACATCTTTCATATTCGGATTTAGTCTTCATTGGCATTGCACATACGTTTTATGACCTTCTTCCATAAGGATTTTATGTGTGCAATACGAAGGACTTATTCCTTTAATATCATGAATCTTCCATGCAATGGCTGGTTTATGAGCTTTCAACACAGAAATGAGTTGTGATTTCTCATTTTTAGTAAGAGAAGACGATATTATTATAGGTAATTCAAATTCACCATGCAAATAAGCGTATTCCAAATGGTTTGGAAGTGGCTTTAATTCTAATGTCGGTGGTTCTTCTATCGATGATTTTTATCGATATCTGTCTTCTTCTTTTAGCATTTGAATTTCTTCTGTTGTTGGTTCATATCCATTAGCTATAAGTGTAGCTAACATTTCAACTTCATCAATTGGTTCAGTTCCTTTTCCTAAAGAACATTCTCCTGTTCCTTGTAATTCTGGAAATTCTTCTAACAATTCTGCACGTGAATCTATAGTTTGAATATAATAACATGTATCATCTGCAGATTGCGGTTGTTGCATTGCTCTATCAACTGAAAAGGTAACACTCTCATCCTCCATACTTAGGGTCAGTTTCTTACCAAACACGTCTATCATTGCTTTAGCCGTGTTTAAGAATGGTCTTCCTAATATGAGAGGAACTTGAGAATCTTCTTCCATGTCCAGAACAACAAAATCTACTGGAAATACTAAAGTACCAACTTTAACTAGCATGTTCTCCATTATCCCTCTAGGATATTTTATTGATCGATCGGCTAGTTGTATACTTATTCTTGTTGGTTTCAATTCTCCAAGGTCTAGTTTAGTGTATAGTGAATACGACATTAAATTTATACTAGCACCTAAGTCTGCCAATGCTTCTATTGAACTAAGTCTACCCAGAAAACATGGAATTGTGAAACTTCCTGGATCAGATAATTTTTCTGGTATCTTATTCAACAGCACTGCTGAATAATTAGCATTCATAGTAACGGCCGAGAGTTCTTCCATTTTCTTTCTATTTGTGAGTAGATCTTTCAAGAATTTAGCATATCTAGGCATTCCTGAAATCACATCAATGAAAGGAAGATTTACATTTATCTGTTTAAACATATCCAAGAATTTGGATTGCTCGGCTTCAAGTTTCTCTTTCTTCATTTTACTCGGGTAAGGAAGTGGTGGTTGGTATGGTTTAACATAAGGTTTAGCCTTAACTGTGTTATCTTCATTAACCTTTTCAACTACCGGTTCTTTTTCCTTATCTTGTTCAGGTTGTGGTTCTTGTGGAGTAGGAATAGCTGCATCAGAAGTTACAGGTATTTCAGGTGGTTTAAGTATTGTACCACTTCTTGTGGTAATGGCTTTAGCTGTTTCATTCCGGGGGTTAGCATTTGTATCACTAGGTAAACTTCCCGGTTTTCTTTCACCTATTAACCTTGCTAGGTTACTTACTTCTTGTTCCAAATTTTGAATAGAAGCTTGTTGATTTCTAAATGCTTGAGCATTTTGTTCATTAGTTTGTTTCTGAGATGTGAAAAACTGCGTTTGATTTTCAACTAGCTTCGTCATCATATCTTCTAAATTCGGCTTTTTATCATCGGGTTGTGGTTTGTTTTGAAAATTAGGTCTTTGCTAGTTGTAAGTATTATTGGATACTTGTTGATTGCTAGGACCTTGTTGGTTGTTGTATGGAATATTTCGATTATAATTCTGGTTTTGATTGTAAATCGGTCTTGGCGGTTGATAATTATTCTGATAATTATTTCCAGGCCTTTGGTTTAGATATGAAACATTCTCTCTTTGTTCCATTGTTAGTTCAATACTGAGACAATCTTTTGTCAAATGTGGTCCTCCACACTGCTCACAACTGATTCGTATTGAGTGGATATCTTTAGTCATCTTTTCCATTCGTCTCTCGACAGCATCTATCTTTGCGGAAATGGAATCTAAGTCATGGCTAGAATCGGCTCTAGCTGCTTTAGATGATCTAACGATATCTTTTTCTTGGTGCCACTCATGTGAGTGGGAAGCAGTGTTATCAATAATTTTATAAGCATCAGTTTCGGTTTTCTTCATAATGGAACCACCAGCTGCTATATCGATGTCTTTTCTTGTAGTGATGTCGCATCCTTGGTAGAATATTTGTACTATTTGACAGGTGTCTAAACTATGTTGCGGACATCCTCTTAATAACTTTCCAAATCTTGTCCACGCCTCATATAGAGTTTCATTTGGTTTCTGTGTAAACGTAACAATTTCTCCTTAAAGTCTTACGGCTTTAGATGCCGGAAAGAATTGTTTAAGAAAATTTTCAACTAAAACGTCCCATGTATCGATCGCTCCTTCAGGTAACGATTCCAACCAATCTTTGGCTTCTCCCTTTAAAGTCCAGAGAAATAACATGAGATATATCTGTTCATCTTCTACTTCTCGGATTTTAAATAGAGTGCAGATCCTATTAAAGGTACGAAGATGTTCATTTGGATATTCCTTCGGCGCACCACTAAATTGGCATTGATTAGTCACCATGTGTAGAATTTGTCCTTTGATTTCATAATCTGGAGCATTAATGTCAGGATGAGTAATTGCGTGACCTTGGCCAGTGCGTTTAGCTCTCATTCGGTCTTCCATACTTAAAGGTTCCATATTTTCCATGATTGAATTTGTTGAATCCGAATCACTAGAGGATTCTGATTTAATGGTTCGTTCCTCAACAATCTCTATTTGAATGATTGGTGGTTCCGGAGGAAAGTTTAGTGGTTCAGGATCTATGAATCGTCCCTGAATATTCTCCGGATTCTCAATTGTGAGGTCGGGTTCAAAAAATGGATTATCAGAAATTTGAATTGGAGTACTTGGTCGACTGGATGACGATTCTAAAGAAAAATCAACGGCGATAATATTTGCTAGATGTCTTGATCTAGTTACAGGTGGTGAACGTCTTGCTCGGTGCATTCACTGAATATCCTATTAGTTTTTAAAAGGAAAGAAAAAATTATATAAGTTATCTAATTAATAGACTTTTCTGATTTTACCCACGTTTTGAATAGCCAAAAGATGCAGCAGAGGGGCAGGATTCGTTTGGTCTCAATATAATTGAGGACTGTTTGGCTCCAATAACCCGGTCCACGTACAAATCCAACTATTACTACGAACCAGAAAATTTTGATGTCTATCAATTTAACCACTTAAAATAAATTTTCGTAATTTTAAGAAATTTAGATAAGAAGTAGAATAAAAATCTATGTCCTAAAACTAGAATTGCGAGAAATAAGAAAGAAAAAGAGCGCGTCGAAAAAGGTCAAAAAATAAAAAGAAAATTGAAAAAGGCGTCGAAAAATAAGAAAGAAAAAAAAATGACTCTAAAACTAAAAAAAAAAAAAACTCGACTAACCCAACCTTATTACTATCACTAACTTAAAATTATAATCGCAAATTGAGATTACTAATTGGAATGATAATTGATACATAGGTAAAAGGTGTCTAAAAATATTAAAGCTTACAAGTAAAACTATATCCCAAATGGCAATATCTTAAAAAGGAACTAAAACTTAAAATAGCGTTGCGAAATTCTAAAGCACTTAAATCTTAGTCTAAAGAAAAAGCAGTTAAGGGATTTTATGGTAGAGCCTAAAAATCTAGAAATAAAAATAACTATGGCAAAAACTATGTATTAAAAATAAATACGAGCGAAAAATACAAAAGTTACGCTAAAACAATTAAAAAGGGACAAAATATAAAAATATACTAAAAGTTGTAAAAAGTACAATTTTTATAAAAATATTATTTTTATATTATTTATTTTATAAAACTATTAATTTTATATTTTAATTAAACTAATTAAACTAAATAATACAAATTAATAATAAAAACTAAATTAATAATTAAAAATTAAACCCTAATTAGGGTTATAATAATAATAATTATATATTAATTAAAACCCTAAACAGACGGCTGAGGTTACCAGGCCTGTCAAATCACCTCATGCGATCGCATGAGGTGTTAGTTGATTTTCCATGCGATCGCATGGCTTGTGAAATTGGGCCAGGCTCTGGGCTGCAACAGTAGTAGGCCAAGAGTTTTTAATATATATATTTTTTTTCTTGTTTTGCTGTATTATATTTTCGTTTTATATATTTATGTAATATATTAATATAAATTAAATAAAACTTATATTTTTATAAAATAAAGATAAAGAAACTTTTATATAACTTATATATTTAACAAACTCTTAAAAATATTTATATTTTTGTTTTTCTTTTTATATTTTCGAATATTTAAAACGTATTTTTACTTGAGCGTATTTTAATAAAAGTAAACTAAATTTTATATTTTTTTTATAAATAGCGTTTCGCTTCCGGCTTTTAAGTATTTCCCCGGCAGCGGCGCCAAAAATACTTGGTGGTTAAAGCTAAGGGGTATAAAATACTATTAAATTTTAGCAGGAAATACTATTAAATACGATACAATTTTACACAAGATATTTATTTATTTATAGAATGGATATACTTAAACCTTGCTACAACACTTATAGGCAGTGTACCTAATCGTACAGTAGTGTAGTTTTTAGTAAGTCCGGTTCGTTCCACAGGGAAAATCTTTTAATCAAAGCTTAACGCTATATTAGTTTTATTTTATAAAAATACGAATATATATATAAGTAATATTATTATTATAAAGGGGGGGGTTTTACCGTTTAATGACCGGTTTGTCGATTTTAAAACTTTAGTCGCAGTTAAAACAAAATGTAAAATATTAAATAAATAAAAGACTTAATTTAAAGCGTAAAGTAAATAACGATAATGAAATTGCGATAAATAAAAGTGCGATAAAATAAACTTGCGATAATTTAAAAGTACGATAATTAAAAATGTAATTAAATACAATAACAATAAATAAAAGTGCTATAATTAGAAGTGCAATTAAATATAAAATAAAGGAAATTAAATATGAAATAAAAGAATTATGCTTATTTAAACTTCCGTAATCATGATGTTTGACGTGTTGATTTTAGTTTTATGCCCATGGGTTAATTGTCCTTTGTCCTGGATTATTTAATATGTCCGTCTGGTTTTTGTCCATAACAGTCCATCAGTCATAAATATAAAGTGCGAGTGTCCTCGTCAAATTATCTTTATACCCGAAGTTAAATATTCCAACTAATTAGGGACTTAAACTGTAACAAGGTTTTATTACTTTGTTTAATAATTACACCAGGATGTCGACTGAGTGTAACCCAAGGTTTTAATACTTTATTATCAATTATGTCAAGTGTCCTTGTACATAATTTCACCCCTGTTTTAATAATTCTAGTGGCTATTAATCCATTCCCGTGTCCGGTTAAATGAACGATTATTCGTACATATAAATACCCCGCCCATCGTGTCCGATCGAGTGTAAATGGTTATTTATAGGGACGCCCAATTGTAAATCTTTATATTAACATTAACAAACTATCATTTAGTTAAACAAATATAAAGCCCATTAATAGCCCGTAGTCTAATTTCCACAAGTGTCGTTCTTTTGTCCAAACCCCAATTATGGTACAAAGCCCAATTACCCAATTTTAATATTTTTAGCCCAACATCATGATTACTTCGGATTAAATAAGCATAATAATAACTTAGCTAATAGACATTAAATTAAAAAGGTTGAACATAACTTACAATGATTAAAAATAGCGTAGCGTTACACGGACAGAATTTCGACTTACACCCTTACAACATTCGCTAACATACCCTTATTATTAGAAATTAAAATTAAAATTAAAATTAAAATATAAATATATATATTACGTATATATTGAGAGAGAGATTAAAGGATGGATATTACGTTCACCAAACTGCGAATTTATAGGCCTGTGAACTGAAAAAGGAGCTCATGCGATCGCATGAGCTTTGCTCTTCAAGGCCATGCGATCGCATGGCCAGCTGGGGATGCTCACATTTGGTTGTTTTCTTCTGCCGACGGTTTTATAATATAATATATATATATATATATATATATATATATATATATATATATATATATATATATATATATATATATATATATATATATATTAATTTTAAGAATTAATTATATATTATATTATATTCATGTGCATAGTTGACTTGTAATTTTTAGTCCGTTGCGTCGAGCGTTGAGAGTTGACTCTGGTCCTGGTTCCGGATTTTCGAACGTCCTTGCGTACAATTTAATATCTTGTACTTTGCGTTTTGAATCTTGTACTCTTGTAATTTTGAGACGTTTCTTATCAATAATTGGAACCTCTTTGATTGTATTTTGTTCTTTTGAGCTTTTTGGTCGTTTGCGTCTTCAATTCGTCGAATCTGTCTTTTGTCTTCACCTTTTATTATTTAAACGAATATCACTTGTAAATAGAACAATTGCAACTAAAAGCTTGTCTTTCTTGAGGAATAATGCTATGAAATATATGTTCGTTTTTAGCATTATCATTCACCATCTCTTACTCTGCGAACGAGTTCACTTGACCAAGGCTAATCTTGCTCCGCAAGTCATCATTCAAAGTTCGATAGAAATCTCCCATCAACATACTATCTCTTCCGTTATACTCCGGGAAAAAAGGAGCCTTCGCCATAAAGGTCGTCTTGAGAGTATTCAAATCCATAGAACCTTGTTGCAAATTTCGCAACTCATCACATAATTCAGCCAAATCGGCTTGCGTTCGGAACTCCTCGAAGAATTCCTTCTTAAAATAATCCCACGATAACCCCATAAACGATTCACCACCAACAATATCAATTTTACCATCCAACCAATCCTTTGCCCTACCCCGCAACATGCTAGTAGCGAGTCTTGTCCTCTTCTCGGGAGGACATTCAATAGTGCGAAAACACCCTTCGACATCAGAGATCTATGTTGTGCTTATCAAAGGATCCGGTTTTCCGTCATACATCGGAGGTTTAGTCCTCATGAAGCTCTTAAGACAACACTCCATTTCACCACTACTCCGAAATTCGGAATACTTCCTATCCATTTCTTCTCGTAACGCTCCCATTTGCTCCGCCACGGCGGCCGCAACTCTAGTATTAAACTCATCGTTGCTCACCTCAATCCCGTTACTCGTCGTCATTCTAATGAATGCAAAACGATTAGTCCATGAATGTATAAAACCACACGCACAACACCGCCCCATCTTGCTCAATATTCTTCGTACATCACTTGTTAGACACGATTTATACTCGTAACAATGGTAGCTAGTCATTGTTACGTGCAAATGTCGTCTCAACTCATTAGTACAATGACAATCTCGGTCAATGATATAACCCAACAAAAACAAAATTTCTACACGATATAAACACATACAAGAATTACATCACAACATGAGCCACAATCCTAGCTAGTTCACCTACACGCTACGGCACTAACCAAATCCCCGTCCGACCCGTACACCTACAAGTCCTGCAACAAATAAGCACACACAAAAGTCTAAGTCTAGGCACCTATCTCAAATCGCCTAAATCCCTTAGACCATGCTCTGATACCACTTGAAACGACCCAACCCGTCGTATTCCAGCCCATAATTTTTTTTTATAATGCTTTAATATTATTAACATTTTGGTCCCAATTATGTTTTCCAAAAACATCTTCATTACAATAGTGAGTTTAATCGACTTTAAAACATTTATTACATAAGTTGAAACACAAAACGGGCATACAACCCAAGACCCGTTTGACATAACCAAAAGACACTAATAAGTTTTCCAACAAAAGATCGAGCATGGTGATTGGGAACGATCTACCCAATCCTATGAAATCCAAAAGCCAAGTCTTCTAAGCATCACAAGCTAGCGCATTAGTCCCGGTACTTACCCTTGCCGCCATCATGCGAACCTATAAAAATAAAGTCAACGAGAGGGTAAGCTTGTGACGACCCGGAAATTTCTGACCAAATTTAAACTTAATCTTTATATGATTCGACACGATAAGCAAAGTCTGTTATGTTGAAGTCTTAACAATTTTGAACTGTGTTCATATTATCAATTACCCTTTTACTATATCCGACGATTCACGAACAAATTATTTGTAAATAGATATGTAATTAACTATATACATATATATATATGTAGATATATCTGATGACTAACAATAATAAAATATATAACTTAAGCATTTGAATTAAAAAGGTAATATAGTATTAACATAATCATTAAACTAATATAAAAAAAATTTGAAACTATATGTATGAATATATATGATTTATAATATATTGTAATATATATAAATCTTATAATAAATAAATGTTTAATAAGAATTATTATATGATATATTATGTGAAAAATAATACGTATATATATATATATATATATATATATATATACTACAAATATAAATAGAGTTGTTAGAATAATATTGTTAATACTTTTAATATTAGTATTATTATAATTAGTACTATTATTGTTATTAATAATATTATTACTACAACTATTATTATCATTATCATTAATAACAATAATATTATTAATACTATCATATTATTATAAATTTTATTACTATTAATCATAATATTAAGTGTATTATTATTAATATGGTATATTTATTAAGTATTAAGATTTATAATAAATAGAGATGTATAAATACAGATTTATAAATGCAAATAATTCATCTAAATATAAATATATATACAAATACAGGAAGATACAAATAGAAATTACAGATATATACATATATATATAACTACAGATATATATAAAAATATACACTGATATACATATTTAAACTCAGATTCGTACGAAATCTTTTTAGTCAATGTTTGATATTTTTTCTTGTCTGTTTTCTATTGTCTGCGAGTTTATGTCGAACAACCCATCTCCATTATTAATTTAACGGCAAATTGATAATGAACCATTCAATTATATATTCTATTTTCGGTCACAACCACTTACAGCTATCCTAGGCAGAGAATAAAAAAATATAAAAAGAAACTGGTATACCAGCTCTGTTCGTGTCCAGCAAAATCAAAAGCTTAAATTCGAGTTATTTTTCAAAAACTAAAAATGAGGTTTTGTTAGGAATCTTCTGTTTAATCTATCTACAAATTTTCAAATACTAATTCGAAAAATCGAGGTCGAATTTGGAAGTCAAAGTTAAAATTTCAAAAGTCAAACAATTATTCATCGATCAAATTGGAATTTTATGTTTCAGTTTGAGTTAAATTGATGATTTGAAAAGTTTTCATGAATGTTTTCTAATCTATTTCGTGTTATAACTTTTGTCCATAACGCTATCATTTATAAAATCACCATTTTATTTTTGTTCTTCACGATGGGCTGTAAACCGCGATATTTTTTTTTATATTTTTGATTTTGGGTCTGTTAATGTAAATTAGGAATACGAAATATTCCTGGTTCAATATTATTTTTTACATACTTATTGAAATCGAAAATTTGTTGATTTGATGATCTGGTACTGTCGACTAAAACTGATAAGGAAGAAGAACATGCTTATAATCAGATATGGGTTATATTAATTAAACTGATCTTACAAAACAGAAAAAGGGCTATAGCCCAACAGATTAGGTGAATGTGTAATGAACGGGAGGTTGCGGGTTTGAGTCTCGTAAGGGACAAATTTTTTTGGAAAAGGCTTATTTGAAGGTAGAATTATTTTATTTATCATTCTTATTATTATTATTCATTATTGTTATTATTATTAATATTGTAAAATGTTAAAATTTGTTATTATTTATATTATTATGATTATTGTAATTAAGATTAGGATTATATAAAGAGGAATACCAATTTTAAAGATAATAAGAATTTTATTAATAAGAAAAATGATAAAGATGTGATCTTCGTAAAGTTAAAATGATATTAGGTTATTAAGACGGAAGTATTACGGTATAATATTAAGACAAATATGATTATGACAATGATCATGAATATAGTTAAGATCGAGAAATATAATTATAAGTATGATTATAATTAAGTTAAGATAAAGATATGGTAATGAAAATAATTATCACTAACTTATGGTTAAATGAATTATTATTATTGTTACTATCAACATTATTAGTAATTAGTAATATTATTATTATCATCATTAAAACTACTAGTATTATCATTTTTATTAAAATTAATACTACTATTAAAATTATTATTATTATTATTAATATTATCATTATTATTATTGACATTATTATTAGAGTTATTATGAATATCATGATTTTTATTATTATTAATATTATTATCAGTATTTTCATTATTATTATTACTACTATTATCACAATTATCATTATTACTATTATTATTATAATTGTTACAAAAAGATATTTTTTTTATAAAAATATATTACAATAATATTAATATTACATATCATTGTATTTTTTTATGGAAATAATGTTAACTAATATATATATAAAATATCTCAATTAATATAAAAAAATATATTAATAACATATAAAAACTCTAATATAAATTTTTATTATTAATAAACTTGTTCGATATAAATTATGTGTGTTAATATACGTACAAATGATATAGGTTCGTGAATCCAAGACCAAACCTGCATTGTTCATTGTTCAATATCGTCATATGTATTTTTACTACAAAATACAGTATGGTGAGTTTCATTTGCTCCCTTTTTAAATGCTTTTGCAATATATATTCTTGGGACTGAGAATACATGCGCTGCTTTTATAAATGTTTTACGAAATAGACACAAGTACTTAAAATTACATTCTATGGTAGGATTATTAAACCGAATATCGCCCTTCAAGTCTGGTAATCTAAGAATTTAAGGAAATGGCCCCTGATTGACGCGAATCCTAAAGATAGATCTATGGACCTTGACAAGTCCCATTCGGGGTACGAATGCTTTAGTACTTCAAGATTATTATACAGACGAGAGGTTCTGTTTTGGGGATATTCTATGCATTAAGTTAACGTCGGTTACCAGGTGTTCAATCCATATGAATGATATTTTTGTCTCTATGCATGGGACGTATGTTTATGAGAAATGGAAATATGAAATCTTGTGGTCTATTAAAATTATGAAATGATTATTTATGATAAACTAATGAACTCACCAACCTTTTGGTTGACACTTTAAAGCATGTTTATTCTCAGGTATGAAAGAAATCTTCCGCTGTGCATTTGCTCATTTTAGAGATACTACTTGGAGTCATTCATGACATATTTCAAATGATGTTGCATTCGAGTCGTTGAGTTCATCAAGATTATTATTATGTCAATTATAGTTGGATGTATTATGAAATGGTATGCATGCTGTCAACTTTCGATGTAATGAAAGATTGTCTTTTCAAAAACGAATGCAATGTTTGTAAAATGTATCATATAGAGGTCAAGTACCTCGCGATGTAATCAATTGTAATGTATTCGTCCGGATGGATTAGGATGGGTCATTTCAGTTCGTATCAGAGCGGTGGTCTTAGCGAATCAGGTCTTGAATTAGTGTGTCTAATTGATAGTTGTTTAGATGCATTAGTGAGTCTGGACTTCGACTGTGTCTGCATGTCAAAAGTTTTGCTTATCATTTCTAGTCGAAAATCATCTGCTTATCATCCTTAGGAAATTACCTGCTTATCATTCTTAGTCTAGACACATCTTACTGCAATGATTGCATGAATAGTGTATAGACAAAATTCATATCTTAGCATATCTGATAATTCATATCTTAGCGTATCTGTTACTGTAGACGTTGCCTGACAGCTTCCGTAGATTCCTCCGTAACTTATGGGATTTTAGTATTATATATGCATATGTAAATTATGTATTGCAGGGTACTAATCTACATCCTTTAATCTATTTCTTATCGAAAATCCTTCATCTGATCGTACGAGGTGAATCCTTCAACCAGTTCGAGTCCGTCGAATTCTGATAGCTATTCCGACAGCTATTCTGATATGGAGTATCACCTAAGCTCCGAAAGCAGTGTCACCAGAATGAATCAACCAATTCATCTGATGGGTTCGTAGCCTACTTAAACATTGGAGACAAAAAGAAGGTGATCCTTTCCATCAACCAAATTCATCTCTTGGCGAAGAACCTGAAGCACTTATCGATGAATCAGTCCGAAATATCATTTTCACCCTTATTTCCCGAATATCTCACCACAATTATATTTTATCTAAAATTCTAAACATTATTCATACGCTTGTTCTAACCGCCAATCATCCTGGAGTGATCGAAGAAGTCAACGAATTTCGCGCTCGAGTAATCAATTTGGAGAATATGGTGCAAAATTTACCAGTTTCAGCAACATCACCGGCACCAAAAGTACCATCAGTAACAACACCAGTACCATCCACAATCCATGCCTCAACATCCCATTCTATACCTTGAGTATGATCATCGTTCTACTTATCGTTGTACATTAATTATCTTCATTCTTCACGGCGATTATGTAATCTCTAAAGTTTTAGAGATTATTCATTCTAGTTTCAAACGAAAATCAAATGAGATTAATATCACATTAACTCATTAAATCCATGATTATATCTGAAGAAAATATATATGTATATATATTTTCATAAAGATTGTAATTAAAAATTCTTTCGTACAAACTGTTAATGGTGAAAATATTTTAACGGGTAGGTAATACCCGAGGAATATTTAAATTTCACATTAATAAGTACACTGTACATTCTACGAATCTGATTCAACAGTCATATATTATCCTACTTACATCCACCGATATACGAATCCGTTCACCGCAGAATAACCATTTTTATTCAATTTCATATTTGGATTTTGACCTATCAGAATCCAACAAGTGGCATAATGAAGAAAACATTGGACTTAAATAAAATTTGTTAGAAACAAATAAATTAACTATGAGAAATTCTATTAAGAATCCACGCTAACAAAATCCTAGCTAACTGTTCCTAGCTAACTGTTCCTAGCTAACTGTTAATTCCGTATTACCTTTTATTTATCGCAATTTATTTATCGCAATTTATTTATCGCAATTTATTTATTGCAATTTATTTATCGTATTTTATTTATCGCAATTTTAATTCTCACAGTTTTATTTATTGTCATTTAATTTCTGTTATTTATTTTACGCACTTTAAATATCAGGACACGTATACAAGGTTTTGACATATCATATCGACGCATCTATATATATTATTTAGAATAACCATAGACACTCTATATGCAGTAATGCTGGAGTTAGCTATACAGGGTTGAGGTTGATTCTACAATAATATACATAGTTTGAGTTGTGATCGAGTCTGAGACATGTACACGGGTCACGATACGTATTAATTAATTCGAATATTATATATTAAACTATATATGAATTATTGGACTGTCAACTGTGGACTATCGACTGTGGACTAATAATATTGGACAATTAAAATGAATTAAAATATTGATTATAACATATGAAACTAAACACTTCTTCAAGTTTGCCACTTGATTTCATCTTAAACCTCATTTGTATCTTGACGATTACAATCCGCGTTCAAACCTTTCACGAATCTTAGAAACACCTCAATCGAGAGGATGATCCAACTACACGTATCTGTGTCAGATCCTTTAGCATTGTTATTACCGAAAATAACTTTGCAATCCCTTTCCAAATTAGCCAATTTTGTCATAGCTCCCGCAAGTCAACTTCGACTTTTTACTCGGATTAGCTTATTATAACCCTGATATATAAGTTGTCTTGCGTCATCGATACCGGGAAACCGTTTATATCTCACCACATTAGGAGTAAATTTACCAACAACTCCGTTAATCTTTGACTTTCTGAAAAATCACTATATTAAGTGAAACCCTATCATTCACTCATTTACATCTTATAACGAGAATTACTATACCAACTACCGGGAATTAGCAAACAGTATTTTGAAATCTCGCAGCATATCTACATCAACAGTTATATGTAAACATATAACATTTATCTCTTAGAATTATGATCTTCAATTCTGAAATTCTGGAAAAGCTGAATACAGCAGCAAAAACTGTACACGACCTTAACCGTCGAAAGTTTGATGATAAAGAATGGAGTATTGGAAACACTCAATAAAAAAATTTAGTACCGAAAAGCGGATTATGCGAAACTATGAAGGAAGCCGTGGACAAATCACAAAGAATAAGTTTGACTTCAAAGAATCCAAATGATTCATTATCTACTGAAGTCATTAACGAATACCTTACTCCTGACTCTAAAATCTTGCGGAAAATTTTTCCTTATCAACTTTCGGACTTAGAAATTCCAAAATATCATCATAAATATCTTCGATATTTCTGAGGATATTTTCATAAATATTCTTGTCCGAAATTATTTACCTCTTCGTGTATTCTGTATTCCATTATATTGAAGATTTCTATAAAATCTAAGTATAAATTATGAATGAATTGTGGAGAAGTGTTGGGAATTGAAGCATGAGTTAGTATAATATAATGGCGCTTGGCCAACGTGATTATATTACAGTAAGTCATGCTGAGTTTCTAATGGGACGTGATGATTCACAGAACATAACGTCATCATGTGCCATGTTACACGACTCTTACATTCTATCTAATTTATGAACATATCAAGAAAATATATTCTTGATAGTTCTATTCTCAGTGATTCGGGTAATTTGACAAATCAAATCGTGCTATTACATTCTTTCTTGTTTAGAACATTAAGATCATTCGAAACTCCGTACTTACGAATTTTGGATCATTATTCGTTTGACTTAAAGTCGAGATAAGAAACCAAAAATTTGAATTGAAGGAGAAAGAATAGAAGATGTGAACTATGAAAATAAGAAAATGAAGGGAGTAGATTTATAGTGGAAATACCAGACAAAGCAATCGAGACAGATAACCTCATTTAATTATAGAGATCTTAATTTCCTTATTCGCCGAAGGATCAAATCTTTTAGTTTTCGAATATTTTCTTTAAATCCCTTGAATTCCGGGTTTCAACCAAAACAACATCAAAAGTTAAGACGCATCCTGTTTTCTAAATTCAAACATGACTACGTCAAAAGTCAAGAAAAAATTTATTTTCCCCAGTTCACTATTCTGTGATAGCTTCACTCTTACTCTTTACGCGATCGAATTGTTTTATCTATATTACTCAATAATGATAAAACTCCATTTATCAACTCATATTCGTCATGAAAACATAATTATTGTCAGCTATGACTATCCCAATCAAATTTCGGGACGAAATTTCTTTAACGGGTAGGTTCTGTGACGACCCAAAAATTTCCGACCAAATTTAAACTTAATCTTTATATGATTCGACAAGATAAGCAAAGTCTGTTATGCTGAAGTCTTAACAATTTTGAACTGTGTTCATATTATCAATTACCCTTTTACTATATCCGACGATTCACGAACAAATTATTTGTAAATAGATATGTAATTAACTATATACATATATATGTAGATATATCTAATGACTAACAATAATAAAATATATAACTTAAGCATTTGAATTAAAAAGGTAATATAGTATTAACATAATCATTAAACTAATATAAAAAAAAATTGAAGCTATATGTATGAATATATATGATTTATAATATATTGTAATATATATAAATCTTATAATAAATAAATGTTTAATAAGAATTATTATATGATATATTATGTGAAAAATAATACGTATATATATACTACAAATATAAATAGAGTTGTTAGAATAATATTGTTAATACTTTTAATATTAGTATTATTATAATTAGTACTATTATTGTTATTAATAATATTATTACTACAACTATTATTATCATTATCATTAATAACAATAATATTATTAATACTATCATATTATTATAAATTTTATTACTATTAATCATAATATTAAGTGTATTATTATTAATATGGTATATTTATTAAGTATTAAGATTTATAATAAATAGAGATGTATAAATACAGATTTATAAATGCAAATAATTCATCTACATATAAATACATATACAAATACAGGAAGATACAAATAGAAATTACAGATATATACATATATATAACTACAGATATATATAAAAATATACACTGATATACATATTTAAACTCAGATTCGTACAAAATCTTTTTAGTCAATGTTTGATATTTTTTCTTGTCTGTTTTCTATTGTCTGCGAGTTTATGTCGAACAACCCATCTCCATTATTAATTTAACAGCAAATTGATAATGAACCATTCAATTATATATTCTATTTTCGGTCACAACCACTTACAGCTATCCTAGGCAGAGAATAAAAAAAATATAAAAAGAAACTGGTTTACCAGCTCTGTTCGTGTCCAGCAAAATCAAAATCTCAAATTCGAGTTATTTTTCAAAAACTAAAAATGAGGTTTTGTTAGGAATCTTCTGTTTAATCTATCTACAAATTTTCAAATACTAATTCAAAAAGTTCGAGGTCGAATTTGGAAGTCAAAGTTAAAATTTCAAAAGTCAAACAATTGTTCATCGATCAAATTGGAATTTTCTGTTTCAGTTTGAGTTAAATTGATGATTTGAAAAGTTTTCATGAATGTTTTCTAATCTATTTCGTGTTATAACTTTTGTCCATAATGCTATCATTTACAAAATCACCATTTTATTTTTGTTCTTCACGATGGGCTGTAAACCGCGATATTTTTTTTTATATTTTTGATTTCTGGTCTGTTAATGTAAATTAGGAATACGAAATATTACTGGTTCAATATTATTTTTTACATCCTTATTGAAATCGAAAATTTGTTGATTTGATGATCTGGTACTGTCGACTAAAACTGATAAGGAAGAAGAACATGCTTATAATCAGATATGGGTTATATTAATTAAACTGATCTTACAAAACAGAAAAAGGGCTATAGCCCAACGGATTAGGGGAATGCGTAATGAAAGGGAGGTTGCGGGTTCGAGTCTCGTAAGGGACAATTTTTTTTGGAAAAGGCTTATTTGAAGGTAGAATTATTTTATTTATCATTCTTATTATTATTATTCATTATTGTTATTATTATTAATATTCTAAAATTTTAAAATTTGTTATTATTTATATTATTATGATTATTGTAATTAAGATTAGGATTATATAAAGAGGAATACCAATTTTAAAGATAATAAGAATTTTATTAATAAGAAAAATGATAAAGATGTGATCTTCATAAAGTTAAAATGATATTAGGTTATTAAGACAGAAGTATTACGGTATAATATTAAGACAAATATGATTATGACAATGATCATGAATATAGTTAAGATCGAGAAATATAATTATAAGTATGATTATAATTAAATTAAGATAAAGATATGGTAATGAAAATAATTATCACTAACTTATGGTTAAATGAATTATTATTATTGTTACTATCAAGATTATTAGTAATTAGTAATATTATTATTATCATCATTAAAACTACTAGTATTATCATTTTTATTAAAATTAATACTACTATTAAAATTATTATTATTATTAATATTATCATTATTATTATTAACATTATTATTAGAGTTATTATGAATATCATGGTTTTTATTATTATTAATATTATTATCAGTATTTTCATTATTATTATTACTACTATTATTACAGTTATCATTATTACTATTATTATTATAATTGTTACAAAAAGATATTTTTTTATAAAAATATATTACAATAATATTAATATTACATATCATTGTATTTTTTTTTATGGAAATAATGTTAACTAATATATATATATAAAATATCTCAATTAATATATAAAAATATATTAATATCATATAAAAACTCTAATATAAATTTTTATTATTAATAAACTTGTTCGATATAGATTATGTGTGTTAATATACATACAAATGATATAGGTTCGTGAATCCAAGACCAAACCTGCATTGTTCATTGTTCAATATCGTCATATGT
This sequence comes from Rutidosis leptorrhynchoides, assembly GCF_046630445.1. Classification (NCBI taxonomy): domain Eukaryota; kingdom Viridiplantae; phylum Streptophyta; class Magnoliopsida; order Asterales; family Asteraceae; genus Rutidosis; species Rutidosis leptorrhynchoides. Next base: position 590,178,582 of record NC_092333.1, on the reverse strand, counting down.
ATTTTTACTACAAAATACAGTATGGTGAGTTTCATTTGCTCCCTTTTTAAATGCTTTTGCAATATATATTTTTGGGACTGAGAATACATGCGCTGCTTTTATAAATGTTTTACGAAATAGACACAAGTACTTAAAATTACATTCTATGGTTGGATTATTAAACCGAATATCGCCCTTCAAGTCTGGTAACCTAAGAATTTAGGGAAATGTCCCCTGATTCACGCAAATCCTAAAGATAGATCTATGGACCTTGACAAGTACCATTAGGGGTACGAATGCTTTAGTACTTCGAGATTATTATACAGACGAGAGGTTCTGTTTTGGAGATATTATGTGCATTAAGTTAACGTCGGTTACCAGGTGTTCAATCCATATGAATGATATTTTTGTCTCTATGCATGGGACGTATGTTTATGAGAAATGGAAATATGAAATCTTGTGGTCTATTAAAATTATGAAATGATTATTTATGATAAACTAATGAACTCACCAACCTTTTGGTTAACACTTTAAAGCATGTTTATTCTCAGGTATGAAAGAAATCTTTCGCTGTGCATTTGCTCATTTTAGAGATACTACTTGGAGTCATTCATGACATATTTCAAATGATGTTGCATTCGAGTCGTTGAGTTCATCAAGATTATTATTATGTCAATTATAGTTGGATGTATTATGAAATGGTATGCATGCTGTCAAATTTCGATGTAATGAAAGATTGTATTTTCAAAAAAGAATGCAATGTTTGTAAAATGTATCATATAGAGGTCAAGTACCTCGCGATGTAATCAATTGTAATGTATTCGTCCAGATGGATTAGGACGGATCATTTCAGTTGGTATCAGAGCGGTGGTCTTAGCGAATCAAGTCTTGCATTAGTGTGTCTAACTGATAGTTGTTTAGATGCATTAGTGAGTCTGGACTTCGACTGTGTCTGCATGTCAAAAGTTTTGCTTATCATTTCTAGTCGAAAATCATCTGCTTATCATCCTTAGGAAATTACCTGCTTATCATTCTTAGTCTAGACACATCTTACTGCAATGATTGCATGAATAGTGTATAGACAAAATTCATATCTTAGCATATCTGATAATTCATATCTTAGCGTATCTGTTACTGTAGACGTTGCCTGACAGCTTCCGTAGATTCCTCCGTAACTTATGGGATTTTAGTATTATATATGCATATGTAAATTATGTATTGCAGGGTACTAATCTACATCCTTTAATCTATTTCTTATCGAAAATCCTTCATCTGATCATACGAGGTAAATCCTTCAACCAGTTCGAGTCCCTCGAATTCCGATAGCTATTCCGATAGTTATTCTGACAGCTATTCCGATATGGAGTTTCACCTAAGCTCTGAAAGTAGTGTCACCATAATGAATCAACCAATTCATCTGATGTATTCGTAGCCTACTTAATCATTGGAGACAAAAAGAAGGTAATCCTTTCCATCAACCAAATTCACCTCTTGGCGAAGAAACTGAAGCACTTATCGATGAATCAGTCCGAAATATCATTTTCACCCTTATTTCCCGAATATCTCACCACGATTATATTTTATCTAAAATTCTAAACCTTATTCATCCGCTTGTTCTAACCGCCAATCATCCTGGAGTGATCGAAGAAGTCAAAGAATACCAATCCCACGCCATCGGGATTATCCATATCATAAGACCATGTGATATCGTACACACAAAGTGTGCACCTCGCCAAAGGTGGTCAACTAAAATGCACAACCGTGCTAATTGGACCTATACACAAGTCCATCCAATCCACCTATATGTTAAGTGAGCTCTATAGCCGAGGATCACTTCACTCAACCCGCACCCATCCTATACATACATATGCACATAGTATATTGACACTCACCTTGTCGTCTTGATGGATGCAATAACCAAATCCGCAATCGCCAATGGAAAGTACCTATTCCATTTATCACATATCAAACAACACAATTAGGGTGGATTTACAAATCAACCCAAATTGACACTTAGTGCAATTTCGACCCAAAAGCACTTCCAAGCACAAACCGTGCCCAAACTAACCAATAATTACTAACACAAGTGAAAATGGTCCTAATACACCAATTAAACCAAATTATAAGTGTTAAACACTTATCTTGCCCAATTTGACACCAAAATCCTAATTTTGACCCATTTCAAAATTAGTCAACCCAAATTCACCCAAAAGGGTTCCAACACTTCCAAAATCACTAAACTAAGTGATTACACTCAAAATCAAAGCCTAACCATGGCTAAAACGTCAACCAACCCAAAACCCGCCAAGTATCAACAATAACTAGTCACCATAAACCCACTTCATCATCTAAATGGGTTTCACAACTAATAAGCTCAAAACCCTAACTTGAATATCAAATCATAAACATGAAATTCGGAGTTGAGACTTACCAATACCACCAAAATGATGCCGTTGACGAGTAGAACCACTTTAACTCTTGTGACCCGACCCAAAACACTCTTCTTCTTCCCCAATGAAGCTTTCTCTCACTAAATGGGTTTCTCACTCTAGGGTTTGATGAAGGAGGTGAAGTGTGTGAAAAATGAGGATAAGGATAAGCTTGGAACTGATTTGAGGCTTATAACCCGTTCATAATGAGAAATTACCAAAACACCCTCAAAATACCCCTTAAAATCGAGCTGGATAAACTGAATCAGACCACGTGTCGCATTTCGCGACAAAATGTCACGTTTCGCGACAACCTTGATCAGAACGCGATACAATAACCTCAAACGCGACAGGTTGATCAGGAAATGGGGGTTCACATGGTGTCGCGTTTCAACCGAGTATGTCGCGTTTTGCGACGATCCAGAACGCGATACATAAGCTTAAAACGCGATGATTTGCCAGTTACTCTACTTTCCAACGTTTAATCCACTTGGAATCTGAAAGGACCCGTCCTAATCCATCTGGACGAATACATTACATTTGATTACATCGCGAGGTACTTGACCTCTATATGATACATTTTACAAACATTGCATTCGTTTTTGAAAGACTAACTTTCGTTACATCAAAAGTCGACGGCATGCATACTATTTCATAATATATCCAAACTATAAATGACTTAATAATATTCTTGATGAACTCAACGACTCGAATGCAACGTCTTTTGAAATATGCCATTAATGACTCCAAGTAATATCCCTAAAATGAGCAAATGCACAGCGAAAGATTTCTTTCGTACCTGAGAATAAACATACTTTAAAGTGTCAACCAAAAGGTTGGTGAGTTCATTAGTTTATCATAAATATTCATTTTCATCATATTAATAGACCACAAGATTTCCACTTCTCATAAATATACGTCCCATGCATAGAGACAAAAATAATCATTCATATGGATTGAACACCTGGTAACCGACATTAACAAGATGCATATAAGAATATCCCCTATCATTTCTGGAAATCCTTCGGACATGATAAAAACGAATTTGAAGTACTAAAGCATCCGGTACTTTGGATGGGGTTCGTTAGGCCCAATAGATCTATCTTTAGGATTCGCATCAATTAGTAGATTGGTTTACTAATTCTTAGGTTACCAAGCAAAAAGGGGCATATTCGGCTTCGATCATTCAACCATATAATGTAGTTTTGATTACTTGTGTCTATTTCGTAAAACAGTTATAAAAATTGCGCATGTATTCTCAGCCCAAAAATATAAAGGGTAAAAAGGCAAATGAAACTCACCTAATATATTTTGTAGTAAAAATACATATGACTATATTGAACAATGCAGGGTTGGCCTCGGATTCACGAACCTATATCATTTGTATATTTATTAATATACATAGTTGTAATCGAACAATATATATATAAATTTATTATATCTTTAATTTATATATTATGTATGTTTAATTTGTGTATATATTCATAATGATTAATGTTTATATAGTTATAATAATATATCCATATTTATATATAATTGATTAGTGTTATATTTAAAAATTAATAGTTTGTTATATGTAAGTATTTATATAAATTAATAGTTTGTTATGTAAAATATTAATATAATTATAATATATGTAATAAGTATATTTTATGCACAGAATATTTATTTGTTTAACAAGATAGTTTTGGTAATAATAATGATTTACTAATAATAATAATAACTTTATTAATAATAATACGAATAATGATTTTTGTTAATACTAATACTTATAATAATAATAGAAATCTCATTAATAATGATAATATTAATAATCATATTACTTAATAATAATACTTACTTTGATAATAATATTAGTAATAACATTAATATTAATAATAATTAATATTGTAACTAGGGTTATGATAATAATAATAAATGGTAACTAATACTTACATTAGTAATGATAACAGTAATAACTAATATTCGTAATACTTAGTAATAATAATAATTCAGATACTTAATGATAATAATAATAATAATATCCTAATCATAATAATACTTCTATCAGTATTAATAATACTAATGATAACACTAATAATACTAATAACAATACTAATAATAACAATAATAATAATAATAATAATAATAATAATAATAATAATAATAATAATAATAATAATAATAATAATAATAATAATAATAATAATAATAATAGTAATAATAGAAAAGAAAACTGCCTTAGAAATAAAAAGAAATGCACCAAGCAAGGATTGAACCCGAGACCTCTCGTTAACCGACACAACACTCAACCATCCGAACCCATCTGTTTTCTGATTTATTTCCCCCATCTAATTTTTATAACCCGTTTTTAATTCCCTTCTATATCTTCTTCTCCAGCTCGAAACTGGATCAACCATGAATCAGTTCTACTATATTATCTAATTATGGAATTGAGTTTAGTTTTGAAATTTAATTATAATTAATCAGTATTGAATACATTTATTTAACAGAAAAAAATACAAATTGTTGTACAGTCTTCGTGAAGAACAAATACAACTCAAAACGCGATTTGATTTTTAGACTGTTTTGAATAAAAATTAATACTTGAATTACGTAGTAAAACCTTCATAGAAACTTTGTGAATCATTATTTAATCCAGAATTACAAACGCGAATTCTAATTTTATCAAAGACCGACCAGTTGACTTTAAAAATCTAAACTTTGACTTCGCAATTCAGATTCAATAGGAAGAATTGGAGCTTCGTATTTTGCAGATAGACTAAATAGACCATTCCTAACAAGATTGCATTTACACAATTTGAAATAAATTTTGAATTCGTGTTTTAAAAAAAAAAACATATGAACAGAGCCGAACATGTTCTTCCTATTTTTTTTCTTTTCTGTTTAATTTCGTTTTTTTTATCAAAGCTATGAAGGGTGTTTATGATTGAATATTGGTAATGATAATGTGAGTACAGAGTGTGCTTATCAAAATTATTGAGCAATTCGTTTTGTATACATCCAATTTGATGACAGATTTCAATCTCATGAACAGGAAAGAAAATAAAATAATATAAGTGATGTACGATTACAAACTGCATTTAGAACTTTCTGATGTAGTGATATCAGTTAGCAGACATGAAAATAAAATTAAAACACAGTATGATAGTTATGTGTAACAAATTCCATGGTTTTTGTTTATAAAAGTTATATGATTAATATTAATAATTATTAAGTATTTTATTCATAATAAATATAATATTAATTAATAACACTGATTAATAATAATCGAAATGCTAATAATAATAATACTAATATTATTAATGATAAAACAATAGTTTGTATTATTTTCTAATGACTAAAGTATTGATGATGATAATAATTTATAATAATAATAATAATTCTTAATAATAATATCTAATAACAAATGATAATAATACTAATTTTTATGCTAATATTAATACACATATTAATAAGAATGAATGTAATAATAATAACATGTCCATTATATTATAACTTGTAATCCTATATATGTATTTGTATATATTTATATATATACACTGTATGTAAATATATCTATTTATATATATATATATATATATATATATATATATATATATATATATATATATATATATATATATATATATATATATATATATAAATATATATATATGTATTATATTTAGTCTCATTAGTTATCAATTATAGCTATAATAATAATAATACTTCTTAATATTATAAATAATAATAATAATAATAACACTTTATAATAATATAATGATAATAATAATTATATTATTTATAATAATAATATCTATAAGTTTTATAACATTATTATTATTAATAATAATGATAATATTGTATTAATTTAAATTTTGTCACACTTCATATATATATATATATATATATATATATATATATATATATATATATATATATATATATATATATATATATATATCCACTAATACTTCTTATAGTAATGAGGGTAATGTTATTGTTGTATAAATTTTTAATATATTAATATTACATGTTATCGTTTATAATTTATATTATGTAACAACTTATATTGGATAGTAATTTTTATATATATATAATAAATATTAATATAATATCATGTACCTTATTTTACCTATTTATTCCTAATGGTTAAATTATATTTTATAATTTCAAGTTAATATACATATACTTACATTTATATATACATATTTATTTACAAACAATTGTTCGTGAATCGTCAGGATTTGGTCGAGGTCAATTGAATATATGAAACAGTTCAAAAATTTTTGTGACTCAACATTATAGACTTTTCTTATCGTGTCGAACTTATATAAAGTTTAAGTTTAAATTTGGTCGAAAATTCCCGGGTCATCACAGTACCTACCCGTTAAAGAAATTTCGTCCCGAAATTTTAGTGAGGTCGTCATGGCTAACAATAAAAATGTTTTCATGATGAATATGAGTTGATAACTAGATTTTTATCATCATTGAGTAATGTAGATAAAAAATTTGATTATTCGAAGAGTACGAATGAAGCTATCATAAAAGATTGAAATAGGAAAAGTAAAGATTCGTCTTAACTTTTGGCAGAGTTAGGGTTGAATTCCGGAATTCAAGGGATTTAAAGAAAATCTTCGAAATCTAAAAGATTTGATTCTTCGGCTTGTAAGGAAATTAAGATCTCTATAATTAAATACGGAAATCTGCCTTGATTTCTTTATCAGATATTTCACTATAAATTAAGCTCTTCCGTTCCATTATTCTCAAAATTCCTATACTTTCTTTCTTAGTTCATACATCTAAAAGATTGTGAAAATACTTAATCCAGTTCTAATCTTTGATATTTTTCTAATTATCATTTCTGTCATTCTTCTTTTCAATCTTCCACCATAAGAATCTGTTTACTTCTACTATTACCTTGGGGTGATACTATTCTTAATCATACCGTGTCTTTATATTGCTATTCGTATTAATATCCATGGTTTGTAACCTCCGTGTTGTTATTGGGCTTTATATTTTCTCTTATATTTTGGAGCTCTTTGCCTTTTTATTCTCCTCTCGACCTCTGGTAAAGCGATTAATGGTCCAGAATTCGTAAGTATGGAGTTTCGAATGAACTTAATGTTCTTAATAAGAAAGAACGTAATAGCATTGTTTGATTTGTTAAATTACTAGAATCACTGAAAATAGAACTATCAAGAATATATTTTCTTGATATGTTTGAAGGTTGAACCGATTGAACGAGTCGTGTAACATGGCACATGATGACGTTATGGTCTGTAAATCATCATGTTTCATTAGAAACTCAGCATGACTTACTGTAATATAATCACCTCCTTATTTCTCAACTTCTTAACCTTTTCATCAAGTATAGCAACCGGCTCCTCAACATACTCTAACTTATTATTTAGCTCAATCTCGTCTAACGACACCCACGAAGAATCATCTGCAAGACACTTACGGAGATGGGAAACATGAAATGTATTATGGATCCCCGCAAGTTCTTCGGGTAATTCCAAACGATATGCAACTTCACCAACACGAGCTAAAACTTTGAATGGCCCAATAAACCGAGGAGCTAACTTTCCCCGTTTTCGAAATCGAATAATACCTTTCTATGGCGAAACCTTAAGCATCACCATGTCACCTTCTTGAAATTCGATCGTTCGTCTACATTTATCGGCATACGACTTTTGTCTATCTTGAGCCTTCTTCAAGTGATCCCGAATAATATCAATCTTGTTATTCGTCTCCAAAACCAAATCGGTACTCCCGATTTCCTTTTGTCCCACTTCACCCCAACAAATCGGGGTTCGACACCTACGCCCATAAAGCATCTCATAAGGTGGCATCCCGATACTAGTATGATAACTATTATTGTACGAGAATTCCACCAAAGGCAAATGCTCATCCCAACTTCCACCAAAATCAATAATGCACGCCCGTAACATATCTTCCAAAGTTTGATTTGTACGTTCGGTTTGACCGTCCGTTGAGGATGATACGCCATGCTCAACTTTAATTGCATACCCATATCTTCATGAAACTTTTCCCAAAATCGAGATGTAAAATGGGTGTCTCGATCAGAAATAATAGATATAGGAACCCCATGTCGCGAGACCACTTCCTTGATAAACAATTTAGCCAAGGCCTTCGACGATATTGCTTCTTTAATGGGAAGAAACAAAGCAATTTTCGTTAAACGATCAACTATTACCCAAATTGAATCAAATTGGGTTCTCGCCATCTTAGGTAACTTTGTGATGAAATCCATGGTAATGTGCTCCCATTTCCACTTCGGGATTTCTAACGGTTGCAATTTACCATACGGCTTTTGGTCCTCGGCCTTAACTTGCAAACAAGTGACACATTGTTCGACATATTTTATAACATCACGCTTCATGCCCGGCCACCAATAATCCTTCCTCAAATCATGATACATTTTCGTCGCACCCGGATGAATGGAATACTTTGACTTATGTGCTTCATCAAGTAGCACCCGCCGGTAATCACCCATCTTAGGCACCCACACCCTTCCTTGAAAAGATAACAAACCATGCGAACCCATTGTAATGAATTCCGATTGCCCTACGATTCGTTCCGCATACTTATTGTGAATGTAAGCCTCTATTTGAATCTCACCAAGCTTCTCAAGGAAATCATTAGTAATGATCAAATGTAACGATCCTACCTTTATCGCTGGATGTTGACTCTTTCGACTCAACGCATCCGCGACAACGTTCGCTTTGCCCGGATGATAAAGTATCTCACAATCATAGTCCTTTACCACATCCATCCATCTACGTTGACGATAATTCAAATCTCGTTGACTAAAAAGGTGTTTTAAGTTCTTATGATCCGAATAAATCGTGCACTTAACACCATACAAGTAATGGCACCAAATTTTCAACGCATGCACCACTGCCACCAACTCAAGATCATGAGTCGGATATCTCATTTCGTGTTCCTTTAATTGTCGAGAGGCATAAGCGATGACTTTACCTCTTTGCATTAAAACACACCCGAGTCCATTCAAAGACGCATTACAATAAACCGTCATGTCTTCTACCCCTTCCGGTAACACTAACACCGGAGCTTGACATAATTTCTCTTTTAACAATTGAAAAGCAATTTCTTGCTCGTTCTCCCAATTAAATTTTGCGTTCTTTCTTGTCAACTTCGTCAGTGGAGAAGAAATCTTGGAAAAGTCTTGGATAAACCGACGATAATAACCGGCCAATCCGAGAAAACTCCGAATTTCTGTAGGCGTAGTCGGTCGTCCCCAACTCTTCACCGTCTCTATCTTCCCCGGGTCTACTTGAATACCGTTTTCGTTCACAATATGACCAAGGAATTGGACTTCCCTTAGCCAAAATTCACATTTGGAGAACTTTGCATACAACTTCTTCTTTCGTAACATCTTCAACACTTCACGCAAATGGCGTTCATGTTCGTTCATACTTTTCGAGTAGACTAGTATGTCGTCAATGAACACAATTACTGACTTGTCCAACATAGGTTGACACACTCGGTTCATTAGATCCATGAATGCCGCCGGTGCATTCGTAAGACCAAAAGGCATTACCACAAATTCAAAATGCCCATAACGTGTTCGAAAAGCCGTTTTCTCGATGTCTTCCTCACGGACCCGCATTTGGTGATAGCCGGACCGTAGGTCAATTTTAGAGAAATACGTTGCACCTTGAAGTTGATCAAACAAATCGTCAATCCTAGGTAACGGATAACGATTCTTGATCGTCACTTTATTCAACTCTCGGTAATCGATGGACATCCGCATACTACCATCCTTCTTCTTCACAAATAACACCGGAGCGCCCCATGGTGAAGCACTCGGTCGAATAAAACCCTTCTCAAGTAACTCTTGGGTTTGATTTAGCAATTCTTGTATTTCTGTCGGCGCTAAACGATAAGGAGTTTTAGCAATGGGGGTAGCCCCCGGAACCAACTCAATGCGAAATTCAACTTGTCTTTCCGCCGGAACGCCCGGTAACTCGTCCGGAAAAACGTCTTCAAATTCACTAACAACCGGAATTTCACGAATAGGTGGTGGCTCGTCACGAGCATCAACAACATGGGCAAGAAAAGCCAAGCCACCACTATCAAGGAAACGATGTGCCCGTGTAAAAGTGCATATCGGCACCAGTCTCCTTCGCTTATCGCCATGAACAATTAACTCTCCCCCACTTGGGGTCTTTACACGAATAAACTTATCATGGCATGCAATATCGGCTCTATAACGATCGAGCCAATCCATACCAACGACAATATCAAAATCGCCCAAGGTCATCGGAATGAGATCAATCTCAAAACTTTCGGCACCAAACACAACATTACAATTTTTACACACATCAACCACTAGCGCCGTCTTTCCATCCGCTATTTCGACTTCTACCGGACGACTTAACTTTACTAGCGGTTTATTTAACTTAGGCACAAATCTTGGAGATACGAAAGACAAATTAGCACCACTATCAAAAAGTATCCGTGCCGGATTAGAGTTAACCATGAAAGTACCTGAGACAACTTCGTTTGATTGTTTGGCTTCATCATTGGTCATCAAATAATTTCGACCCCTTGCCGTACCCGCCGCCTTCTCTAACCGTTTAACATTATCATTGCGCATCTCGGGACACTCCGGCCTCTTGTGCCCTTCCTTTCCACAATTAAAACAAGTGAGCTTGGTTGTGGACGATGATTTAGGGCATTCGCGAGCCATGTGCCCCTTTTGACCACAATTGTAACAAGAATAGGAAAAATCACCGGAAGTACCCTTCTTCACGCTACCAACACTCTAGGAACCCTTCTTGTGCTTCTTGTTAGAAAAATTTGAATGACTAGTAGCTTCAAACTTTTTCTTGCCTAGGGTGAAGCCACGCTTTCTCAAGATGAGCGAATCGAACCCCTTGGCCATATCGAACAACTCGTCAAAACTCTTCACCACATTTACACTTATCTTATCTTGATAACAATCATTTAACGTTCGGTAAAAGTCTTCCTTCAACATCTTATCATTCCCGACATACTCCGGGCAAAATTGGGTCTTGGACAACAACACAGTTTTGAGAGTGTTCAAATCCATCGACCCTTGCCTCAAGGAACGTAACTCGTCCTTAAGCCTCGTAAGATCGGCCGAAGTTCAGTATTCGTCGAAAAACTCTTTCTTGAATTCATCCCAGGTGAACTCCATGCATTGTTCTTCGCCATAAAGTCAGATCTTCGCGTCCCACCACAATTTAGCGTCACCTCTTAACATGCTACAACCATATCTCGTCTTTTTATCGAGAGGGCATTCACACGTACGAAAAGCCCCCTCCATATCGGAGATCCAACGGGCACTCTTAAGTGGGTCCCGTTCACCTTCAAAGGTAGGAGGTTGAGAATCCTTGAAATTCTTAAAGAAAAAGTCCCGTCTCCTCACATTATCCTCTTGAAGAACGGCCTTAACTTGCTCCTTTACCACATTGACTAGTTGTTAGTCAATTGTATCTAGGAACATCTTTTTAACATCTTCGAGAAACTCCGCTTTTTTACGTTTAAAGATGGTCTCAACTTTGGCCGTGAACTCAACGTCCTCACTCGTACTTCCATCATTGGTGTCGTGTCCATTTCTCATCTTCATTCTATAAAACGAAGTAATTAAGCAACGAAACGAAAGGTCATAACACATAGGTATATACATATACGCCACACTACCCCATCTTGCTCAACAATCGTCGTACATCGCTCGTTTGACACGATTTGAACCCGTAACAATGGTAGCTAATCATTGTTACGCGAACACGTCGCATTAACTTGCTAGTACAACGTCCATCTCGCTTGATGATTGCTAAACACAACACAAATCAATTAGCACAATGTTAGTTCATATAAATCAAGGCACTAACAATTCCCGATTAGACCCAAAATCCTACAAGTCCCACATAAAGCGTACACACAATAAAGTCTAAGTCTAGGTACCTATCTCAAGTCGCCTAAATCCCTTAGACGATGCTCTGATACGACTTGTAACAACCCGACATCTCAAATCCCAAAAAAAAAATTCTGGACCTGATCATCTGGACGGCGTCAAGGTTTTGGGACGGCGTCCAAGCAATTGGGACGGCGTCCCAATGAACTGCCAGGGACTGACCTGGTGTCCCTTTCACGTACGCGGAAAACCCGCTTCCCGACATTTTTAAACGAAAACCTTTTTACCACAAGTCAATATAAGTGAAACTAAGAGTTTTGCATAATCAAAACAAGTTTTACATCATCTTGCCCACGTCGCCTATTTTACGAGTTTCATTCAAAAATACAAGTTTCGACCAAATACAAGTTTAAGTTCCAAACGACACTAGAGCATGGTGTTTGGGGTTAAACTACCCAATCTTGGTCGAACTCCAAAAGCTAACACCCAAAAGCATCCCCTATCAAAACGAGCGGGAGACCACTAATCCAATTGAACGCTCTTACCCTTGTCAACGCCAGAGCCTATAAAAAGGTAAACAACGAGAGGGTAAGCAAAGCTTAGTGAATGCAATAATTATACGAATACATATATAATATACCTACTTGCAATCACTTACACAAATACCGCAAACATGCTAGCAAACACAATTAGCTTATCGTATCAAATACAAGCTATAACCTCCAATAATCAAGCTAGCATAACACAAGCGTATATAACATGAACAAAGTAATATGCTTACACTACAACACAATGACCATGGTTAACCAATCGTACAAGGAACGGTGTTTAAAGACTGTCGGTGTTCACAACAACCATTAGTGCACTTAACACTGCGCACACTAACCCCACGGGTGGCATCTTAACACTTCGATGCTTCACCCCGGGTGGCACCTTAACACTTCGGCACTTCACCCCGAGTGGTGTCTTAACACTTCGACACTTCACTCTTCACCTTGCTTGGAGTGGCATCTTAACACATCGATAGTTCCCTCCCAAGTGGCGTCTTAACACATCGACACTTCACTCACCATGTGGACGATGTGTCTTAGCACATCGACACTTCACATCTCACACTACACAAATAAACACATTATATATCTACGCATATAATTATTCCACTCACCTTAGAGTCTTCGTGAAAGATAACCGAACTTGCAACTTCAATGTAACGTACCTATTACATTTTAGCACATAATCAATTCACAACTCAAGTCGGTCAAGCAACTCACTCAAAAATCTAGAGTCTTTTGACCCAAGGTGCAATCCCGACCCATTTTGCACCCTTGACCCTAATAATGGGTTAACTTCACCAAAAACCCTAATTCTAGCCATTAAGGTCTTAACACACATTTAATCACCAAGTTGACTCGTTTTCATACATGCAAGACAACCTAGGTCATCAAAGACCCATTTGACCCATTTCAAGGTCAACACACCCATTTGGGTCACCCACAACCCAAATGACACCCACTAACATTAACTATAAGTGTACTAGTGATTTGTTAGGCCTTTAAGACCCATTTACCATTTCAAAACCCTAGGTTAGTCACTATTTGGGTCTTCATGACCCAAACTTACCCAAAAACCCCCAAATTACTCACAAATGGGTTTTATGTGCAACACTAACCCAAACCCTAACCCTTAAACACATTTAACTAAGGTAATCAAGTTTAGGGCTTACCACCACAATCAAAACGAAGCTAACGAGGAGATGAACAACTTTAATGCTCGAGCTAGAACCCGAAACAAGCCTCTTCCTCTCCTATTTGAGCTTTCTCACACTTAAATGCACTCTCACTCTAGAATTGAAGTGGATGAGGTTTGGTGGTTGGAAATGGAGTAATGAAGCTCAACAAAACTGATCTAGAGCCTTTAAGTCGTCCACCAAGTAAGATTACCAAAATACCCCTTTTTAACATATCAAAAACATAAAGGCTGGTTCGCCAGACCATCTGGACGACGTCCGAGATTCTGGACGGCGTCCAGCCCAACAAAATGGGACGGCGTCCCACCTATTTGGACGTCGTCCAAAACAGCAGAGAAAACAGGATCTTACAAATAATGATTTTTGTTAATACTAATACTTATAATAATAATAGAAATCTCATTAATAATGATAATATTAATAATCATATTACTTAATAATAATACTTACTTTGATAATAATATTAGTAATAACATTAATATTAATAATAATCAATATTGTAACTAGGGTTATGATAATAATAATAAATGGTAACTAATACTTACATTAGTAATGATAACAGTAATAACTAATATTCGTAATACTTAGTAATAATAATAATTCAGATACTTAATGATAATAATAATAATAATATCCTAATCATAATAATACTTCTATCAGTATTAATAATACTAATGATAACACTAATAATACTAATAACAATACTAATAATAACAATAATAATAATAATAATAATAATAATAATAATAATAATAATAATAATAATAATAATAATAATAATAATAATAATAATAATAATAATAATAATAATAATAATAATAATAATAGAAAAGAAAAATACCTTAGAAATAAAAAGAAATGCACCAAGCAAGGATTGAACCCGAGGCCTCTCATTAACCGACACAACACTCAACCATCCGAACCCATCTGTTTTCTGATTTATTTCCCCCATCTAATTTTTATAACCCGTTTTTAATTCCCTTCTATATCTTCTTCTCTAGCTCGAAACTGGATCAACCATGAATCAGTTCTACTATATTATCTAATTATGGAATTGAGTTTAGTTTTGAAATTTAATTATAATTAATCAGTATTGAATACATTTATTTAACAGAAAAAAAATACAAATTGCTGTACAGTCTTCGTGAAGAACAAATACAACTCAAAACACGATTTGATTTTTAGACTGTTTTGAATAAAAATTAATACTTGAATTACGTAGTAAAACCTTCATAGAAACTTTGTGAATCATTATTTAATCCAGAATTACAAACACGAATTCTAATTTTATCAAAGACCGACCAGTTGACTTTAAAAATCTAAACTTTGACTTCGCAATTCAGATTCAATAAGAAGAATTGGAGCTTCGTATTTTGCAGATAGACTAAATAGACCATTCCTAACAAGAATTGGACCATTCGTCTTAACTTTTGGCAGAGTTAGGGTTGAATTCCGGAATTCAAGGGATTTAAAGAAAATCTTCGAAATCTAAAAGATTTGATTCTTCAGCGAGTAAGGAAATTAAGATCTCTATAATTAAATACGGAAATCTGCCTTGATTTCTTTATCAGATATTTCACTATAAATTAAGCTCTTCCGTTCCATTATTCTCACCATTCCTATACTTTCTTTCTTAGTTCATACATCTAAAAGATTGTGAAAATACTTAATCTAGTTCTAATCTTTGATATTTTTCTAATTATCATTTCTGTCATCCTTCTTTTCAATCTTCCACCATATGAATCTGTTTACTTCTACTATTACCTTGGGGTGATACTATTCTTAATTATACCGTGTCTTTATATTGCTATTCGTATTAATATCCATGGTTTGTAACCTCCGTGTTGTTATTGAGCTTTATATTTTCTCTTATATTTTGGAGCTCTTTGCCATTTTATTCTCCTCTCGACCTCTGGTAAAGCGAGTAATGGTCCAGAATTCGTAAGTATGGAGTTTCGAATGAACCTAATGTTCTAAATAAGAAAGAACGTAATAGCATTGTTTGATTTGTTAAATTACTAGAATCACTGAAAATAGAACTATCAAGAATATATTTTCTTGATATGTTTGAAGGTTGAACAGATTGAACGAGTCGTGTAACATGGCACATGATGACGTTATGGTCTGTGAATCATCATGTTTCATTAGAAACTCAGCATGACTTACTGTAATATAATCACGTTGATCAATTTTCATTATATTATATTAACTCATGCATCTATTTCCAACACTACTTCAAAATCATTCATAATTCAAACTCAAATTTTAGAGAAATTTAGAAACTAAAGTAGTTTCCTTTATGATGTAATACGGATAGCATGAAGAGATAACTAATTTCGGACAAGAAGATTTATGAAAATATCCTCAGAAATATCGAAGATATTTATGATGATATTTTGGGATTTCTAAGTTCGATGGTTGATGAAGAAAGATTTTCCGCAAGATTTTAACATGACCCCGGAGCAAGATATTCTCTAAAGATTTCATCGGATCCAGAATTACCTGGATCCTTTGAATATAGGGTATGGTCCTTGTATTTGTCCTTGGTCTCCTTCGTGGTTAGCTCAATCTGTTTTCTAGTTCCAACTTTTCTGAGCTTTTCCAACATACCATTCTTTATCATCAAACTCCCCACGATTAAGGTCATTTACGGTTTTTGCTGCTTCATTAAGCTTTTTCAACATTACGAGTATTGATTCGCATACTGGGTGTTTTTCAGAGTTTCAGAATGGAAGATCGTAATTCTAAGAGATAATTATTATATGTATACATATAACTATTGATGTAGAAATGCCACTAGATTTGAAATACTGATTGCTGATTCTCGGTAATTAGTATGGCAATTATTGTTGCATGATATAGATGAATACACGATGGGGTTTCAAAGAATACAATGATTTTTCAGAAAATCCAAATTCATTGAAGTTGCTGGTAAGTTTACTACTAATGTGGTGGAATATAAACGGTTCTCCGGTAACGATGACGAAAGGCAGACTTATATATCAAAGTTATAATAAGTTTAATCTGAATGAAAATCAAAGTTGATTTGCTGGAGCTGTGACAAAATTGGCTAATTTAGAAAGGAATTGTAAAGTTATTTTCGGTAATAGTAACGCCAAAGGAGCTAGCATATATACGTGTTAAACGTTTACTCAGGTTCCGAAAGTTTTTCAGGTGCATAACTATATGCATCAATCTTTTCTTCCGTAGATGAAGTGCGGTTAGTTCATCCTCTCGATTGAGGTGTTTTCAAGAATCATGAAAGGTTTGAACGCAGATTGTAATCGTCGAGATACAAATGTGGTTTAAGATGAAATCAAGTGGTAAACTTGAAGAAATGTTTAGTTTCATATGTTATAATCAATATTTTAATTCATTTTAATTGTCCAATGTTATTAGTCCACAGTCGATAGTCCACAGTTAGCAATCCAATAATTCATATATAGTTTAATATATAATATTCGAATTTAATTAATACGTATCGTGACCCGTGTACATTTCTCAGACTCGATCACAACTCAAAGTATATTGATGTGTGCGAGGTGTGCTAGGAAATAGTATTATTTTTACAACGAAATACTATTAAACACGATACAATTTTACACAAGATACTTATTTATTTATAGAATGGATATACCTAAACCTTGCTACAACACTTATAGGCAGTGTAACTAATCGTACAGTAGTGTAGTTTTTAGTAAGTCCGGTTCGTTCCACATGGATCTTTTAAACAAGCTTAACGCTATATTAGTTTTAACTTATAATTGTAAAAATACAAAAATATATATAAGTAGTATTATTATTATAAAGGGGGGTTTTTACCGTTTAATGACCGGTTTGTCGATTTTAAAACTTTAGTCGCAGTTAAAACCTAATGTAAAATATAAATATAACTTAATTTAAAGCGTAAAGTAAATAACGATAATGAAATTGCGATAAATAAAAGTGCGATAAAATAAAATTGCGATAATTAAAGAGTACGATAATTAAAAATGCAATTAAATAAAATGACAATAAATAAAAGTGCGATAATTAAAAGTGCAATTAAATATGAAATAAAAGAATTATGCTTATTTAAACTTCCATAATCATGATGTTTGACATGTTGATTTTTAGTTTATTCCCATGGGTTAATTGTCCTTTGTCCTGGATTATTCGATATGTCCATACGGATTTGTCCATAATAGTCCATCAGTCATAATCATAAAGTGCGAAAGTCTTCATCAAATTATTGTTATTCCCGAAGTTAAATATTCCAACTAATTGGGGATTCGAATTGTAACAAGGTCTTAATACTTTGTTTAATGAATACACCAGTTTATCGACTGCGTGTAGTTCAAGGTTTTACTACTTTGTTAACAATTACACCAATTACCCTTGAATGTAATCCACCACTGTTTCAACAAGTCTATTAACTATTAATCCAGTTCCGTGTCCGGTAAAATGAACAATTATTGGTATTTATAGATATCCCGCCCACCGTACCCAGTCAAGCGTATGTGGTTATATATAAATACGTCAAATTATAAGTCTATATATTAAATCAACGAGGTATCATTTAGTTAATATAAAACCCATTAATAACCCATAGTCTAATTTCCACAAGTGTCGTTCTTTTATCCAAACCCCAATTATGGTACAAAGCCCAATTACCCAATTTTAATATTTAGCCCAACATCACGATTACTTTGGAATTAAATAAGCATAATAATAACTTAGCTACGAGACATTAAATTAAAAATAACATTAACCATAACTTACAGTGATTAAAAATAGCGTAGCGTTACACGGACAGAATTTCGACTTACACCCTTACAACATTCGCTAACATACCCTTATTATTAGAATTAAAATTAAAATTAAAATATATATATATATATATATATATATATATATATATATATATATATATATATATATATATATATATATATATATATATATATGTGTGTGTGTGTGTGTGTGTGTGTGTGTGTGTGTGTGTGTGTGTGTGTACGAGTGAGAGATAGATAGATGGTATTATGATCAACCAAAACTGCGAAATTTATAGGCATGTGGCCAACTTTTCAGGGCCATGCGATCGCATGGCTTTGATGCCTGATTTCCATGCGATCGCATGGAGGTAGGTAACAGCTCACATGATTTTGTTTTCTTGCTTGCCGACGTTTATAATATATAATATAATATATATATTAATTTTAAGAATTAATTATATATTATATTATATTCATGTGCATAGTTGACTTGTAATTTTTAGTCTGTTGCGTCGAGCGTTGAGAGTTGACTTTGGTCCCGGTTCCGAATTTTCGAACGTCCTTGCGTATAATTTAATATCTTGTATTTTGCGTTTCGCGTCTTGTAGTCTTGTAATTTTGAGACGTTTCTCATCAATAATTTGAACCACTTTGATTGTACTTTGTACTTTTGAGCTTTTTGGTTGTTTGCGTCTTCAATTCGTCGAATCTGTCTTTTGTCTTCACCTTTTATTATTTAAACGAATATTACTTGTAAATAGAACAATTGCAACTAAAAGCTTGTCTTTCTTGAGGGATAATGCTATGAAATATATGTTCGTTTTTAGCATTATCAAATATTCCCACACTTGAGCGTTGCTTGTCCTCAAGCAATATAGTCTTGAAATAAAAACATACTAGAATTACTTCTTTATTCTTCACACTTTGTACATCAGTGATTTCTATACGGCGGTATAAACAATGATAGTAACGATGTGGTTTACAGTCCCACATGACTATAAAAATTTAGATCCTTAAGGAAATTGGATCTTTATGAAAACATTTGATCTTTTGAAAATACAATCTAGCTTTTACCCTAGATAAGTTTTCCGAAATAACCCTTCACCGGTGTTTGCAAAATGTTTTTGTGGGTTTGGTGGGTTTCAGATTTGAAAATTTTAGCTCAAAACTTATGGTTTTGTGTCACCCACTTGCTAACCTTGTATTAGGAAAGCAACACGTCCAGTATACTTGCTCCGTATATTACCTTTCGGTAAACTACCGTCCGGTTGTAAAGGAAAGCGTTGAACAAGCAACTGTTAAGGCAATGTCCCCTGACATGCTTTTAATTATGGTCTATAACGTGTCGGATGCAATTACTATCCTTTGTAGGAGCAATAGTAAAGCTCACCCTTATAATTTTTCGGTCTGGCATAGGGTCCTGTCTTTGACCATGCTATGCAACCACCGTTCTTACAGTTGACACCCGATTTGGTTCAGGTAACCTAATGAATTCCAGGTGAATTCCTAGGATTTTACGTTCAATGGTAATGAACGCATTGAAAATGGGTTTTCAGAAAACAAATCGGTTTGTAATTTTGATCAAAATATTTTCTCGTTCAAGCTCGAGTTTAGATATCATCGAATTCCATGAGTTTGTAATTCTCAATCTTTAAGGTCAATCTCTAGGATTGAGTAATATCAGGCTTAAAAGCTAATTTTTAATCTTTAAGGAGATTATCCTTACTGGGGGTCTGATTCATTAGTCTTATCAAGCTAATTTGCACGGCGTCCTCCCCATTTTACGAGATAGATCCTCTCATGGTTAGGATAAGTCTGACCACTTGGCGACCCTGTTTGATGCTGAGGTCCGTGGATTTCCAGCTGATTTTCGAGAAAACTTTTCAAGGTTTTTTGTAGACTCTACAACTGGTCTGGACGACAACTTCCTGACCTAAATCAAGAAGCGCGTTTCTTTTTCGGAAGACTGTACTTCCTTTTAATGATGGAATTGATTCATCGTGTGGATCCATCTTTCTTTCAAATATATTACAGTAAATTGGGTAAAACTGTTTAGATTATTCCAAAGCAAAAGTATCTTCAGTTATTTGTACAAAAATATGTGATATATGTTTTAAATAACTTGGTAAATTTTACCACACTTGGCTTTTATTTTCTTTTATTTGCCTTTTTATTGTCCTCTATTCCATTTTAAATGAATTCTAACATTTTAGGCTGTTTCTCAATTTATGTCCTTTCCGAGGTAACAATAATTTCGATGTTAACACCTAGTTTTATCGTTCATAAATATGTATAAACATGATTTTGAATTCATTTTATTGAAAATTTTGAAAATTTTACTAGAATTGGGTAGTCAGTATATAAGACTAGGGCTGTTCTTTATTATCAGAGAGCTCTAGATTCTAATACAACTACTGCATTACTAGTATTTTTAATGGTAACCAAGTGTATAAGGTAAAAATTTTAAAAATCCGAAAGAATTTAACCTCTTCCCACACTTAAGATCTTGCAATGCCCTCATTTGCAAGAAATCAGTAACAATTTAAATTATTGAGGGTGATTAGCGTAGAAAAATGATTAAATTTTACCAAAGTTTCCAAACATATTGGCGTTTGTTTGTTGAATGATAAATGGTGCACATCATTTGTTCATTCCGTCTTGTTGTTACATCACATTTGTTTTTCGTTTTGTCGTCAAAATTAGTAGCTTTTGCTGAACTTAGTGCCAGTCTTTGAAAATTGCTGTTTTACCCTGTTGTGTATATGAAATAAAATACATACAAATATAAACATGCATGGTAATTTGAAATGGGACTTAAAATCCCACTTTCAAATCAAATATGAAATATTAGTACAAAATAATAAAAATATTAAACAATACATTAATGTATCACAATATCATATGTTTAAACATAAATAAAAATCATAAAAAGATAAAAATCATAGAAATCACCAACGGAACTATATCAATCTGGATAGGGGTTCCAGTTCATGTCGTCGTCCGGGTTCTATGGTTGGTGATAGGTGTACTGGTAAGCCTGGTTAGGGTCGTAGAGAATATATGGTGGTCTTATCTCGGGCTGGTGTGGAGGATAGTAAGCGGGTCGGGTTGGAACATAGTGATCCTGAGGTGACAGCCGACTCATAATCTGACGCTGATGATAGTCCCATCTATCATGCTGTCGTTGCCTGGAATGCTCGTAATCATTCCGGGCTTGCCACTGCTCCATCCGATGAAATCTCTCCGCGTTTGTCATGTCTACCTCATCTACATGCTGGTAGACATCAGTCATAGCCTCCCGAATGACATCCCTAATGTCATCCGCTTCCTCCATTTCCTCATCTGAAACTCTCTCTACCTGAGGATGACTACCTTCATAGGGTACTGGCTGGTTGCGTCTGCTCTTTAATACCTTAGCACCCTGATAGACCTTCAATCCTAAAGGCTCAACCTGTTCCCTACATTCCAAAAGTGGACCCCCTTGGTTCCTATCTACACCCAAATACTCTCCAATGAGAGTAAAAAAAATACCTCCTCCTATTATCCCCCCTTCCTGTATTCCTTCCACCAACTTAGACAAATAAAAACCAACACAGTAAGGGATATTAACAAAGCTTCTTGGGTCTCGAATACACTTTAGGTAAAATAAATCATGTAAGGTCATTTTCTCTTTGTTGTGACCTCTCTGTGTAATCGAGTTAGCCAGAAATCTATGAATTATACGAAGTTCAGCTTTGTTAATATGTAAGTAGGAGTGTTTTGCTCCCAGCATAAAAACATTATAGTTTGACATATGCCTCCAGACGGCGTTCGCGTCAAAATTCCTATCTACCCTTTCACCACGATAAATCAAATTCATACAATCGGGTAGTAGTAATTCACCGGGAGTATATATCTGTAAAGCCCTGGCCATGTCCAGCATGGACATCCTGTACATCCTACGGCCAAGTATAAATCTAAGAAAACTTCTATCATCTAATCTATCTACATCTACATTTAATGCTATAGTACTCATAAGTTCAACACACCATTCCTTATATACAGGTCTACGAATGGTGAATAAGCGTTCCCAATCGGTAAAAGAAGAACTGCCATACCTTTGAATCAGTAGCAGTCTAACACGGTCAGCTAGATGTACCATTTCCAAAGGATTCCAATCAATTACCCTAGGCACCTCTACATCTTTCGTTACTAATTTGAACTTATTACTTTGATATGCCGGGTAATCTCTCCAGCTTCTATCAAATCTCAGATTAGGATGCAACGTATGTTCATGAATCGTCGCGTATTCTACCTGCGGATGTATTGGAAATACTGTGAAGGCATCAACAAATTGTAGCGGATCATAATAAGGTACATGTTGATCAGGTTGATGTTGTTGTTCCTGTTGTGGTTCTTGTTCGGGTTCTGGCTCGTATTGCGGCTCATATTCTGGTTCAGGTTCTTGTGGCGGTTGTCTAGATAATGATGAAGCACCAGCAGTATCGGTTTTCTGCAAAACACATTAAACACAAAATTTGTGCATCCAAATATGCATTAGTGTTAGCAAAATAACAACTTGAAACAATTACAATAACATGTTAAATTAAAATTAAACTTATACACATTTTCACTATTTTATTAATTCTACACTTTTTCAAATAAGCCTATATGAAAATGTATACAAAGTTCATAAGCATTTAACTCAAATAACATGTCAAAATAGTCATTACAAACAATTAAACAAGTCTCAAATGGCAATTATATCAAATTAATCAAGTTCATGAATTTTAGACTTAAAAAGTCTACTTTAATCTCCAAAAATCATGTTTAGGATCAATGTTTGGATCATTTAGCTACCTAAACATGGTACACTACTTAATTTAGCAATAATTCATGACAAAAATCGACCATAACCTGTTTATATCAAAAAGCCCCAAATTGCTCAAGAACACAAACCCTAGATTTATAAAATTTTTGAAGTTTTTGGCTTCAAATCATGTTAAATAGTATCAATCTAGGTTATACATGCATAAAATACTAACAATTTAACTCTAATTACACTAGAAATTAACAAAATTAAATTAGGTATAATATTGGTAATTATCACAAAAACTAGAAATTTTAAGAGTTTAGGGGTGTAATTTTTACCTTTTTGTTGAAGAATCCGAACCTAGGCATGATTAGAGCAAAAAATTTGACGAATTACGGTGAAATTTGGTGATTTTTGGTGAGGATTTGAGTGTGTGTTCGTGTGTATATGTGTGTGTAAGTGTGGAGATAGAAGCAGAACTCAACTGCCTTTTATTTCTGGCCTGATTTTCAGCTCCATGCGATCGCATGGATTGGAAGGCCAAATCCCATGCGATCGCATGGAGTTCGGGTACAGTGATTTCAGCCTTTTTTGTTTTTTTTTTTATAAAACCTTACACTTTTTAAAACATATAATTAATTTAAAAATTAAAATTTTGTTTCTTTTTAGGATGAGGGTGTTTCGGAACGATGTCCTAGTCCGTCCCTCGACAAAATTTTAAAATTTGTCATTTTTAAGCGCGATTTTAAAAATAAAGATTTTTGAGTTTTTTAAATGTTTTTGGCATACTTTAATTCAATAAGATTAAAAATAATGATAATAAAAGTTCTCGTCCCTCCCTTGGGTAGAACAATTTCGGTTCAACGACCTAGTTTTCAACTCACGACGAATTTTAAAAATCAAATTTTTAACTTAGCGAAATAAAGTAAATTTTTGTTTTTAAATTCACTCCAAACTTAAATTTAAAATGCATAAAATTAAAAAAAAAATTCATATTATTAATATTTTAAGAATTCACACCAAACTTTTATTATATTTTTGTTTTTATACATACAAACTTATATTAAAAATATTAATTTTTTCAAATATTTATAAATTTAAATATATTGATTTTAAAAGGTTTACAATATTAATTTAATATTAATTTTAAAAACAAAGTAAAAATAAAATTAAAAATCTTTTTGGTCTTTTATCCCACTTTAATCAATCAAATATTATCAAAAATATACGCCCCTCTTTTCGGTAAAGTAATTTCGGCTATATTACCTAGTTTTACTCCTGACGAATTTCTGAAATATTTTGGGTTGATTGATTAAAGATATTTATACCTTAAGAATACAACAACAACAACAACAACAACAACAACAACAACAAAACCCAATACCACATGAGTGGTGTATGGGGGAGGTGATATGTAGACAATCCTTCCCCTATCCGAGAATAAAGAAGTCATTTCTCCACCCAGAATAAACGGTAAATTTCGCAGTGATGTAATAAATTTTTGTATGATCTCAATAATTTCGGTGGCAAAACCTAATTTTATTGAGTATCAATTTAATACTTTATAGCGAATGATTCAGCGTTTATTATCAAAAGGTTAAAAGCAATAAAAATAAACATAAAAACTGTACATACTTACCTGTGAAATAGAATTCTTAGTAACCTGCTTTAGCCCACTCATAAGATAGTCAGACTAATTGGTTTTTCATAGCTACATAGGCGTAACCTCGAGCATTCAATGTTTTTTCTTCGAAACATATGAACGGTCCATCTCTGCATAAAGTAACGAATTCGGTATTGGAATATGTCTGATTCGTCGAGCATTTTCCTTCGTGTGACCATTTTCCGCATTTGTGACATCTTTCAAGGTGTCGTGCTCTTCTTTTAGCTGCGGATTTTGATTTTCTTTTACCAAAATGTAACTTATTATTTTCGTTCCTGGATTCTTTTCTTACTCCGTCCAATTTACCTCTGATTAATGATACCAATTCACTTGGAAGGGTGTCATTATTACGTTTAGTGATCAAAGCGTGTAGCATTAGACCATGGTTTAGTTCACAGAAAGTCTTCATCTCGTAAAACCTAAAAAAATAAAAATTCAGAATGGGGGGAGAAGACTAGTTCTTTAGGGTCTGCTAGGGAAAGACCATTCGGGTTCCATTCTCGAGAACTACACGAAAACAGAATATCTAACTCTAACAGAAATACATATTATCCTTTAAAGACTTGATTCTCCCCACACTTAGTTAGATGTGGTGTTGAAATTGTGATTAACTTCATTTTTAATTGGACTATCAACAAGTTGTATATCTTTGACTTTTGCTTCAAGCCAATTGTTGATTTCCTCCATAACTTTCACAAATTCAACTAACATTGCCTTTTCTTTTGGCGATAAATTGGATAGTAATCGGTTACATAACTTAAAGTTTCCCTTAATCTTAGCATCGTGAATCCATTTATAAAGTTTCTTCGTTGAACTGTTAAAAACGGTTTCATCTAATTTCTTATCATCAACGGGGTTCTTTGTGATCGGATCATCATTAAGTGTTTCTTCATCTTCCCCACACTTATGCATTTTTATTGGTTTAACAGTTTTGGTTGGTAGATATCTAAACTTTCGATTCACAAAGGTGATCGATGTATCACCATCCCTAAGTGTCATTCTACCATCTCTTACATCAATGAATTCCTCTGTGGTTGCTAAAAATGGGCGACCTAAGATTAGAGGAATATCAAGGTTTTTCTCCATATTAATCACTATAAAGTTTGCAATAAAGGTCAAACTTCCCACGTTAACAAGTAAATTATTTGCTATTCCAACCGGGTGTTTAATAGTTAGGTCAAATGATTGAACCCCTATTTTGGTTGGTTTTAATTTACCCATACCTAATCTTTTGTATAAGGAAAGAGGCATAATATTTGCACTTGCTCCTAAATCTGCGAGTCCATTATATACAGCACCATCATTAAGCAAACAAGAAATGATAAATTCACCCGGGTCTCCTGCTTTAGTAAGTCGAGTTGGTTTGTAAACCTTTTTTGGGTGTTCTTTTCTTGGTTCTTTCACTTCTATTTGAACTTCTTGGTCACATTTTTCTTCGTTTCTTGGAATGGGAGGTTTGTATAAGAATTCTTCTTCATCACTCCAATTTGAATCCTCCCTATTTTCTAATTTTGATTTTTCATATGTTGTTGATAACATATTTATGTTTTCATTTTGAAGGTTTTTCTTGGGTGGTGAAATTATGATTGACTTCATTGTCTACTTCCATCGGACCATGTATGTAATGTTTAACTCTGTGACCATTAACTTTAAATTCAATCCTATTTGAATTTATTAACTCTACTGTTCCATATGGGAAAACTCTTTTGACTATGAATGGTCCAGACCATCTTGATTTCAATTTTCCTGGAAATAGCTTGAATCGTGAATTGAAAAGAAGAACTCTGTCTCCTTCTTTAAATTCTTTTGAACTTCTGATTCTTTTATCATGCTATTTCTTCGTTCTTTCTTTATAGATTAACGAATTTTCGTATGCTTCATGTCTCAATTCTTCTAATTCGTTTAGTTGACTTAATCGTAGACGTCCAGCTTCATGTAAATCAAGATTACATGTCTTCAAAGCCCAAAATGCTTTGTGTTCAATTTTTACTGGAAGATGACATGCTTTTTCGTAAACGAGTTTAAAAGGTGTGGTACCAATTGGAGTTTTATAGGCTGTTCTAAAAGCCCAGAGTGCATCCTCCAATTTAATGGACCATTCCTTCGGATTTGATCCTACGGTTTTCTCTTGAATACGTTTTAATGCTCGGTTGGTATTTTCAACTTGTCCACTTGTTTGTGGATGATAAGCGGTTGAGATTTTATGAGTTACTCCATATCTTTTGAGAACTTTCTCAAGTTGATTATTACAAAAATGAGTACCCCGATCACTTATTAAAGCTTTTGGCATTCCAAACCTTGCAAAAAGACGTTTTAAAAAGTTGACTACAACTCGTGCATCATTAGTCGGGAGAGCTTGTGCTTCCGCCCATTTAGATACATAATCAATGGCAACGAGAATGTAGAGATTATTATGAGATTTTGGAAATGGACCCATAAAGTCAATACCCTAAATGTCAAATACTTCACATACTTGAATGACATTTTGTGGCATTTCATCACGTTGACTTATTTTTCCGGCCCTTTGACAAGCATCACAGGATTTGCAAAGAAGGTGTTGCGTCTTTGAAAATTGTAAGCCAATAGAATCCAGCATCATAAACTTTTCTTGCTGTGAGCTGAGGCCCATAATGCCCTCCTGTTGATCCTGTGTGACATTGGTTTAATATTTGACTAGCTTCATCTCCGAATACACATCGGCGTATTATTCCATCGGGACAACTTTTAAACAAATGTGGATCTTCCCAGAAATAGTGTTTTATATCGCTAAAGAATTTCTTTCGTTTTTGGTATGATAATCCTTTTTCAAGGAATCTACATACTAAGTAGTTTGCATAGTCTGCAAACCATGGAATTTCATTATAATCTATCTTCAATAGATATTCATCAGGAAAGTTGTCTTGTATTGCCGATTCATTTAGAACTTCTAATTCAGGATTTTCAAGACGAGAAAGATGATCAGCGGCGAGATTTTCTGCTCCCTTTTTATCTCGGATTTCAATATCGAACTCTTGTAAGAGTAAGATCTAACGGATTAATCTTGGTTTAGCATCTTGTTTCGAAAATAGGTATCTAAGAGCA
This sequence comes from Rutidosis leptorrhynchoides, assembly GCF_046630445.1. Classification (NCBI taxonomy): domain Eukaryota; kingdom Viridiplantae; phylum Streptophyta; class Magnoliopsida; order Asterales; family Asteraceae; genus Rutidosis; species Rutidosis leptorrhynchoides. The sequence goes on along the minus strand of NC_092333.1, from coordinate 590,150,224 downwards.
GAATGGTCAGTATAGACCACCGTTTTAGCTAGAACGAGATATGAACGAAATTTGTCAAAAGCAAAGACAATAGCAAGGAGTTCTTTTTCAATAGTTGTATAGTTCGTTTATGCTCCTTGTAACGTCTTACTAGCGTAATAAATAGGTTGAAATCGTTTTTCAATCCTTTGTCCTAAAACGGCTCCCATTGCAAAATCACTTACATCGCACATGAGTTCAAACGGTAGATTTCAATTTGGAGTTATCATGATCGGCGCATTAGTGAGTTTTTCTTTAAGAATATTAAAAGATTTGATGCATTCATCTGAAAAGATAAATGGAGCATCTTTTTCTAGGAGTTTATTCATAGGAGTGACAATTTTAGAAAAATCTTTTATGAAACGTCGGTAAAAACCGGCATGCCCTAGAAAACTCCTAACTCCTCTAACATTGGTGGGATGTGGAAGTTTAGCAATTACATCTACTTTAGCTCTATCCACTTCAATTCCATCCTTTGAAATTTTATGACCAAGAACGATGCCTTCTTTAACCATGAAATGGCATTTCTCCCAATTAAATACTAGATTTGATTGTTCGCATCTAATAAGCATTCGTTCAAGATTAACTCGACATGATTCAAATGTATCACCGAAGACTGAAAAGTCATCCATGAAAACTTCCATGCATTCTTCTATCATGTCGTGAAAAATCGCCATCATACACCTTTGAAAGGTTGCAGGGGCGTTGCAAAGTCCAAATGGCATGCGTTTGTAAGAAAAAGTACCACAAGGGCACGTGAACGTGGTTTTCTCTTGGTCTTCGGGTGCTATTGGAATTTGAAAATATTCGGAAAAACCATCAAGAAAACAATAGTAACTATTTTCGGCTAATCTTTCCAACATTTGATCAATAAAAGGTAAGGGAAAGTGATCTTTTCTGGTGGCGTCATTTAATTTTCTATAATCAATACAAACACGCCATCCTGTTACAGTCTTAGTAGGAATAAGCTCATTTTTCTCATTTGTGATGACAGTCATGCCACCCTTCTTAGGTACGCATTGAACTGGGCTTACCCATGGACTATCAGAGATTGGATAAATTAAACCTGCATCAAGTAGTTTAATAATTTCTTTCTTAACAACATCTTGCATATTAGGATTTAGTCTTCTTTGGCGTTGCACATACCTTTTATGACCTTCTTCCATAAGGATTTTATGTGTGCAATACGAAGGACTTATTCCTTTAATATCATGAATTTTCCATGCAATAGCTGGTTTATGAGCTTTTAGCACAGAAATTAGTTGAGATTTTTCATTTTTGGTAAGAGAAGACGATATTATTACAAGTAATTCAGATTCACCATGTAAATAAGCATATTCCAAATGGTTTGGAAGTGGCTTTAACTCTAATGTCGGTGGTTCTTCTATCGATGATTTATATCGATATCTGTCTTCTTCTTTTAGCATTTGAATTTCTTCTGTTGTTGGTTCATATCAATTAGCCATAAGTGTAGCTAACATTTCAGTTTCATCAATTGGTTCAGTTCCTTCTCCTAAAGAACATTCTTCTGTTCCTTGTAATTCTGGAAATTCTTCTAACAATTCTGCATGTGAATCTATAGTTTGAATATAATAACATGTATCATCTGCAAATTGTGGTTGTTGCATGGCTCTATCAACTGAAAAGGTAACACTCTCGTCCTCTATACTTAAGGTCAGTTTCTTACCGAACACGTCTATTATTGCTTTGGCCGTGTTTAAGAATGGTCTTCCTAATATGAGAGGAACTCGAGAATCTTCTTCTATGTCCAGAATAACAAAATCTACTGGAAATACTAAAGTACCAACTTTAACTAGCATGTTCTCCATTATCCCTCTAGGATATTTTACTGATCGATCGGCTAGTTGTATGCTTATTCGTGTTGGTTTCAATTTTCCAAGGTCTAGTTTAGCGTATAGTGAATACGGCATTAAATTTATACTAGCACCTAAGTCTGCCAATGCTTCTATTGAACTAAGACTACCCAGAAAATATGGAATTGTGAAACTTCCTGGATCTGATAATTTTTCTGGTATCTTATTCAACAGCACTGCAGAACAATTTGCATTCATAGTAACAGCCGAGAGTTCTTCCATTTTCTTTCTATTTGTGATTAGATCTTTCAGAAATTTAGCATATCTAGGCATTCCTGAAATTACATCAATGAAAGGAAGATTGACATTTATTTGTTTAAACATATCCAAAAATTTGGATTGCTCGGCTTCAAGTCTCTCTTTTCTCATTTTACTCGGATAAGGAAGTGGTGGTTGGTATGGTTTAACATAAGGTTTAGCCTTAACTGTGTTATCTTCATTATCTTTTTTAACTACCGGTTCTGTTTCCTTATTTTGCTCAGGTTGTGGTTCTTGTGGAGTAGGAATAGCTTCATCAAAAATTACAGGTATTTCAGGTGGTTTAAGTATAATACCACTTCTTGTGGTAATGGCTTTAGCTGTTTCATTCCGGGGGTTAGCATTTGTATCACTAGGTAGACTTCCCGGTTTTCTTTCACCTATCAACCTTGCTAGGTTACTTACTTCTTGTTCCAGATTTTGAATAGAAGCTTGTTGATTTCTAAATGCTTGAGCATTTTGTTCATTGGTTTGTTTCTGAGATGTGAAAAATTGCGTTTGAGATTCAACTAGCTTCGACATCATATCTTCTAATTTTGGCTTTTTATCATCGGTTTGTGGTGGTTTATTTTGAAAAATAGGTCTTTGCTGATTGTAAGTAGTGTTGGATACTTGTTGATTACTAGGACCTTGTTGATTGTTGTATGGAACAATTCAGTTATAGTTCTGATTTTGATTGTAGATTGGTCTTGGCAGTTGATAATTATTCTGATAATTATTTCCAGGCCTTTGGTTTATGTATGAAACATTCTCTCTTTGTTCCATTGTTAGTTCAATACTGAGACAATCTTTTGTCAAATGTGGTCCTCCACACTACTCACAACTAATTCGTATTGAGTGAATATCTTTAGTCATCTTTTCCATTCGTCTCTCGACAGCATCTATCTTTGCGGAAATGGAATCTAAGTCATGGCTAGAATCGGCTCTAGCTGCTTTAGATGATCTAACAATATCTTTTTCTTGGTGCCACTCATGTGAGTGGGAAGCAGTGTTATCAATAATTTTATAAGCATCAGTTGCGGTTTTCTTCATAATGGAACCACCAGCTGCTATATCGATGTCTTTTTGTGTAGTGATGTCGCATCCTTGGTAGAATATTTGTACTATTTGACAGGTGTCTAAACCATGTTGCGGACATCCTCTTAATAACTTTCCAAATCTTGTCCACGCTTCATATAAAGTTTCATTTGGATTTGCGTGAACGTAACAATTTCTCCTTGAAGTCTTACGGCTTTAGATGCCGGAAAGAATTGTTTAAGAAAATTTTCAACTAAAACATCCCATGTATCAATCGCCCCTTCAGGTAACGATTCTAACCAATCTTTGGCTTCTCCCTTCAAAGTCCAGGGAAATAACATGAGATATATCTGTTCATCCTCCACTTCTCTTATTTTAAATAGAGTACAGATCCTATTAAAGGTACGAAGATGTTCATTTGGATCTTCCTTCGGCGCACCACTAAATTGGCATTGATTTGTTACCATGTGTAGGATTTGCCCTTTGATTTCATAATCTGGCGCATTAATGTCTGGTTGAGTAATTGCGTGACCTTGGCCAGTGCGTTTAGCTTTCATTCGGTCTTCCATACTTAGAGTTTCCAGATTTTCCATGATTGAATTTGTTGAATCTGAATCACTATAGGATTCTGATTTAATGGTAGGTTCCTCAACAATCTCTGTTTGAATGATTGGTGGTTCCGGAGGAAAGATTAATGGTTCAGGATATCTGAATTGTCCCTGAATATTCTCCGGATTCTCAATTGTGAGGTCTGGTTCAAAAAATGAATTATCGGAAATTTGAATTGGAGTACTTGGTCGACTGGATGACGATTCTAAAGAAAAATCAACGGCGACAATATTTGCTAGATGTCTTGATCGAGTTACAGGTGGTGAACGTACAAAATGTGGTGAACGTTTTGCTCGGTGCATTCACTGAATATCCTATTAGTTATAAAAATAAGAAAAATTATATAAGTTATCAAATTAATAGACTTTTCTGCTTTTCTCCACGTTTCGAATAGCCAATAGATGCAGCAGGGAGCCAGAACCCTTTAAATCGGAAGCTCACAACTCAGCCACTAACAAATCCAACTATTACTACGAAACAGAAAATTTGGATGTCTATCAATTTAACCGCTTAAAATAATTTTTCGTTGAAATTTAAAGAAATTTTAGAGAAGAAATAGAAAATTCTAAGTCCTAAAAACTAGAGCGGCGAAAAATAAGAAAGAAAAAGAGCGCGTCGAAAAACGTCGAAAAATAAAAGGAAAGTAACGCGTCGAAACTTAAAAAGGAACTAAAAACTAAGAATTAAAAGTTATGTCTAAAAGTATTAAAGCTTAAAAGGAATTCTATATTCAAAAAAGGCAATTACTTAAAAAGGTACTAAAATATAAAAACGGCGTCGCAAAATTCTAAAGCACCTAAATCTTAGTCTAAAGAAAAAGCACTTAAGGAATTTTATGGCAAAGCCTAAAAATCTAGAAATAAAAATAATTATGGCAAAAACTATGACTTAAAACTAAATACGAGCGAAAAATACAAATATTATGAATAAATGATTAAAAGGGTACAAAATATAAAAATATACTTAAAGTTGTAAAAAGTACAATTTTTATAAAAATATTATTTTTATATTATTTATTTTATAAAACTATTAATTTTATAATTTATTAAAACTAATTAAACTAATTAAAACTAAAAAAAAAATACAAAATAAACTAAATAATATAATGACAATACCCTAATTAGGGTTTTATTAATAATAATAAATAATACTCCGTAATTAATGCAGAATTAGGGTCAAACCTGGCGTGTCAGGTACATTCATGCGATCGCATGAAATGTTGCCTTCGGGCTCATGCGATCGCATGGGCTAGGTTTTCGGGCCAGGTGTTGGGCTGCTACAGTACCGGGCCTCGTGGTTTTTTTTTCTGTTTTAATTCTGTTTTAATATTTATAAAAAGTATTTATAAATTAAATAAAACTTATATTTTTACAAACTAAAAATAGAAATAGAAATATTTTATAATTTTATATTTAAATTTAACAAACTCTTAAAAATATATATATATTTTGTTTTTCTTTTTATATTTTTTTATTTTTAATATTTAAAACATATATATTTTTATACAAAGAACTTAATAAAAAATCTTTTTTTTAGATAGCGTTTCGCTTCCGGCGTTTAAGCTTGTCCCCGGCAGCGGCGCCAAAAATACTTGATGTGTGCGAGGTGTGCTAGGAAATAGTATTATTTTTACAATGAAATACTATTAAATACGATACAATTTTACACAAGATATTTATTTATTTATAGAATGGATATACCTAAACCTTGCTACAACACTTATAGGCAGTGTACCTAATCGTACAGTAGTGTAGTTTTTAGTAAGTCCGGTTCGTTCCACAGGGATCTTTTAAACAAGCTTAACGTTATATTAGTTTTAACTTATAATTGTAAAAATACAAAAATATATATAAATAGTATTATTATTATAAAGGGGGTTTTTACCGTTTAATGACCGGTTTGTCGATTTTAAAACTTTAGTCGCAGTTAAAACCTAATGTAAAATATAAATATAACTTAATTTAAAGCGTAAAGTAAATAACGATAATGAAATTGCGATAAATAAAATTGCGATAAAATAAAATTGCGATAATTAAAGAGTACGATAATTAAAAATGCAATTAAATAAAATGACAATAAATAAAAGTGCGATAATTAAAAGTGCAATTAAATATGAAATAAAAGAATTATTCTTATTTAAACTTCCATAATCATGATGTTTGACGTGTTGATTTTTAGTTTATTCCCATGGGTTAATTGTCCTTTGTCCTGGATTATTCGATATGTCCATACGGATTTGTCCATAATAGTCCATCAGTCATAATCATAAAGTGCGAAAGTCTTCGTCAAATTATTCTTATTCCCGAAGTTAAATATTCCAACTAATTGGAGATTCGAATTGTAACAAGGTCTTAATACTTTGTTTAATGAATACACCAGGTTATCGACTGCGTGTTGTCCAAGGTTTTACTACTTTGTTAACAATTACACCAATTAACCTTGAATGTAATCCACCCCTGTTTCAACAAGTCTATTAACTATTAATCCAGTTCCGTGTCCGGTAAAATGAACAATTATTGGTATTTATAGATATCCCGCCCACCGTACCCAGTCAAGCGTATGTGGTTATATATAAATACGTCAAATTATAAGTCTATATATTAAATCAACAAGGTATCATTTAGTTAATATAAAACCCATTAATAGCCCATAGTTTAATTTCCACAAGTGTCGTTCTTTTATCCAAACCCCAATTATGGTACAAAGCCCAATTACCCAATTTTAATATTTAGCCCAACATCACGATTACTTCGGCATTAAATAAGCATAATAATAACTTAGCTACGAGACATTAAATTAAAAATAACATTAACCATAACTTACAGTGATTAAAAATAGCGTAGCGTTACACGGACAGAATTTCGACTTACACCCTTACAACATTCGCTAACATACCCTTATTATTAGAATTAAAATTAAAATTAAAATTATAATATATATATATATATATATATATATATATATATATATATATATATATATATATATATATATATATATATATATATATATATATATGTGTGTGTGTGTGTGTGTACGAGTGAGAGATAGATAGATGGTATTATGATCAACCAAAACTGCGAAATTTATAGGCATGTGGCCAACTTTTCAGGGCCATGCGATCGCATGGCTTTGATGCCTGATTTCCATGCGATCGCATGGAGGTAGGTAACAGCTCACATGATTTTGTTTTCTTGCTTGCCGACGTTTATAACATATATATATATATATATATATATATATATATATATATATATATATATTAATTTTAAGAATTAATTATATATTATATTATATTTATGTGCATAGTTGACTTGTAATTTTTAGTCCGTTGCGTCGAGTGTTGAGAGTTGACTTTGGTCCCGGTTCCGGATTTTCGAACGTCCTTGCGTATAATTTAATATCTTGTATTTTGCGTTTCGCGTCTTGTACTCTTGTAATTTTGAGACGTTTCTCATCAATAATTTGAACCACTTTGATTGTACTTTGTACTTTTGAGCTTTTTGGTTGTTTGCGTCTTTAATTCGTCGAATCTATCTTTTGTCTTCACCTTTTATTATTTAAACGAATATTACTTGTAAATAGAACAATTGCAACTAAAAGCATGTCTTTCTTGAGGGATAATGCTATGAAATATATGTTCGTTTTTAGCATTATCATATATATATATTATTATAGAATCAACCTCAACCCTGTATAGCGAACTCGATCATTACAGCATATAGAGTGTCTATGGTTATTCCAAATAATATATATATGCGTCGATATGATATGTCAAAACCTTGTATACGTGTCCCGATATTTAAAGTGCGTAAAAATAAATAACAGAAATTAAATGATGATAAATAAAGTGCGTAAAGTAAATAACAGAAATTAAATGACGATAAATAAAATTGCGAGAATGTAAATTGCGATAATTAAATTGCGATAAATAAAATGTAATCAGTTAGCTAGGAACAATTAGCTAGGAACAGTTAGCGTGAATTCTTAACAAAATTTCTCATAGTTAATTTGTTTGTTTCTAACAAATTTTATTTTGTCAAATGTTTTCTTCATTATGCCACTTATTGGATTTTGATAAATCAAAATCCAAATATGAAATTGAATGAAAATGGTTATTCTGTGGTGAACGGATACGTATATCTGTGGGTGTAAGTAGGATAGTAAATGACTGTTGAATCAGATTCGAAGAATGTACAATGTAACTTATTAATGTGAAATCTAAATATTCCTCGGGTATTACCTACCCGTTAAAATATTTTCACCATTAACAGTTTGTACGAAAGAATTTTTAATTACAATCTTTATGAAAACATATATACATATATATTTTCTTCAGATGTAATCATGGATTTAATGAGTCAATATGATATTAAACTCATTTGATTTACCGTTAGAATTAGAATACATAATCTCAAAAACATTTAGAGATTACTTAATCGCCATGAAGAACGAAGATAATTGATGTAGAACGATACGTAGAACGATGATTATACTCGAGGTAAAGAATGAGATGTTGAGGCATGGATTGTTGATGGTACTGTTGGTGCCGATGATGTTGCTGAAGCTGGTAGATTTTGCACCATATTCTCCAAATTGATTAATCGAGCGCGAAGTTTGTTGACTTCTTATATTATTCTGGGATGATTGTCGGTCGAAATGAATGATTGAATAAGGTTTAGAATTTTAGATAGAATATAATCGTGGCGAGATACTCTGGAAATGAGTGTGAAAATGGTGTTTCGAATGGGTTCGCCGATAAGTGCTTCAGGCTCTTCGCCAAAAGGTGAATTCGGTTTGACGGAAAGGATCGTCTTCTTCACGTCTCTATTGATTAAGTCGACTTCGAACTCATCAGATGAATTGGGGATGGCTGATTGATTGATTCATTCTGGTGACACCGCTTTCGGAGCTTAGGTGAATATTCATATCGGGATAGTTGTCAGAATAACTATCAGAATAGCTATCGAAATCTGAGGGACTCGAACTGGTTGAAGGATTCATCTCGTACTATCAGATGAAGGATTTTCGATAAGAAATAGATTATAGGATGTAGATTAGTACCCTGCAATACATAATTTACATATGCATATATAATACTAAAATCCCATAAGTTACGAAGGAATCTACGAAAGCTGTCAGGCAAAGGTAACAATAACAGATACGCTAAGATATGAATTTATCTATACACTGTCTATGCAATAGAGGCAGTAAGACATGTCTAGACTAAGAATGATAAGCAGGAAATTTCCTAAGGATGATAAGCAGATGATTTTCGACAAAAATGATAAGCAAAACTTTTGACATGCAGACACGGTCGAAGTCCAGACTCACTAATGCATCCTAACGACTATCAGTTAGACACACTAATGAAAGACCTGGTTCGCTAAGACCACCACTCTGATACCAACTGAAAGGACCCATCCTAATCCATCTGGACGAATACATTACATTTGGTTACATCGCGAGGTACTTGACCTCTATATGATACATTTTACAAACATTGCATTCGTTTTTGAAAGACTAACTTTCGTTACATCAAAAGTCGACGGCATGCATACTATTTCATAATATATCCAAACTATAAACGACTTAATAATATTCTTGATGAACTCAACGACTCGAATGCAACGTCTTTTGAAATATGCCATTAATGACTCCAAGTAATATCCCTAAAATGAGCAAATGCACAGCGGAAGATTTCTTTCGTACCTGAGAATAAACATGCTTTAAAGTGTCAACCAAAAGGTTGGTGAGTTCATTAGTTTATCATAAATATTCATTTTCATCATATTAATAGACCACAAATTTTCCACTTCTCATAAATATACGTCCCATGCATAGAGACAAAAATAATCATTCATATGGATTGAACACCTGGTAACCGACATTAACAAGATGCATATAAGAATATCCCCTATCATTCCAGGAAATCCTTCAGACATGATAAAAATGAATTCGAAGTACTAAAGCATCCGGTACTTTGAATGGGGTTCGTTAGGCCCAATAGATCTATCTTTAGGATTCGCGTCAATTAGTAGATCGGTTTACTAATTCTTAGGTTACCAAACAAAAAGGGGCATATTCGGCTTCGATCATTCAACCATATAATGTAGTTTTGATTACTTGTGTCTATTTCATAAAACAGTTATAAAAATTGCGCATGTATTCTCAGCTAAAAATTTAAAGGGTAAAAAGGCAAATGAAACTCACCTAATGTATTTTGTAGTAAAAATACATATGACTATATTGAACAATGCAGGGTTGGCCTCAGATTCAAGAACCTATATCATTTGTATATTTATTAATATACATAGTTGTAATCGAACAATATATATATAAATTTATTATATCTTTAATTTATATATTATGTATATTTAATTTGTGTATATATTCATAATGATTAATGTTTATATAGTTATATTAATATATCCATATTTATATATAATTGATTAGTGTTATATTTAAAAATTAATAGTTTGTTATATGTAAGTATTTATATAAATAATATTAATAGGTTTTGTATATATAGTTATGTAAAATATTAATATAATTATAATATATGTAATAAGTATATTTTATGCACAGAATAGTTATTTGTTTAACAAGATAGTTTTGGTAATAATAATGATTTACTAATAATAATAATAACTTTATTAATAATAATACGAATAATGATTTTTGTTAATACTAATACTTATAATAATAATAATAATAATAATAGAAATCTCATTAATAATGATAATATTAATAATCATATTACTTAATAATAATACTTACTTTGATAATAATATTAGTAATAACATTAATATTAATAATAATCAATATTGTAACTAGGGTTATGATAATAATAATAAATGGTAACTAATACTTACATTAGTAATGATAACAGCAATAACTAATATTCGTAATACTTAGTAATAATAATAATTCAGATACTTAATGATAATAATAATAATAATATCCTAATCTTAATAATATTTCTATCAGTATTAATAATACTAATGATAACACTAATAATACTAATAACAATACTAATAATAACAACAACAATAATAATAATAATAATAATAATAATAATAATAATAATAATAATAATAATAATAATAATAATAATAATAATAATAATAATAATAATAATAATAATAATAATAATAATAATAATAGAAAAGAAAACTACCTTAGAAATAAAAAGAAATGCACCAAGCAAGGATTGAACCTGAGACCTCTCGTTAACCGACACAACACTCAACCATCCGAACCCATATGTTTTCTAATTTATTTCCCCCATTTAATTTTTATAACCCATTTTTAATTCCCTTCTATATCTTCTTCTCCAGCTCAAAACTGGATCAACCATGAATCAGTTCTACTATATTATCTATTTACGGAATTGAGTTTAGTTTTGAAATTTAATTATAATTAATCAGTATTGAATACATTTATTTAACAAAAAAAAAATACAAATTGCTGTACAGTCTTCGTGAAGAACAAATACAACTCAAAACGCGATTTGATTTTTAAACTGTTTTGAATAAAAATTAATACTTGAATTACGTAGTAACACCTTCATAGAAACTTTGTGAATCATTATTTAATCCAAAATTACAAACACGAATTCTAATTTTATCAAAGACCGACCAGTTGACTTTAAAAATCTAAACTTTGACTTCGCAATTCAGATTCAATAGGAAGAATTGGAGCTTCGTATTTTGCAGATAGACTAAATAGACCATTCCTAACAAGATTGCATTTACACAATTTGAAATAAATTTTGAATTCGTGTTTAAAAAAAAACATATGAACAGAGCCGAACATGTTCTTCCTATTTTTTTTTCTTTTCTGTTTAATTTCGTTTTTTTTATCAAAGCTGTGAAGGGTGTTTGTGATTGAATATTGGTAATGATAATGTGAGTACAGAGTGTGTTTATCAAAATTATTGAGCAATTCATTTTGTATACATCCAATTTGATGACAGATTTCAATCTCATGAAGAGGAAAGAAAATAAAATAATACAAGTGGTGTACGATTACAAACTGCATTTGGAACTTTCTGATGTAGTGATATCAGTTAGCAGACATGAAAACAAAATTAAAACACAGTATGATAGTTATGTGTAACAAATTCCATGGTTTTTGTTTATAAAAGTTATATGATTAATATTAATAATTATTAAGTATTTTATTCATAATAAATATAATATTAATTAATAATACTGATTAATAATAATCGAAATGCTAATAATAATAATAATACTAATATTATTAATGATAAAACAATAGTTTGTATTATTTTCTAATGACTAAAATATTGATGATGATAATAATTTATAATAATAATAATTCTTAATAATAATATCTAATAACAAATGATAATAATACTAATTTTTATGCTAATATTAATACACATATTAATAAGAATGAATGTAATAATAATAACATGTCCATTATATTATAACTTGTAATCCTATATATGTATTTGTATATATTTATATATATACACTGTATGTAAATATATCTATTTATATATATATATATATATATATATATATATATATATATATATATATATATATATATATATATATATATATATATATATATATATATATGTATATGTATGTATGTATACATATATGTATTATATTTAGTCTCATTAGTTATCAATTATAGCTATAATAATAATAATACTTCTTAATATTATAAATAATAATAATAACACTTTATAATAATGTAATGATAATAATAATTATATTATTTATAATAATAATATCTATAAGTTTTATAACATTAATATTATTAATAATAATGATAATATTGTATTAATTTAAATTTATCACACTTCATATATATATATATATATATATATATATATATATATATATATATATATATATATACACACTAATACTTCTTATAGTAATGAGGGTAATGTTATTGTTGTATAAATTTTTAATATATTAATATTACATGTTATCGTTTATAATTTATATTATGTAACAACTTATATTGGATAGTAATTTTATATATATATATATATATATATATATATATATATATATATATATATATATATATATATATATATATATATATATATATATAACAACTTATATTGGATAGTAATTTATATATATATATATATATATATATATATATATATATATATATATATATATATATATATATAATAAATATTAATATAATATCATGTACCTTATTTTACATATTTATTCCTAATGGTTAAATTATATTTTATAATTTCAAGTTAATATACATATACTTACATTTATATATACATATTTATTTACAAACAATTGTTCGTGAATCGTCAGGATTTGGTCGAGGTCAATTGAATATATGAAACAGTTCAAAAATTTTTGTGACTCAACATTATAGACTTTTCTTATCGTGTCGAACTTATGTAAAGTTTAAGTTTAAATTTGGTCAGAAATTCCCGGGTCATCACAGAATCGACCGCGGTTTAAATTAAGCATTCAAGGGATTAAATATGTACCTTTGGACTCCGTTTGAAGCCCCAAGCGTCATGTTTAGAAAAATGAGATGTTACAGGAGGTTTTTAGCACTTGAAGTTTCAATAAAATTATTTAGAGAATGTGAAAATGAAAAATAGGATCATTGTTTAGTTGTTAAATAGATAGCGTTGCCATATTAACATATTTAGTTATATAGATAGATGTATACACTAAAATATTATATTAACCATCAAATTTTTTGGGCGCGTATTTGTTAATTAATGTTAAAATAACTGAAACAATGGAATTAGTTTATATTAAAAGTATACAATTAGATATGTACATAAAATATTATTATTAAAGATCAGTTTTAAAACAACTTTTTACGAGCTTATGTTTGGTGTTTATTGATTAATTCTCAATTGAAGATAAAATAGTTCCAATGGATGAACTCATAATATATGCGTTCGTATTTAATACTAATGCTTTCGATACAAATATTATCAGTAAGAAAAAGGTTTTTTTTAGTAATTATATTATACATGTAATTATTAATACCAATACCAAATAAAAATGTTCTATAGTATAATGCTTGTAGACTTTTTAGAGGTTTAAAACGTTTGTGAACTCCCATAATATACTTTTAATATACTTTGTTTATCTTTTCACTATTCATTCTCATTTCCTTTGTAAGCAAGTAATATAATGACATTTTGCATTTTTTGTTTTTCAATTTTTAATTCAACAGTTGTGGAATGCACGAGCTCTACAAGGAAGTTCTGCAACACTGTTTTAATATATAGTCACAACTTAAGTTTTTGCACAGTTTTTTAATTCAGTTGTGCAACGCACGGGCTCTAAAGTCTAGTGTGTGTACACACACACATACACACACACACACACATATATATATATATATATATATATATATATATATATATATATATATATATATATATATATATATATATATATATGTATTATATTTAGTCTCATTAGTTATTATATTTAGTCACATAATTCCAATATAAGTTATTACATAAAATAAATTATAAACGATAACATGTAATATTAACACATTAAAAATTTATACAACAATAATATTACTCCCATTACTATAAGAAATATTAGTGATAATATATATAAATATGAAGTGTGATAAATTTAAATTATTATAATATTATCATTAATAATATTATTGTTATAAAACTTATAGATATTATTATTATCAATAATATAATTATTATCACCATTACATTATTATAAAGTGTTATTATTATTTATAATATTAAGAAGTATTATTATTATAGTTATATTTAATAACTAATGAGACTAAATATAATACATATATATATATATATATATATATATATATATATATATATATATATATATATATATATATATATATATATATATATATATATATATATATATATATAAAATTACAAGTTATAATATAATTAACATGTTATTATTATTACATTCAATATTGTTAATATGTATATTAATATTAGCATTAAAATCAGTATTATTATTATTTGTTATTAGATATTATTATTAAGAATTATTATTATTAATTAACATTACCAGTATTATTATTTTTTATTATTATTATTTTTATTTAGATTATTATTAATATAATTATTAATTATTAATAATAATAGAATGAGATCAATCGTACAAATTAGAATCCAAATTTGATCTATATCTCAATCCAACTGTAATAAATTTTTGTTTGCTACCTTCAATTTATTACATATCGTTTTTCATAGTACCAATCAGATAACCAAGTGAATCGATTTTATTTTATTTAATTTTTCTGTTCTCTTTTGTCTGATTGAGAATTTCAGAACCACGTTTAATGTATAATTGATGAATTCTGTTAAAACGTAAATTATTCAACCTACTACTAAGTTTAGCCATCACACAAATCGTTTAAAGCTGCAAGTTAATCGAATTTTTTTTTTAAAAAGAGGGAAGAACATATGCTGCTCCGTTCCCATTTTAGTTTCTTGAAAATCTCGAATTCGAATCATATTTCAAAAACTAATAATGCCATTGTGTTAGGATTATTTTAGTTGAACTTCCTGTAAGATTTCAAATTCCAATTTCATCTATTCATTCTGAATTCGTGAGTCAAAGTTAATTTTTACAAAAGTCAAACAATATTATACAATCGAATTGAATCTGTAGGTGTTGTTTCTGTCAAAATTGATAATTTATAAAGTTTCTATGAAGCGTTTGCCACAAAATTCGTATTATAAACTTTCTCTATAACAGTCCCCAATGTCGACTTCGATTTCAACTTCATAAGCGTTCTTAAGTATCTGTTACAACTTCATTGAATTTATTTTCTGTTTGTTTTAATTAATTTAAACATTCCCAAAAACATTTCTACATCATTTATAAATCCCAAAATGTAATGGAAACTTATTTTTTTTGGTGTGGTTTGAACTCTGATTAACCACGAAGATGAAGAAGAAGAAGACCAGAATACGGGTTTTATAAAATTCAATTCTGATATAAAAACAGAAATAACGGACACAGAGCAATGGTTAAGGAATTAGTCGGGTGAGCTAGAGGTCTCGGGTTCGAGCCCGGTTTGAAGCAGTATTTTTTTAAGGGCTTATTTCTTGAAGGTAGTCTCATATTTATTAGTATTATTATCTTTATTATCATTATTATTATTATTATTATTATTATTATTATTATTATTATTATTATTATTATTATTATTATTATTATTATTATTATTATTATTATTATTATTATCATTATTATTATTATTAATTATTAGTATTATTACTAAGTATTATAGTTATTATTATTATTAATGTTACTAATAAGTACTAGTTACCTTTTATTATTATCATAATTATAAATACAATTATAATTATTATTATCATTAAGACTAAGATTATTATTAGTATGAAAATATTACAATTTATTATTATTTCAATTAATATTAGTATTAGGATCATTTTATGATTATTAGTATTAGTATTAATATAAGTGTTTTTATTAACATTATCATTATTATTATGAGTATCATTATAAATGAATTACTATTAAAATTATTATCATTAGCATTAAATGATCGATAAAAGGATTGTTATTATTAATACTAACAATAGTATTGGAATTAACACTATTATTTCATTAATATTAGTATTAATATCATTGTTATAGTTATTAAGATTATTATGATTATTATTAACATAAGTATCATTATTAACAATATCATTATTATTATTAATACTTTCATTATTAATAAGGTTATTATTATTTTCACTAGTAAAACATTCATATCAAAATTATCATTTTTAACAAATAAATATTTTGTACATAAAAACACACTTATTATAAATATATTAATATTCCATATAATTATATGAAAAACATATTATTATTGTATATATGAATACATATAATAAATTAGGTATTTTTAATATGATACTAAATATATATAGATACTAATATAACTACAATAATCATTATATATATATATATATATATATATATATATATATATATATATATATATATATATATATACATACATATATATATATATATATATATACATATATATATATATACATATATATATATATATATATATATATATATATATATATATATATATATACAAAATAAACATATATAACACATAATTTAAGATATAATATAAATATATAATTTTAAATGAAATTTAGTATGAATATGATATAACTACAATTACATAAATAATATATATTAATAAATGAAATTATGTGATTTCGAGTATACGTTTTAATACATAAATGAATGATATAGGTTCGTGAATCCGAGGCCAACCCTGCATTGATCAGTTATTCAATTTCATCACATGTATTTTTACTACAAAATACAGTATAGTGAGTTTCATTACTCCCTTTTTAAATGCTTTTGCAATATATATTTTTGGGACTGAGAATACATGCGCTGTTTTATAAATGCTTTACGAAATAGACACAAGTAATCGAAACTACATTATATGGTTGAATGATCGAAGACGAATATGTCCCTTTTTGCTTGGTAGTCTAAGATTTAGTAAACCAGTCTACTAATTGACGTGAATCCTAAAGATAGATCTATTGGGCCTAACAAACCCCATCCGTTGTAGCGGATGCTTTAGTACTTCGATGTTGTTTTATCATGTCCGATGGATGTCCCGGAATGATAGGGGATATTCTTATATGCATCTTGTTAATGTCGGTTACCAGGTGTTCAATTCATATGAATGATTTTTGTCTCTATGCATGGGACGTATATTTATGAGAAATGGAAATAAAAATCTTGTGGTCTATTAAATTGATGAAAATGATCGATTATGATAAACTAATGAACTCACCAACCTTTTGGTTGACACTTTAAAGCATGTTTATTCTCAGGTATGAAAGAAATCTTCCGCTGTGCATTTGCTCATTTTAGAGATATTATTTGGAGTCATTCATGGAATATTTCAAAAGACGTTGCATTCGGGTCGTTGAGTTCATCAAGATTATTATTAAGTCAATTATAGTTGGATGTATTATGAAATGGTATGCATGCCGTAAACTTTCGATGTCAAGTACCTCGCGATGAAATCAACTATTGTGAATCGTTTATAATGTATATGAACGGGTCCTTTCAGTTGGTATCAGAGCGGTGGTCTTAGCGAACCAGGTCTTGGATTAGTGTGTCTAACTGATAGTTGTTTAGATGCATTAGTGAGTCTGGACTTCGACCGTGTCTGCATGTCAAAAGTTTTGCTTATCATTTTGTGTCGAAAAGTATCTGCTTATCATTCTTAGAAAATTACCTGCTTATCATTCTTAGGGAATCACTTGCTTATCACTCTTAGTGTAAACACATCTTACTGCATTGATTGCGTTAATAGTGTATAGACAAAATCCATATCTTAGCGTATATGTTACTGTAGACTTTATCTGACACATTTCCTTGATTCCCTCCGTAATCTACGGGATCTTTTGTACTATGTATAGGTATTCTATGTAATTAGAATACCATTCGATAGCCGAAAATCATATCATATCGAAAAATTCTTTATTCAATCGTACGAAATGGAACTCGCCACTAGTTCAAGTTCATCGGAATCCGACAGCTACTCCAACATGGATGTTCACCTAAGCTCCGAAAGCAGCGTCACCAGAATGAATCATCTATCCCCAATTCATCTGATGGGTTCGTAGTCTACTTAGTCATTGGAGAAAAGAAGAAGGTGATCCCTTCCATCCACCACATTACCCTCTTGGCGAAGAAACTGAAGCACTTACCGACGAACCTATCCGAAACACCATTTTTTCTCTCATTTCCAGAGTATCTCATCACGATTATATACTACATCAAATTCTAGATTTTATTTATCCGCTCGTGCGAACCGACAATCACCCCGGTGTAATAGAAGAAGTCAACGAACTTCACGCTCGAGTAGTGGCTTTGGAGAATATGGGGCAAAGGTTACAAACACCAGCAGCAGCATCAGTAGCATAACCAATACACTATCGGCAACACCAACAGAACCCTTACCATCACCAACAACAACATCCGCATCCCACACCTTAACATCACAATCGATACCTCGAACATCAACGTCACACACACCATAAATACCAAAGAATACCAACAGCATTAATAGTACCGTGAACATCACCAGCACAGTCAGTGTCGTCAGTATCATCAGAATCAACAGCACCTATAACATCACAAACTTCGTCAGTTCAAGAATCACCGTGGACATCATTACGAACCAATAACGCGTATATTGTATCAATGAGTTATGAAGCATTAACTCATTCCCTCTGAAGAAGTTATATGTATATTCTATATATACATAAATTTTGAGATCAAAATAAATCTTTCCGCACTAAGCTATTATGTGTGAATCTTAACTACTCGGTTAATTCATATTACAAATATGCAATGATGTACGTCCTTCGTCAGCAACTTAACCGTCGTTAACTACAATCTCTGTTTTAATTCATTCCATCTCAAAATAAAACAAGTGTATTAATCAAATATATGTTTGATTTTACACTTTCATCATCGATGTATTCGAAACTTTTCAAATAACATCATTCGTACCTTGCGAAGTTCACAAGAATTTCACAAAAAACAACATCATGCATCAACAAATAATGAAGTATTGATTCATAATTTCAATATCATTGAAGAAATACTTATGTAATTTCTAAAATTTTAGGAATTATTCAATTCTAGTTCTAGCCGAAAATCAAATGAGCTTAATTTAATATTAACTCATTAAATCTGTATTGTAACATCCCGCCTTTTTCCGTTTACTTTTCCGTTTAATTATTTAAAGTCCGTTATATGATTATAACATCCCTCGTTAATACGCGTTTTAAAAATATCTCGTTTAGGTAATTCACGCACCCGCAACCGAACTCGATGGACTAGTTTCGCCAAGGGAGCAAAGATGTGACCAGCTTTTGACTAGTCAACACCCTCCTCCCTTCTTTTTCATTTTCATTTCTCTTTTCTTTCACTACTTCCATATTTTCTTTCAATCATCCATTTCCAAGATTGATCATCTAAATCACATCTAGCAAGCTTCAATCAAAACAAATTACATATTTGGAATCCTTGCAACTTCCTCTTCGATTCCATACCGATTTCATCAAGTTTGGGTAACTTTCTAAAATCACTAGATTTTGTGTTCTTGAAGTTTTTAACTTATAAAGTTGTTAATTAGTGTCTATGGCTCAAGTCTAACATGAATATATGATTTATATGTTCGATTTTGTTATTTGAAGTAACTAGCATGAATATAAACTTTGATGTGTTTGATTTAGTGATTTGGTTGTTTGAATGAGGTTAAATGTTATAAATGCATGTATTAAATGTGTTCCTAACATCACTAGCTTCAATTTGATGTGTAGGTTGCTTTAGAAAACTCCATAAACTTGATTAGTGA
Source organism: Rutidosis leptorrhynchoides (assembly GCF_046630445.1). Classification (NCBI taxonomy): domain Eukaryota; kingdom Viridiplantae; phylum Streptophyta; class Magnoliopsida; order Asterales; family Asteraceae; genus Rutidosis; species Rutidosis leptorrhynchoides. The sequence continues at coordinate 590,130,014 of NC_092333.1, read as the reverse complement.
TTTTGGTGAATTTGAGTTAGGGTTTTGATGAATTTTAAATGCATTTTTATGTATTGAATGTCACGAATTGTTGTTGGTAAGTGGTTAGTTAGATTGTATGTCTGATTACCTACGAAACGGCGTGTCATATGTATGCATTTAATTTTCCCGAATCATAAATGTGCATTTATGAATTTGAAGCATTTATGGTGTGCATTGATTGATCATTTAACTTGGAAAGTCGATTGTTGCAAATGATGTTTTTGGTTGGTGAGATGTATTTAGTTGTGTTCTTTGTCAAATTACCTTTCTAACGATATAAGATACGAGTTCTAAGTGTTAGCGGTTTGTGATTTATGCTTGAAAGAGTTTTGATTTGAGACTTGGACATTAGAGACTGACCAGGTACCAGCACACCTTAAATGCCGCGTCGCGGCAGTCTTGGGTCGCGGCGTGTCCAGGTTCTGACCTACATGGTCAAAATTCGAAAAATGTTTGCTATGCTACGCACCTCCGATTCACATGTAACTTGTTCTAACATGCTTATATATGAATAAAAACCTCAGAAAAATAGTTCGGGACCCGACCCGAACGTGTTGACTTTTTTGTTGACTTTGACCCGACCAAAGTTTGACTTTTTGTTAAACTTAACCAAATACTTATACAATCATTCTAACATACTTTTATACTTGTACCTTGCATGAAACTTGATAATTTGATTCACATGCTATAATGATCGAGTCGTAACGAGCCATATGACTAACTGAACACTTTGACCTATCGTGTTTACCGTTATTGATACAATCTATTTGTTTAGGTGAAGACTAGCATTCGTTCTTGCATACGTTTACTTGTTGAAGTACTTTTACATACGTGCACTCAAGGTGAGATCATAGTCCCACTTCCACTCATTACTTTTGATACTTGCTTGGATGTCGAGTATATACATGCATACATGGAGCATCTTTTGGCTACTTTTAAATCGTGTCGCATAGATTTCAATTGTACTTATAACTTTGTAACGAAACTTTTGGATGAACGATTCTTGTAAACTTGGGAACAAATCTTAACTTTTGAAATGAATACGACATATTTTCAGTCAAACGTTATTTTAAAGACTTATGACCACGTAATGGGACCTAAGTAGTCGGCGCCGTCAATGAGGATTTCGTCGGGCCACTACAGATGGTATCAGAGTGTTGGTTGTAGGGATTTAGAGTTATTGGTGTCAACCCCTAGTCATAGGGTACATTAGTGAGTCTAGACTACAACCGGCATATAGACTTGAAGTAGGAATTACTTGACTACTTGTGCATTTATACTCGAACGTTTCTACTCATATCTACTCTTTGTTCATCTTAATCTCACGTTGTTTAATTTGATTGACACACCACCTTGACTATATGAAATGATTTTGAATGCACATATGAATCAGGGTAATATAATTTCCGGGATTATATTACGGTGACTCATATGAACTTTCTGACATTGTGGCATAAAGAATTTAAGGCGAGTCAAGGAAATTTTTTCCCTCTATCCTTATTCCATATCATGATTAGTATTATTGAAAATACTAATCAACAGTATTCTTGTGTTTTGAAGGAACAATGCCTCCTCGTCATGTGCCACGCCATGAGACTCCCGAACAAGCTCTACAACGAATGATAGCCATCACCGTGGATGTGGCCATGGCCGGTCACTCCACCAACAACAACAATAACAACAACCACAACAACAACAATCAAGGAGCCGGTAACTCAAGCGAGGGGTGCTCCTATAAAGCCTTCATGGGGTGCAAACCTCATACTTTTGATGGGACTGGGGGACCAGTTACTCTCACTCGATGGTTTGAACAAACGGAGGCCGTCTTTAGCATAAGCGGTTGTCGGGACCAAGATAAGGTCAAATACTCCACTCACACTTTCGCCGGTGTCGCCCTCACATGGTGGAACACCTATGTACAATCGGTGGGTACCGATGAAGCTCATGCCCTCTCTTGGGCCGACCTAAGGGAAAAGATGATCGTCGAATATTTCCCTCGTGAAGAAACCCGAAGGCTCGAACAAGAGCTAAGAACTTTGAAAGCGGTCGGAAACAATCTCAAGGCTTATAATCAACGATTTTCTGAACTAGCCTTGATGTGCCCAAACCTTGTGAACCCCGAAGCTTTAAGGGTTGAACTTTACATGGATGGTCTCCCAAAGAGCATCAAACACGGGGTAATGTCATCCAAACCCACTAATCATCAAGAAGCTTTGAACATGGCCCGCAAGTTGATAGAAACGGTGGACGAAATTGTAGTGCCGGCACCTAAAGCCGAGGATAAGTCGGGTAACAACAAAAGAAAATGGGAAACCCCCCAATCAAGCAACAACAACTTTGCCAAGAAGCCTTACACCTCTGACGGCAAGAAAGGTTATGCCGGAAACCTACCTCTTTGCAACAAATGCAACAAGCACCACTTTGGTGAATGTGGCAAGCTAATTTGCCATCGGTGCCAAGGAGTTGGTCATAATGTGACGATCCGGAAATTTTCGACCAAATTTAAACTTAATCTTTATATGTTTCCGACACAATAAGCAAAGTCTGTTATCTTAAGTCTAAAAAAAAAAATTTGAACTGTTTTCATATATTCAAATACCCTTCGACTACTTCCGACGATTCACGAGCTACTTTTGAACAATTGATTTTATGAATAAGTTAAAAAAAATATTAATAATAATAATAATAAATACTAGATTTTTACTTTATATAACAAGATCGTTACTTAACATGTACATATAATTATAATATTATAATAAAATATATTATTTAATAATTAAAATAAAAAATAATAATTAAAATGAAAGTATTAGTCATTTTATTTGAAATCAAAATCCGTAGAAAATTAAAGTTAATATGAATGAGATTGTAGTCCTTAAGACCTTAACTCCTTATTGTGTTGATATATATTACTATAATATTATTAGTATTAGTAGGTGGATTCCTATTATAATTGATGAATTTTTGTGTGAATTATTTTAATAGGGATATGAATGACAGCTCACAACCCATTGATGTAGGCATAATTTTCTCATAGCTATATGGCATGATTTTTAGAAACTTACATGTTTATTTCACTGGACTATATATTAGTTTACAATAATATATAAAACGGCTAGATTAAATCAAAGATAAAAATGGATGATTACACCTACGTATCATATTACAAACTTATAAGTTTTCAAACTATATATGTATATATATATATATATATATATATATATATATATATATATATATATATATATATATATATATATATATATATATATATATATAATATTTATCAGTCAAACAGGACACTTATGTCAACAAAGAAAATAAGGAGGGTAACCACATGAGCTGGATGTATTATTAAGAAGTGAGATGGGGATACTTTTCCACTTGGGCTCCACACTTCCTATACTCATTCGAGAATTTGAAGTCCATTTATATTTCCATATATCTCAACCAACATTAACAAAAGAAGTAGGGACCAAGGTTGCTTTATTATTTGGGAGTATTATATAATTGAGGAGGGACTCATCTTATAGTAATCTATATATCTCTGTACGAGACATTAGACAATAATTAGATTAGGCTTATATTTTTTTTCTCTTTCTTTTTATTCGGATACCAATAGCTGTGAAACTCTTTTTGGCTTGTATATGGTCAGGCAAAGAGGTAAGAAAAAAGGAGGCTAGATCTTATTCTATTTCAACTTTAATAACAGATTGGGAATCGGGATTTTACTCCGTATTGATTTTGGCTCTTGAGGCAGTTAATAACTTTGGGATCACATCTCTTCAAGTCTTGACTTAGCTTTTAATTAGAATTTTGTTCAAGCAAGTAAACGATTGGTAATTTTTATCTTTTATTTTATACCATGAATAATTATTTATTCTTAATTGTTTGTGGTGATTGTTAGATGGGTATAAAGATGTCGAGCTTACGACGAAAATGATCACCATCACCTATATACATATATAACCCTTGATCTTGCCACCCTCACCACCATTGTAAACCACCTACATCGAGCCTTGATGAGTCTTTCGTTCACCAACAAACATTTCAGTCAAAATCTTACGCTACCATCTTCAACAACAACCTTCTTATTTCATTCACCAACCCTACAAACCACCGTAAATCACCACCAACTGCCACCAATCTCTACTATTGCTGATGCGGTTGGGTTTCTGTCGTAGAAACCACCGTGAAGACTGCTACTGCTATATAGTGTTCTCTGTTTCTGTCTGTTCGAAAGGCAACCCAAGTTGTTGCTACTGTTCCGGGGATGATGGGATGAACGAGTGATGAAGGTGATGATGATACATGAAGGTGATGACTATGACATGTGGACGCTGAAAGAGATAATGGTGATATGTATATCGTAAATGATGATGACGAGTGGTTTAATGAATGTTGATGATGAAGAACGGCTATAATGATAATGGAATTCACGAACGATGATGATGAGAAAGAAGGAGATAGGAGAATTACAAGTTGAAAGAAATTAAAGATGAAATTAAAACAGATAATAATGAATAGATAGATGGTATGGGCTTGTGTTGAGAACCGAGGGGTCTTGGGTTCGATTCTAAGCCAGGGCATTTTTTTTAAAACAATAGCATGTGCTGGCTGCTAAGTGGGCTGCCATCTTCCTGTTGGGCCGAGAAAACTGAGTGTGACATTGGGCTGTGATAATATTTAGTTATTGGGCCGTATACGAATTAGATGGATGGGAATTTCGGTTAGGCCAAAACAAAAACGGGTTTTATATATTTTAACTCTGTTTTAATCAGAAAAACATAAACAACTCAATGGTTAGGAGGTGTAATGTGTTAGCGTGAGGTCGCGAGTTCGAGCTTGGTTTGTGTTATTCTTTTTGGAAAAAGCTTATGAGGTAGTTATTATTATCATTATTATTATTATTATTATTATTATTATTATTATTATTATTATTATTATTATTATTATTATTATTATTATTATTATTATTATTATTATTATTATTATATTATCATTATTATTATCATTATTATTAATATTATTATTATCAATATTATGAATATGATTAGTATTATTATAAAAATAATACAATTTATTAGTACTTTCATAAATATTAGTATTATTATCATTTTACAAATAGTAGGGCTATTAATATTAACATATATATATTATTAAGGTTATTATCATTATTTTTATCATTACAAATATTAATTTAGTATAATTAGAACCACTGTTTTGATAAACAAATGAAATGCATAAATATATATATTTAACACGTATAACATAACAAAATTTATATTTTAAATATATATGAAATGAATATATAATAATAATGAAATATATAAGTTACTAATATAAAAGTTATATCACTAATAATAATACATACAAAATTGTTCGATTACAAGTATATGCATTAATATATATATACAAATGATATAGGTTCGTGAATCCAAGGCCAACCCTGCATTGTTCAATATCGTTATATGTATTTTTACTACAAAATACAATAGGTGAGTTTCATTTACTCCCTTTTTACTCATTACGTTTTTGGGCTGAGAATACATGCAAATGCTTTATTAACTGTTTTACAATATTTATATGTGTGAGTTTTCATTAGTCCCTTTTTATATATATATTTGGGACTGAGAATACATGCGATGTTTTTATAAATGTTTTACGGTATAGACACAAGTAATCGAAACTACATTCTATGGTTGAATTATCGAAGTCGAATATGCCACTTTTTATTAAGTCTGGTAATCTAAGAATTAGGGAACAGAAACCCTAATTGACGCGAATCCTAAAGATAGATCTATCGGGCCCAACAAGCCCCATCCAAAGTACCGGATGCTTTAGTACTTCAAAATTTAGTATCATGTCCGAAGGAGGATCCCGGAATGATGGGGATATTCTTATATGCATATTGTGAATGTCGGTTACCAGGTGTTCAATCCATATGAATGATTTTTGTCTCTATGTATGGGACATATTTATGAGAACTGAAAATGAAATTCTTGTGGTCTATTAAAATGATGGAAATGATTATTTATGTTAAACTAATGAACTCACCAACCTTTTGGTTGACACTTTAGAGCATGTTTATTCTCAGGTATGAAAGAAATCTTCCGCTGTGCATTTGCTCACTTTAAAGATATTACTTGGAGTCATTCATGGCATATTTCAAAAGACGTTGCATTCGAGTCGTTGAGTTCATCAAGATTATTATTAAGTCAATTATAGTTAGATATATTATGAAATGGTATGCATGTCGTCAACTTTCGATGTAATGAAAGATTGTCTTTTCAAAAATGAATGCAATGTTTACAAAATGTATCATATAGAGGTCAAGTACCTCGCGATGTAATCAACTGTTGTGAATCGTTTATAATCGATATGGACTTCGTCCGGATGGATTAGGACGGGTCCTTTCAGTTGGTATCAGAGCGGTGGTCTTAGCGAACCAGGTCTTACATTTGTATGTCTAACTGATAGTTGTTTAGATGCATTAGTGAGTCTGGACTTCGACCGTCTCTGCATGTCAAAAGTTTTGCTTATCATTTCTTGTCGGAAATCGTCTTCTTATCATCCTTAGGAAATTACCTGCTTATCATTCTTAGTCTAAACATGTATTACTGCCTCTATTGCATAGACAATGTATAGATAAATTCATATCTTAGCATATCTATTGTTGTTACCTTTGCCTGACAGCTTCCGTAGATTCCTCCATAACTTATGGGATTTTAGTATTATATATGCATATGTAAATTATGTATTGCAAGGTACTAATCTACATCCTATAATCTATTTCTTATCGAAAATTCTTCATCTGATTGTACTGGATGAATCCTTCAACCAGTTCGAGTCCCTCGAATTCCGATAGCTATTCCGATAGTTATTCCGACAGCTATTCCGACGTGGACGTTGACCTAAGCTCTGAAAGCAGCGTCACCAGAATGAATCAACCAAACAACCATCCCCAATTCATATGATGAGTTCGTAGTCGACTTAATTAATGGAGACGAGAAGAAGGCAATCCTTTCCATCAACCAAATTCACCTCTTGGTGAAGAACCTGAAGCACTTACCGACGAACCACACCGAAACACCATTTTCACCCTCATTTCTCGAATATCTCACCACGATTATATTCTATCTAAAATTCTAAACCTTATTCATCCATGCGTTCCGACTGACAATCATCCCGGAGTAATACAAGAAGTCAGCGAACTTCGTGCCCGAGTTATAGTCTTGGAAAAATATGGTGCAAAATTTACCAGCTTCAGCAACATCACTGGCACCAACAGTACCACCAACATCAATACCAGTACCACCAACAACCCAAGTTTCAACATCACACGCCTCAACATCTCATTATGTACCCCGAGCATAATCATCATTCTACGTATCATTTTACATCATTTATCTTCATTCGACATGGCGATTATGAAATCTCTAATGTTTTAGAGATTATATATTCTAGTTCTAACGGTAAACCAAATGAGTTTAATATCATATTAACTCAATGAATCCATAATTACATCTGAAGAAAATATATATGTATATATGTTTTCATAAAGATTGTAATTAAAAATTCTTTCGTACAAAGTGTTAATCGTGAAAATATTTTAACGGGTAGGTAATACTCGAGGAATATTCAGATTTCACGTTAATAAATTACACTGTACATTCTTCAAAGCTGATTCAACAGTCGTTTACTATCCTACTTACATCCACCGATATGTGTAGCCGTTCACCGCAGAATAACCATTTTTATTCAAATTCATATTTGGATTTTGATTTATCATAATCCAACAAGTGGCATAATGAAGAAAACATTGGACAAAATAAAATTTGTTAGAAACAAACAAATTAACTATGAGAAATTTTGTTAAGAATCTACGCTAACTGTTTCCAGCTAACTGTTCCTAGCTAACTGATTACATTTTATTTATCGCAATTTATTTATCGCAATTTAATTATCGCAATTTTATTTATCGTCATTTAATTTCCATTATTTACTTTACACACTTTATTTATCGTCATTTAAATTCTGTTATTTATTTTACGCACTTTAAATGTCGGGACACGTATACAAGGTTTTGACATATCATATCGACCCATCTATATATATTATTTGGAATAACCATAGACACTCTATATGCAGTAATGCGGGAGTTAGCTATACAGGGTTGAGGTTGATTCTACAATAATTTATATAGTTTGAGTTGTGATCGAGTCTGAGACATGTACACGGGTCACGATACGTATTAATTAATTCGAATATTATATAGTAAACTATATATGAATTATTATTTGTACACTGCTAACTGTGGACTATCAACTGAGGACTATCAACATTGGACAATTAAAATGAATTAAAATATTGATTATAACATATGAAACTAAACAATTCTTCAAGTTTGCCACTTGATTTCATTCTAAACTTCATTAGTATCTTGACAATTACAATCTGCATTCAAACCTTTCATGATTCTTGAAAACACCTCAATCGATAGGATGAATCAACCGCACTTCATCTACGGAAGAAAAGATTTATGCATATAGTTATGCACCTAAGAAACTCTCGGCAATTGAGTAAAAGTTTAACACATAGCCGCGTCAGATCCTTTGGCATTTATTAGCAAAAATAACTTTACGATCCCTTTTCAAAGTAGCCAATTTTATCACAGCTCCAACAAGTCAACTTTGACTTTTCAGTCGGACAAGCCTTATTATAATCTTGATTTATAAACTTGCCTTTCGTTATCGTTACCGGGGAACCTTTTATTATATTCCACCATATTACCAGCAGATGTACCAGCAACCTCGTCGCTCCTTGGTTTAAATCTCTCCGACAAATCACTAAATTTATCTATCGAAGTCTCATCATGTACTCATCCGCATCTTGTAACAAGAATTGCCATACCAATTACCGGAAATCAGCAAATCTGTATTGTGAGGCTCGCAACGTTTCCACATCAACAGTTATATGTATCCATATAACATTTATCTCTTAGAACTATGATCTTCCATTCTGAAATTCTGAAAAGCACCCAGTCTGTGAATTAATACTCTGAATTTTGAAAAGTTGAATGAAGCAACAAAAACTGTAAACGATCTCAACAGCCAAAAGTTGACGATAAAGAATTGTATGTTGGCAAAGCTCAAAAAAAGGTTTAAAACTGAAAAACTGATTGAGCAAACTACGAAGGAGTCTCTGAACAAATCACAAGGACTAAACTTGTACATTAAGAATCCTGATGATTCTTTTTCTGATGAAATCTTTAGCGAATACCTTGCTTCTGACTCCAAACTCTTGCGGACAAATTTTCTTCACCATCCTTCGATATTAGAAATTCCAAGATATCATCTTATCTTTCATTATAAATATCCTCCATATTTCTGAAGATATTTTCATAACTATTCTTATCTGAAATCATTAATCTCTGAGTGCTATCAGTGTTACATCATATAGAAACTGTTAGTTTCTATATTCTGTAAACTTTCGAGCTTAAAATATGAATGTTATTGAAGTAATGTTGGGAACTGATGCATGAGTTAGTATAATATAATGACACTTGATCAACGTGATTATATTACAGTAAGTCATGTTGGGTTTCTAATGAAACATGATGATTCACAGACCATAACGTCATCATGTGCCATGTTACATGACTCTTACATTCTATCTAATATAAAAACATATCAAGAACATAATTTCTTGATAGTTCTATCTTTTTTCGTAAATTCTGGTAATTTAACAAATCAAATTGTGCTATTACCTTTCTTTTCTGTTTAATATATTATGACCATTCGAAACTTGATACCTACAAATTCTGGACCATTATTCGCTTGACTTAAAGTCGGGAAGAGAAAACTAAAGCATGGAGCTCTGAAATATAAAGGAGGATATAAAGCCCGATAACAACATATAAATTACAAATCGTGTATGTCAATGTTTATCGCAACATAAAGACACGGGAGGATTAAAAACATTATAACCCCAAGGGCGAAGTAGAAGAAAACAGATTCTTCCGGTGGAAGTTGGAAGAGGAGAATGATTGTTGCGATAGTCAGAATAAGAACAATAATCAGAACTGGATTAAGTATTTTTACAAGCTTTAGAAGTATGGATTAAGGAAGAAAGTATAGGGATGGTGAGAATAATAAAACGGAAAAGGTAAATTTATAATGGAAATATCCGACAGAGCAATCAAGACAGATGATCGCATTTAATTGAAGAGATCTAAATTTTCTTATTCGCCGAAGAATCAAATCTTTTAGACTTTGAAGATTTTCTTTAAATCCCTTGAATTTCGGAATTCAACCATGATTAGTCAAAAGTTATGATGAAACATGTCTTTCTCATTTCACTATTTAGTGATAACTTCACTCGTACTCTTCGAGTAATCGAATTATCTTATCCATATTACTCAACAGTAATAAAACTCTAATTATCAACTCATATTCGTCATGAAAACATTTTTATTGTTAGCCATGACCACCTCACTCAAATTTCGGGACGAAATTTCTTTAACGGGTAGGTACTGTGATGACCCGGAAATTTTCGACCAAATTTAAACTTAATCTTTATATGTTTCTGACACAATAAGCAAAGTCTGTTATCTTAAGTCTAAAAAAAAAATATTTGAACTGTTTTCATATATTCAAATACCCTTCGACTACTTCCGACGATTCACGAGCTACTTTTGAACAATTGATTTTATGAATAAGTTAAAAAAAATATTAATAATAATAATAATAAATACTAGATTTTTACTTTATATAACAAGATCGTTACTTAACATGTACATATAATTATAATATTATAATAAAATATATTATTTAATAATTAAAATTAAAAATAATAATTAAAATGAAAGTATTAGTCATTTTATTTGAAATAAAAATCCGTAGAAAATTAAAGTTAATATGAATGAGATTGTAGTCCTTAAGACCTTAACTCCTTATTGTGTTGATATATATTACTATAATATTATTAGTATTAGTAGGTGGATTCCTATTATAATTGATGAATTTTTGTGTGAATTATTTTAATAGGGATATGAATGACAGCTCACAACCCATTGATGTAGGCATAATTTTCTCATAGCTATATGGCATGATTTTTAGAAACTTACATGTTTATTTCACTGGACTATATATTAGTTTACAATAATATATATAACGGCTAGATTAAATCAAAGATAAAAATGGATGATTACACCTACGTTTCATATTACAAACTTATAAGTTTTCAAACTATATATATATATATATATATATATATATATATATATATATATATATATATATATATATATATATATATATATATATATATAATATTTATCAGTCAAACCGGACACTTATGTCAACAAAGAAAATAAGGAGGGTAACCACATGAGCTGGATGTATTATTAAGAAGTGAGATGGGGATACTTTTCCACTTGGGCTCCACACTTCCTATACTCATTCGAGAATTTGAAGTCCATTTATATTTCCATATATCTCAACCAACATTAACAAAAGAAGTAGGGACCAAGGTTGCTTTATTATTTGGGAGTATTATATAATTGAGGAGGGACTCATCTTATATTAATCTATATATCTCTGTACGAGACATTAGACAATAATTAGATTAGGCTTATATTTTTTTTCTCTTTCTTTTTATTCGGATACCAATGGCTGTGAAACTCTTTTTGGCTTGTATATGGTCACGCAAAGAGGCAAGAAAAAAGGAGGCTAGATCTTATTCTATTTCAACTTTAATAACAGATTGGGAATTGGGATTTTACTCCGTATTGATTTTGGCTCTTGAGGCAGTTAATAACTTTGGGATCACATCTCTTCAAGTCTTGACTTAGCTTTTAATTAGAATTTTGTTTAAGCAAGTAAACGATTGGTAATTTTTATCTTTTATTTTATACCATGAATAATTATTTATTCTTAATTGTTTGTGGTGATTGTTTGATGGGTATAAAGATGTCGAGCTTACGACGAAAATGATCACCATCACCTATATACATATATAACCCTTGATCTTGCCACCCTCACCACCATAGTGAACCACCTACATCGAGCCTTGATGAGTCTTTCGTTCACCAACAAACATTTCAGTCAAAATCTTACGCTACCATCTTCAACAACAACCTTCTTATTTCATTCACCAACCCTACAAACCACCGTAAATCACCACCAACTGCCACCAATCTCTACTATTGCTGATGCGGTTGGGTTTCTATCGTAGAAACCACCGTGAAGACTGCTACTGCTATATAGTGTTCTCTGTTTCTGTCTGTTCGAAAGGCAACCCAAGTTGTTGCTACTGTTCCGGGGATGATGGGATGAACGAGTGATGAAGGTGATGACAATACATGAAGGTGATGACTATGACATGTGGACGCTGAAAGAGATAATGGTGATATGTATATCGTAAATGATGATGACGAGTGGTTTGATGAATGTTGATGATGAAGAACGGCTATAATGATAATGGAATTCACGAACGATGATGATGAGAAAGAAGGAGATAGGAGAATTACAAGTTGAAAGAAATTAAAGATGAAATTAAAACAGATAATAATGAATAGATAGATGGTGTGGGCTTGTGTTGAGAACCGAGGGGTCTTGGGTTCGATTCTAAGCCAGGGCATTTTTTTAAAAAACAATAGCATGTGCTGGCTGCTAAGTGGGCTGCCATCTTCCTGTTGGGCCGAGAAAACTGAGTGTGACATTGGGCTGTGATAATATTTAGTTATTGGGCCGTATACGAATTAGATGGATGGGAATTTCGGTTGGGCCAAAACAAAAATGGGTTTTATATATTTAAACTCTGTTTTAATCAGAAAAACATAAACAGCTCAATGGTTAGGAGGTGTAATGTGTTAGCGTGAGGTCGCGAGTTCGAGCCTGGTTTGTGTTATTCTTTTTGGAAAAAGCTTATGAGGTAGTTATTATTATCATTATTATTATTATTATTATTATTATTATTATTATTATTATTATTATTATTATTATTATTATTATTATTATTATTATTATTATTATTATTATTATATTATCATTATTATTATCATTATCATTATTATTAATATTATTATTATCAATATTATGAATATGATTAGTATTATTATTATAAAAATAATACAATTTATTAGTACTTTCATAAATATTAGTATTATTATCATTTTACAAATAGTAGGGCTATTAATATTAACATATATATATTATTAAGGTTATTATCATTATTTTTATCATTACAAATATTAATTTAGTATAATTAGAACCACTGTTTTGATAAACAAATGAAATGCATAAATATATATATTTAACACGTATAACATAACAAAATTTATATTTTAAATATATATGAAATGAATATATAATAATAATGAAATATATAAGTTACTAATATAAAAGTTATATCACTAATAATAATACATACAAAATTGTTCGATTACAAGTATATGCATTAATATATATATACAAATGATATAGGTTCGTGAATCCAAGGCCAACCCTGCATTATTCAATATCGTTATATGTATTTTTACTACAAAATACAATAGGTGAGTTTCATTTACTCCCTTTTTACTCATTACGTTTTTGGGCTGAGAATACATGCAAATGCTTTATTAACTGTTTTATAATATTTATATGCGTGAGTTTTCATTAGTCCCTTTTTATATATATTTTTGGGACTGAGAATACATGCGCTGTTTTTATCGGGCCCAACAAGCCCCATCCAAAGTACCGGATGCTTTAGTACTTCAAAATTTAGTATCATGTCCGAAGGAGGATCCCGGAATGATGGGGATATTCTTATATGCATATTGTGAATGTCGGTTACCAGGTGTTCAATCCATATGAATGATTTTTGTCTCTATGTATGGGACATATTAATGAGAACTGAAAATGAAATTCTTGTGGTCTATTAAAATGATGGAAATGATTATTTATGTTAAACTAATGAACTCACCAACCTTTTGGTTGACACTTTAGAGCATGTTTATTCTCAGGTATGAAAGAAATCTTCCGCTGTGCATTTGCTCACTTTAAAGATATTACTTGGAGTCATTCATGGCATATTTCAAAAGACGTTGCATTCGAGTCGTTGAGTTCATCAAGATTATTATTAATTCAATTATAGTTAGATATATTATGAAATGGTATGCATGTCGTCAACTTTCGATGTAATGAAAGATTGTCTTTTCAAAAATGTATGCAATGTTTGTAAAATGTATCATATAGAAGTCAAGTACCTCGCGATGTAATCAACTGTTGTGAATCGTTTATAATCGATATGGACTTCGTCCGGATGGATTAGGACGGGTCCTTTCACATAAGGCCAACGAATGTAAAAGTGTTGCCCCCATCGCTCGAAAGGGGCCCAATGCACCAAAAACGGGTACTTGTTACGAATGTAGCCAAACGGGCCATTATAGAAATGCATGCCCGAAGAAGAAAGATAACCCCAATACGCGCGGCCGAGCTTTCAACATCAACACCGAGGAAGCCCGAGATGACAATGAATTAGTCACGGGTACGTTTCTTCTCAACAACACTTATGTTACTTGTTTATTCGATTCGGGTGCCGATAAATGCTTTGTATCCAAGACTTTGATTCATTCTTTTAGCACTCCACCACTCCCACTAGATACCACTTATACCATGGAAGTGGCCAATGGGAAACTATTGAGTGCCGACACATATTACCGGGGGTGTACGTTAAACATTTTGGGTAATGAGTTTGAAATTGACTTGATACCCATGGAACTAGGAAGCTTCGATGTAATAATCAGTATGAATTGGCTAGCCAAAACGAAATCTCACATCCTTTGTGATCTTAACGCAATCCGGATTCCTATCGAGAATGGTGAACCTTTGATTGTTTATGGCGATAAGAGTTGCACCGGACTCAACCTCGTTTCATGCATTAAAGTTAGAAAACTACTCCGTAAGGGTTGTTTTAGGATCCTTGCTCACGTTAAGAAAGTCGAGTCCGATGAGAAGCACATCGATGATGTGCCAATTGTTAGTGACTATTCCGATGTATTTTCCAACGAATTTCCGGGTCTTCCACCTCATCGACCGGTTGAATTCCAAATCGATCTTATTCCGGGAGCCACACCCATAGCACGTGCACGATATAGACTCGCTCCATCCGAAATGCAAGAATTGCAAAGTCAAATCCAAGAACTACTTGATCGTGGTTTTATCCAACCTAGCCATTCACCTTGGGGCGCTCCGATTTTATTCGTTAAGAAGAAAGATGGATCCCTACGAATGTGCATTGACTATCGTGAACTAAACAAATTGACGGTTAAGAACCGATATCCTCTTCCGCGCATTGATGACCTCTTTGATCAATTACAAGGATCACGTGTATATTCAAAAATCGATCTCCGCTCGGGTTATCATCAATTAAGGGTTAAGTGGGAAGATGTCTCCAAAACCGCTTTCCGAACTCGTTATGGTAGTTATGAATTCCTTGTCATGCCATTTGGTCTCACTAACGCACCGGCAGTATTCATGGACCTTATGAACCGCGTGTGCAAACCGTATCTCGATAAATTCGTCATTGTGTTCATCGATGACATCTTGGTCTATTCTAAAAGCGAAGAAGAACACGAACAACATCTCCGACTTGTGCTTGAACTCTTGAGACAAGAACGACTCTATGCCAAATTCTCCAAGTGTGAATTTTGGTTGAAGGAAGTTCAATTTCTTGGTCATGTTGTAAGTGATCAAGGTATTAAAGTCGATCCATCAAAAATCGAAGCCATTAGTAAATGGGAGACTCCTACTACTCCTACTCACATTCATCAATTTTTGGGTCTCGCCGGATACTACCGTAGATTCATCAAGGATTTCTCTTTGGTTGCTCGTCCTCTAACCGCGTTAACCCACAAGGGAAAGAAATTCATTTGGGCGACCGAACAAGAATCCGCATTTCAAATCTTGAAGACAAAGCTAACCACCGCTCCTATCTTGTCACTTCTCGAAGGTAATGATGACTTTGTTGTGTATTGCGACGCCTCAAAATATGGTTTTGGGTGTGTATTGATGCAACGAAAGAAAGTCATTGCTTATGCCTCTCGACAACTCAAAATTCATGAACGGAACTATACGACACATGATCTCGAACTCGGAGCCGTTGTCTTCGCACTTAAAATGTGGAGACACTATCTTTATGGAACCAAAAGTACCATCTTCACCGATCACAAAAGCCTTCAACACATCTTCGATCAAAAGCAACTAAACATGAGACAACGACGATGGATTGAAACTTTAAACGATTATGATTGTGAGCTTCGTTACCATCCCGAGAAGGCAAACGTAGTAGCCGACGCCTTGAGTCGAAAAGAAAGAGCGGTGCCTCTTCGTGTCCGAGCTTTAAACATCACCATTCACACCAAGCTCAATAGCCAAATTCGTGTAGCCCAAGATGAGGATCTTAAGGATGAAAACATCTCTCTCGAACATTTGAACGTCCTTACCTCTCGATTCGAAGTTAAGGAAACCGGACTCCGATATTTCGCCGAAAGAATTTGGGTACCTAGTTATGGGGGTTTGTGAAGCCTTATTTTAGACGAAGCTCATAAGTCAAGATATTTGATTCACCTCGGTGCCAATAAGATGTATCACGACCTCAAAGAACAATATTGGTGGCCGAACATTAAAAGGGACGTTGCTACTTATGTTGGAAAATGCCTAACTTTCTCCAAAGTCAAAGCCGAACATCAAAGACCGTCCGGACTAATTCAATAACCCGAAATCCCGCAATGGAAGTGGGAAAGGATAACGATGGATTTCATCACCAAACTACCAAAGACGGTTGGCGGATATGATACTATTTGGGTTATTCTTGACCGCCTCATCAAATCCGCGCATTTCCTAGCCATGAAGGAAACCGACAACATGGAGAAACTCGCACAACTTTACATTAAAGAAATCGTAGCCCGACACGGTGTACCCATATCGATTATCTCCGACCGAGATGGCCGTTTTGTTTCTAGATTTTAGCGTACCTTACAAGAAGCATTGGGGACGCGTTTAGACATGAGCACCGCGTATCATCCACAAACCGACGGACAAAGCGAACGCACAATTCAGACTTTGGAAGACATGCTACGAGCTTGTGTTATCGAATTTGGAAAATCTTGGGATAAGCACTTGCCTCTTGCCGAATTCTCCTACAATAATAGTTATCACTCGAGTATTAACGCCGCACCATTCGAAGCTTTATATGGCCAAAAATGTTGTTCTCCTCTTTGTTGGGCCGAAGTAGGCGACACATAAATCACCGGACCCGAACTCATTCATGAAACCACCGAGAAAATCGTTCAAATCCGAGATAGGCTTAGGACGGCCCGAAGTCGTCAAAAGAGCTATACCGGCAAACGACGCAACGACCTCGAATTTCAAGTCGGTGATCGAGTAATGTTAAAAGTCGCACCTTGGAAAGGTGTAATTCGTTTTGAGAAACGCTGGAAGCTAAATCCGCGGTATATTGGTCCTTTCGAAATCCTGGAGCGTGTTGGAACTGTTGCTTATGGTTTAGATCTTCCGCCTTAATTGAGCTCCGTTCATCCTACTTTTCATGTATCCAACTTGAAAAAGTGCCTTGCCAAACCCGACATTATCATCCCTCTTGAAGAGCTTACCATTGATGACAAACTTCATTTCGTAGAGGAACCGGTTGAAATTGTTGACACCTCCGTCAAGACATTAAAACAAAGCCGAATTCCAATTGTCAAGGTCCGTTGGAACGCCAAAAGGGGACCCAAGTTTACTTGGGAAAGACAAGATCAAATGCAAAGGAAGTATCCTCATCTATTCGCGAATTCGGAAACGCAAGATCCCGAGGAAGAAACAACGACTACTACGCCTACTTGAATTTCGGGACGAAATTTCTTTTAAGGAGTAGGTAATGTAACATCCCGCCTTTTTCTGTTTACTTTTCCGTTTAATTATTTAAAGTCCGTTATATGATTATAACATCCCTCGTTAATACGCGTTTTAAAAATATCTCGTTTAGGTAATTCACGCACCCGCAACCGAACTCGAGGGACTAGTTTCGCGTAGGGAGCAAAGATGTGACTAGCTTTTGACTAGTCAACACCCTCCTCCCTTCTTTTTCATTTTCATTTCTCTTTTCTTTCACTACTTCCATATTTTCTTTCAATCATCCATTTCCAAGATTCATCATCTAAATCACATCTAGCAAGCTTCAATCAAAACAAATTACATATTTAGAATCCTTGCAACTTCCTCTTCGATTCCATACCGATTTCATCAAGTTTGGGTAACTTTCTAAAATCACTAGATTTTGTGTTCTTGAAGTTTTTAACTTATAAAGTTGTTAATTAGTGTCTATGGCTCAAGTCTAACATGAATATATGATTTATATGTTCGATTTTGTTATTTGAAGTAACTAGCATGAACATAAACTTTGGTGTGTTTGATTTGGTGATTTGGTTGTTTGAATGAGGTTAAATGTTATAAATGCATGTATTAAATGTGTTCCTGACATCACTAGCTTCAATTTGATGTGTAGGTTGCTTTAGAAAACTCCATAAACTTGATTAATGATTTCGGTGAATTTGAGTTAGGGTTTTGATGAACTTTAAATGCATTTTTGATGTATTGAATGTCATGAATTGTTGTTGGTAAGTGGTTAGTTAGATTGTATGTCTGATTACCTACGAAACGGCGTGTCATATGTATGCATTTAATTTTCCCGAATCATAAATGTGCATTTATGAATTTGAAGCATTTATGGTGTGCATTGATTGATCATTTAACTTGGAAAGTCGATTGTTGCAAATGATGTTTTTGGTTGGTGAGATGTATTTAGTTGTGTTCTTTGTCAAATTACCTTTCTAACGATATAAGATACGAGTTCTAAGTATTAGCGGTTTGTGATTTATGCTTGAAAGAGTTTTGATTTGAGGCTTGGACATTTGAGACTGACCAGGTACCAGCACACGTTAAATGCCTCTTCGCGGCAGTCTTGGGTCGCGGCGCGACCTAAGGCGTGTCCAGGTTCTGACCTACATGGTCAAAATTCGAAAAATGTTTGCTATGCTACGCACCTCCGATTCACATGTAACTTGTTCTAACATGCTTATATATGAATAAAAACCTCAGAAAAATAGTTCGGGACCCGACCCGAATGTGTTGACTTTTTTGTTGACTTTGACCCGACCAAAGTTTGACTTTTTGTCAAACTTAACCAAATACTTATACAATCATTCTAACATGCTTTTATACTTGTACCTTGCATGAAACTTGATAATTTGATTCACATGTTATAATGATCGAGTCGTAATGAGCCATAGCACTAATTGAACACTT
The DNA here is from genome assembly GCF_046630445.1 of Rutidosis leptorrhynchoides. Lineage (NCBI taxonomy): Eukaryota > Viridiplantae > Streptophyta > Magnoliopsida > Asterales > Asteraceae > Rutidosis > Rutidosis leptorrhynchoides. The sequence continues at coordinate 590,110,644 of NC_092333.1, read as the reverse complement.
TGACCTATCGTGTTTACCGTTATTGATACAATTTATTTGTTTAGGTTAAGACTAGCATTCGTTCTTGCATACGTTTACTTGTTGAAGTACTTTTACATACGTGCACTCAAGATGAGATCATAGTCCCACTTTTACTCTTTTGAACTTACATTTGGGATGAGAAAACATAAACGTTTCTTTTTACTAAGTGAACACAAGTACAGGAAAACAAACATTCTACATACGAGTTTGAACAAAAATCCTCAATTCGATTATCATTAGTTACAGTTGCCGGGTGTAAGCAAGAACTTATGTTATATGGCCATATAGGTTTGACAAACCCTCATTCAAACGGTTCGCTACCGTTTACGAATGGAATATATTGTCGAGAAAGAATGTATGTTCTAACACTATTGTGATGGGGTTCTATAGAAGAAATATTAAGCATTGATAATTGGGTGCTCGTGAAACAAACTTTTGGAATGTATTACTATTATATCAATGTTACAAATCTTGTGGTTCACTTGTACTTACTTACTTAAACCTATGATTTCACCAACGTTTTCGTTGACCGATTTCTATGTTTTTCTCAGGTCCTTGAACGTTTTGTGATACATGCTTCCACTCATTACTTTTGATACTTGCTTGGATGTCGAGTATATACATGCATACATGGAGCATCTTTTGGCTACTTTTAAATCGTGTCGCATAGATTTCAATTGTACATATAACTTTGTAACGAAACTTTTGGATGAACGATTCTTGTAAATTGGGAACAAATCTTAACTTTTGAAATGAATACGACATATTTTCAGTCAAACGTTATTTTAAAGACTTATGACCACGTAATGGGACATAAGTAGTCGGCACCGTCAATGACGATTTCGTCGGGTCGCTACAGATGGTATCAGAGCATTAGTTGTAGGGATTTAGAGTCATTGGTGTCAACCCCTAGTCATAGGGTACATTAGTGAGTCTAGACTACAACCGGCATATAGACTTGAAGTAGGAATTACTTGACTACTTGTGCATTTATACTCGAACGTTTCTACTCATATCTACTCTTTGTTCATCTTAATCTCACGTTGTTTAATTTGATTGACACGCCACCTTGACTATATGAAATGATGTCGAATGCACATATGAATCAGGGTAATATAATTTCTAGGATTATATTACGTTGACTCATATGAACGTTCCGACATTGTGGCATAAAGAATTTAAGGCGAGTCAAGGAAATTTTTTCCCTCTATCCTTATTCCATATCATGATTAGTATTATTGAAAATAATAATCAACAGTATTCTTATGTTTTGAAGGAACAATGCCTCCTCATCGTGTGCCACGCCATGAGACTCCCGAACAAGCTCTACAACGAATGATAGCCACCGCCGTGGATGCGGCCATGGCCGGTCACTCCTCCAACAACAACAATAACAACAACCACAACAACAACAATCAAGGAGCCGGTAACTCAAGCGAGGGGTGCTCCTATAAAGCCTTCATGGGGTGCAAACCTCACACTTTTGATGGGACCGGGGGACCGGTTACTCTCACTCGATGGTTCGAACAAACGGAGGCCGTCTTTAGCATAAGTGGTTGTCGGGACCAAGATAAGGTCAAATACTCCACTCACACTTTCGCCGATGTCGCCCTCACATGGTGGAACACCTATGTACAATCGGTGGGTACCGATGAAGCTCACGCCCTCTCTTGGGCCGACCTAAGGGAAAAGATGATCGTCGAATATTTCCCTCGTGAAGAAACCCGAAGGCTCGAACAAGAGCTAAGAACTTTGAAAGCGGTCGAAAACGATCTCAAGGCTTATAATCAACGATTTTCCGAACTAGCCTTGATGTGCCCAAACCTTGTGAACCCCGAAGCATTAAGGGTTGAACTTTACATGGATGGTCTCCCAAAGAGCATCAAATACGGGGTAATGTCATCCAAACCCACTAATCATCAAGAAGCTTTGAACATGGCCCGCAAGTTGATAGAAACGGTGGACGAAATTATAGTGCCGGCACCTAAAGCCGAGGATAAGTCGGGTAACAACAAAAGAAAATGGGAAACCCCCCAATCAAGCAACAACAACTTTGCCAAGAAGCCTTACACCTCCGACGACAAGAAAGGTTATGCCGGAAACCTACCTCTTTGCAACAAATGCAACAAGCACCACTTTGGTGAATGTGGCAAGCTAATTTGCCATCGGTGCCAAGGAGTTGGTCATAAGGCCAACGAATGTAAAAGTGTTGCCCCCATCGCTCGAAAGGGGCCCAATGCACCAAAAACGGGCACTTGTTACGAATGTGGCCAAACAGGCCATTATAGAAATGCATGCCCGAAGAAGAAAGATAACCCCAATACGCGCGGCCGAGCTTTCAACATCAACACCGAGGAAGCCCGAGATGACAATGAATTAGTCACGGGTACGTTTCTTCTCAACAACACTTATGTTACTTGTTTATTCGATTCGGGTGCCGATAAATGCTTTATATCCAAGACTTTGATTCATTCTTTTAGCACTCCACCACTCCCACTAGATACCACTTATACCATTGAAGTGGCCAACGGGAAACTATTGAGTACCGACACATATTACCGGGGGTGTACGTTAAACATTTTGGGTAATGAGTTTGAAATTGACTTGATACCCATGGAACTAGGAAGCTTCGATGTAATAATCGGTATGAATTGGCTAGCCAAAACGAAATCTCACATCCTTTGTGATCTTAACGCAATCCATATTCCTATCGAGAATGGTGAACCTTTGATTGTTTATGGCGATAAGAGTTGCACCGGACTCAACCTCGTTTCATGCATTAAAGTTAGAAAACTACTCCGTAAGGGTTGTTTTGCGATCCTTGCTCACGTTAAAAAAGTCGAGTCCGATGAGAAGCACATCGATGATGTGCCAATTGTTAGTGACTATTCCGATGTATTTCCCAACGAATTGCCGGGTCTTCCACCTCATCGACCGGTTGAATTCCAAATCGATCTTATTCCGGGATCCGCACCCGTAGCACGTGCACGATATAGACTCGCTCCATCCAAAATGCAAGAATTGCAAAGTCAAATCCAAGAACTACTTGATCGTGGTTTTATCCAACCTAGCCATTCACCTTGGGGCGCTCCGATTTTATTCGTTAAGAAGAAAGATGGATCCCTACGAATGTGCATTGACTATCGTGAACTAAACAAATTGACGGTTAAGAACCGATATCCTCTTCCGCGCATCGATGACCTCTTTGATCAATTACAAGGATCACGTGTATATTCAAAAATCGATCTCCGCTCGGGTTATCATCAATTAAGGGTTAAGGGGGAAGATGTCTCCAAAACCGCTTTCCGAACTCGTTATGGTAGTTATGAATTCCTTGTCATGCCATTTGGTCTCACTAACGCACCGGCGGTATTCATGGACCTTATGAACCGCGTGTGTAAACCGTATCTGGATAAATTCTTCATTGTGTTCATCGATGACATCTTGGTCTATTCTAAAAGCGAAGAAGAACACGAACGACATCTCCGACTTGTGCTTGAACTCTTAAGACAAGAACGACTCTATGCCAAATTCTCCAAGTGTGAATTTTGGTTGAAGGAAGTTCAATTTCTTGGTCATGTTGTAAGTGATCAAGGTATTAAAGTCGATCCATCAAAAATCGAAGCCATTAGTAAATGGGAGACTCCTACTACTCCTACTCACATTCGTCAATTTTTGGGTCTTGCCGGATACTATCGTAGATTCATCAAGGATTTCTCTTTGGTTGCTCGTCCTCTAACTGCGTTAACTCACAAGGGAAAGAAATTCATTTGGGCGACCGAACAAGAATCCGCATTTCAAATCTTGAAGACAAAACTAACCATCGCTCCTATCTTGTCACTTCTCGAAGGTAATGATGACTTTGTTGTGTATTGCGATGCCTCAAAATATGGTTTTGGGTGTGTATTGATGCAACGAAAGAAAGTCATTGCTTATGCCTCTCGACAACTCAAAATTCATGAACGGAACTATACGACACTTGATCTCGAACTCGGAGCCGTTGTCTTCGCACTTAAAATGTGGAGACACTATCTTTATGGAACCAAAAGTACCATCTTCACCAATCACAAAAGCCTTCAACACATCTTCGATCAAAAGCAACTAAATATGAGACAACGACGGTGGATTGAAACTTTAAACGATTATGATTGTGAGCTTCGTTACCATCCCGGGAAGGCAAACGTAGTAGCAGACGCCTTGAGTCGAAAAGAAAGAGCGGTGCCTCATCTGTCCGAGCTTTAAACATCACCATTCACACCAACCTCAATAGCCAAATTCGTGTAGCCCAAGACGAGGATCTTAAGGATGAAAACATCTCTCTCGAACATTTGAACGTCCTTACCTCTTGATTAGAATTTAAGGAAACCGGACTCCGATATTTCACCGGAAGAATTTGGGTACCTAGTTATGGGGGTTTGCGAAGCCTTATTTTAGACGAAGCCCATAAGTCAAGATATTTGATTCACCCTGGTACCAATAAGATGTATCACGACCTCAAAGAACAATATTGGTGGCCGAACATTAAAAGGGACGTTGCTACTTATGTTGGAAAATGCCTAACTTGCTCCAAAGTCAAAGCCGAACATCAAAGACCGTCCGGACTACTTCAATAACCCGAAATCCCGCAATGGAAGTAGGAAAGGATAACGATGGATTTCATCACCAAACTACCAAAGACGGTTGGCGGATATGATACTATTTGGGTTATTGTTGACCGCCTCACCAAATTCGCGCATTTCCTAGCCATGAAGGAAACCGACAACATGGAGAAACTCGCACAACTTTACATTAAAGAAATCGTAGCCCGACACAGTGTACCCATATCGATTATCTCCGACTGAGATGGCCGTTTTGTTTCTAGATTTTGGCGTACCTTACAAGAAGCGTTGGGGACGCGTTTAGACATGAGCACCGAGTATCATCCACAAACCGACGGACAAAGCGAACGCACAATTCAAACTTTGGAAGACATGCTACGAGCTTGTGTTATCGACTTTAGAAAAGCTTGGGATAAGCACTTGCCTCTCGCCGAATTCTCCTACAATAATAGTTATCACGCAAGTATTCACGCCTCACCATTCGAAGCTTTATATGGCCGAAAATGTCGTTCTCCTCTTTGTTGGCCGAAGTAGGCGACACACAAATCACCGGACCCGAACTCATTCATGAAACCACCGAGAAAATCGTTCAAATCCGAGATAGGCTTAGGACGGCCCGAAGTCTTCAAAAGAGCTATATCGACAAACGACGCAACGACCTCGAATTTCAAGTCGGTGACCGAGTAATGTTAAAAGTCGCACCTTGGAAAGGTGTAATTCGTTTTGGGAAATGCGAGAAGCTAAATCTGCGGTATATTGGTCCTTTCGAAATCCTGGAGCGTTTTGGAACCGTTGATTATCGTTTAGATCTTCCGCTTCAATTGAGCTCCGTTCATCCTACTTTTCATGTATCCAACTTGAAAAAGTTCCTTGCCGAACCCGACATCGTCATCCCTCTTGAAGAGCTTACCATTGATGACAAACTTCATTTCGTAGAGGAACCGGTTGAAATTGTTAACACCTCCGTCAAGACGTTAAAACAAAGCCGAATTCCAATTGTCAAGGTCCGTTGGAACGCCAAAAGGGGACCCGAGTTTACTTGGGAAAGACAAGATCAAATGCAAAGGAAGTATCCTCATCTATTCACGAATTCGGAAACGCAAGATCCCGAGGAAGAAACAACGACTACTACGCCTACTTAAATTTCGGGACGAAATTTCTTTTAAGGAGTAGGTAATGTAACATCCCGCCTTTTTCCGTTTACTTTTCCGTTTAATTATTTAAAGTCCGTTATATGATTATAACATCCCTCGTTAATACATGTTTTAAAAATATCTCGTTTAGGTAATTCACGCACCCGCAACCGAACTCGAAGGACTAGTTTCGCCAAGGGAGCAAAGATGTGACTAGCTTTTGACTAGTCAACACCCTCCTCCCTTCTTTTTAATTTTCATTTCTCTTTTCTTTCACTACTTCCATATTTTCTTTCAATCATCCATTTCCAAGATTCATCATCTAAATCACATCTAGCAAGCTTCAATCAAAACAAATTACATATTTGGAATCCTTGCAACTTCCTCTTCGATTCCATACCGATTTCATCAAGTTTGGGTAACTTTCTAAAATCACTAGATTTTGTGTTCTTGATGTTTTTAACTTATAAAGTTGTTAATTAGTGTCTATGGCTCAAGTCTAACATGAATATATGATTTATATGTTCGATTTTGTTATTTGAAGTAACTAGCATGAACAGAAACTTTGGTGTGTTTGATTTGGTGATTTGGTTGTTTGAATGAGGTTAAATGTTATAAATGCATGTATTAAATGTGTTCCTAACATCACTAGCTTCAATTTGATGTGTAGGTTGCTTTAGAAAACTCCATAAACTTGATTAGTGATTTTGGTGAATTTGAGTTAGGGTTTTGATGAACTTTAAATGCATTTTTGATGTATTGAATGCCATGAATTGTTGTTGGTAAGTGGTTAGTTAGATTGTATGTTTGATTACCTACGAAATGGCGTGTCATATTTATGCATTTAATTTTCCCGAATCATAAATGTGCATTTATGAATTTGAAGCATTTATGGTGTACATTGATTGATCATTTAACTTGGAAAGTCGATTGTTACAAATGATGTTTTTGGTTGGTGAGATGTATTTAGTTGTGTTCTTTGTCAAATTACCTTTCTAACGATATAAGATACGAGTTCTAAGTGTTAGCGGTTTGTGATTTATGCTTGAAAGAGTTTTGATTTGAGACTTGGACATTTGAGACTGACCAGGTACCAGCACACGTTAAATGCCGCGGCGCGGCAGTCTTGGGTCGCGGCGCGACCTAAGGCGTGTCCAGGTTCTGACCTACATGGTCAAAATTTGAAAAATGTTTGCTATGCTACGCACCACCGATTCACATGTAACTTGTTCTAACATGCTTATATATGAATAAAAACCTCAGAAAAATAGTTATGGACCCGACCCGAATGTGTTGACTTTTTGTTGACTTTTACCCGACCAAAGTTTGACTTTTTGTCAAACTTAACCAAATACTTATACAATCATTCTAACATGCTTTTATACTTGTACCTTGCATGAAACTTGATAATTTGATTCACATGTTATAATGATCGAGTCGTAATGAGCCATAGCACTAATTGAACACTTTGACCTATCGTGTTTACCGTTATTGATACAATCTATTTGTTTAGGTTAAGACTAGCATTCGTTCTTGCATACGTTTACTTGTTGAAGTACTTTTACATACGTGCACTCAAGGTGAGATCATAGTCCCACTTTTACTCTTTTGAACTTACATTTGGAATGAGAAAACATAAACGTTTCTTTTTACTAAGTGAACACAAGTACAGGAAAACAAACATTCTACATACGAGTTTGAACAAAAATCCTCAATTCGATTATCATTAGTTACAGTTGCCGAGTGTAAGCGAGAACTTATGTTATATGGCCATATGGGTTTGACAAACCCTCATTCAAACGGTTCGCTACCGTTTACGAATGGAATATATTATCGAGAAAGAGTGTATGTTCTAACACTATTGTGATGGGGTTCTATAGAAGAAATATTAAGCATTGATAATTGGGTGCTCGTGAAACAAACTTTTGGAATGTATTACTATTATATCAATGTTACAAATCTTGTGGTTCACTTGTACTTACTTACTTAAACCTATGATTTCACCAACGTTTTCGTTGACAGATTTCTATGTTTTTCTCAGGTCCTTGAACGTTTTGTGATACATGCTTCCGCTCATTACTTTTGATACTTGCTTGGATGTCGAGTATATACATGCATACATGGAGCATCTTTTGGCTACTTTTAAATCGTGTCGCATAGATTTCAATTGTATTTATAACTTTGTAACGAAACTTTTGGATGAACGATTCTTGTAAACTTGGGAACAAATCTTAACTTTTGAAATGAATGCGACATATTTTCGGTCAAACGTTATTTTAAAGACTTATGACCATGTAATGGGACCTAAGTAGTCGGCGCCGTCAATGACGATTTCGTCGGGTCGCTACATGTATTACATCTGAAGAAAATATACATACATATATATTTTCACAAAGACTGTAATAAAAATCTTTTGTACAAAATATTACATGTGAATTTTTTTTAACGGGTAGGTAATACCCAAGAGGTATAAATTCACAATTAATATGTTACATTCTTCGAATCTGATTCAATAATCATCAACTATATTCACTACTTTCACAACGATATACATTCTTTCATAAAAACCAAAACAACTGTTCTCATTCAAATCCAATTATACATTCTGATTTTGAAATCTTAGAATTCAATTCGAGATATAACCGATACCATCACTTTTAGATTCTTACATCTTTCAAATCTATACTTTGACTTCAAAACTGTACTAGAACATAATTTTTATTCATAGAACCCAGAAAAGTATTTGTATCGTTCAAAATCCTGGAACATCATATGTATATTAATGTTTACAATCTGTGTTCAAATCCTTCGAAATTCTTGAAGACACTTCAAATAATGAACAATCGAGATGATGATCCAACCACATATTAACCACAGTCTTGCACCTGAAATGCTCTCGAAACCAAGGTCATAATTTAACATGCATCCGTGTCAGACCCTTTGACATTTATTAGCAAAAATAACTTTGCGATTTCTTTTCAAATTAGCCAGTTTTGTCACAGCTCCAGCAAGTCAACTTCGACTATTCAGTTAAAATAGTCTTATTATAACCTCGATATAGATGTTGCACTTTCGTCATCGTTACCTGAGAACCTTTTATATCTCACCACATTAGCAATAAACTTACCAACAACTTCACTAATCTTTGACTTTTCGAAAAATCATTTTATTTATCGAAATCCCATCATTTACTCATCCGCATCTTGTGACAAGAATTGTCATGCAAATTACTGGGAATCAGCAATCAGTATTTTGAAATCTTGCAGCATGTCTACACCAACAGTTATATGTGTAAATATAACGCTTATCTCCTAGACTTATATATTTCGAATGTGAAGTTATATACTTCGAATGTGAAGTTTCTGAAAAATACCCCAATCTACGATTTAGTTCTCCGAATTTTTAGAAAAGCTGAATGAAGCAGCTGAAACGGTAGACAACCGTAACAGTCAAAAGTTTAATGATAAAGAATAGTGTGTTGGCAAGGCTCAGAAGAAGGGAAGGTTGGAACTGGAAAACGGATTGAGCAAAGTATGAAGGAGGCTGTGGAAAAATCACAAAGACGAAATCTACCTTCAAAGAATCCAAATGATTCAGTATCTGCTGAAATCCTTAGCAAATACCTTGTTTCTTTCTCTAAAACTCTTGCGGACATTCATCATCCTTTTATATTAAATATTCTAAAATATCATCGTATCTTTCATTATTAATATCATATTTCTGGAGATATATTCATAACTATTCTCATATGAGATTATTTATCTATTCGCGCTATCAGTGTTACATCATAAAAGAAACTATTTTAGTTTCTAAATTCTGAAATCTTCGAGTTTAAAATATGAATGTTTTGAAGTAGTGTTGGGAACTGAAACATGAGTTAGTATAATATAATGACACTTGATCAACGTGATTATATTACACTAATTCATGCTGAGTTTCTAAATGGAACGTGATGATTCACAGATCATAATGTAATCATGCGCTATGTTACATGACTCTTGTATTCTATTTAACCCCTAAAATATCAAGAAAATATTTCTTGATGATTCGGCCTTTTCCGAGGTATTCTGGTAATTTGACAAATCAAGATCGTGCCATTACAATTTTCTTCTTAGAACATTAACTATGTTCATTCCGAATTTCATATCTACAAATTCTGAACCATTATTCGTTTGACTTAGAGTCGAGAAGAGAATAAAAAGGCAAAGAGCTCTGAAATATAAGGGAGAATATAAAGCCCAATAACAACATATAAATTACAAACCGTGTATATCAATGTTTATCGCAAGATAAAGACACGGGAGAATTAAAAACACTATAACCCCAAGGGCGAAGTAGAAGTAAACAGATTCCTCCGGTGGAAGTTGGAAAAGGAGAATGATTGTTGAGATAGTCAGGATAAGGACAAGGATCAGAATTTGATTAAGCATTTTGAATTTGGGAATTGAGAATAGAAGTGGTGAAAACTAATGAAACGGAAAAGGTAAATTTATAATGGAAAAATCAGACGTAGTAATTGGGACAGATCATCACATTTAATTAAAGAGATCCTAATTTCCTTAAATGTCGAAGAATCAGATCTTATAGATTTTCAAGATTTTCTTTTGAATCCCTTGAATTCCGGAATTCAACCATGACTAGTCAAAAGTTATGATGAAACATGTCTTTCTCATTTCACTATTTAGTGATAGCTTCACTCGTACCCTTCGAGTAATCGAAATATCTGATCCATGCTATTCAACAGTAATAAAACTCTATTTATCAGCTCAAATTCGTCATGAAAACATTTTTAATGTTAGCTATGACGACCACGATCAAATTTTGGGGACGAAATTTCTTTAACGGGTAGGTACTGTGACGACCCGAAAATTTTCGACCAAATTTAAACTTAATCTTTGTATGATTTCGACACGATAAGCAAAGCCTATTAAATTGAATCTCAAAAATTTTGAACTGTGTTCATGTAATCAATTACCCTTTGACTATACCCAACGATTCACGAATACTTGTTGTAAATAAATAAATAAATAAATAAATAAATAAATAAATAAATAAATATATATATATATATATATATGTATATATATATATGTATATATATATATATGTATATATATATATATATATATATATATATATATATATATATATATAAGTATATTAACTTAAGATTATAAAATATAATTTAACCATTAGAAATAAATATGTAAAATAAGATACATGATATTATATTTTTATTAATATTATATATATATATATATATATATATATATATATATATATATATATATAAATTATTATCCAATATAAGTTATTACATAAAATAAATTATAAACGATAACATGTAATATTAACACATTAAAAATTTATACAACAATAATATTACTCCCATTACTATAAGAAATATTAGTGATAATATATATAGATATGAAGTGTGATAAATTTAAATTATTATAATATTATCATTAAATAATATTATTGTTATAAAACTTATAGATATTATTATTATCAATAATATAATTATTATCACCATTACATTATTATAAAGTGTTATTATTATTCATAATATTAAGAAGTATTATTATTATAGTTATATTTAATAACTAATGAGACTAAATATAATACATATATTTATACAGATATACAGATATATATATATATATATATATATATATATATATATATATATATATAAATTTAAATTATTATAATATTATCATTAAATAATATTATTGTTATAAAACTTATAGATATTATTATTATCAATAATATAATTATTATCACCATTACATTATTATAAAGTGTTATTATTATTCATAATATTAAGAAGTATTATTATTATAGTTATATTTAATAACTAATGAGACTAAATATAATACATATATTTATACAGATATACAGATATATATATATATATATATATAAATAGATATATTTAAATACAATGTATATATAAATATATATATAAATATATATATATATATATATATATATATATATATTTATATTTATATATATATATAATTACAAGTTATAATATAATTAACATGTTACTATTATTACATTCAATATTGTTAATATGTATATTAATATTAGCATTAAAATCAGTATTATTATTATTTGTTATTAGATATTATTATTAAGAATTATTATTATTAATTAACATTACCAGTATTATTATTTATTATTATTATTTTTATTTAGATTATTATTAATATAATTATAATTATTAATTATTAATAATAATAGAATGAGATCAATCGTGCAAATTAGAATCCAAATTTGATCTATATCTCAATCCAACTATAATAAATTTTTGTTTACTACCTTCAATTTGTTACATATCGTTTTCCATAGTACCAATCAGATAACCAAGTGAATCGATTTTATTTTATTTTATTTAATTTTTCTGTTCTCTTTTGTCTGATTGAGAATTTGAGAACCACGTTTCATGTATAATTAATGAATTCAGTTAAAACGTAAATCATTCAACCTACTACTAAGTTTAGCCATCACACAAATCGTTTAAAGCCTACAAGTTAATCGAATTTTTTTAAAAAAGAGGGAAGAACAGATACTGCTCCGTTCCCATTTTAGTTTCTTGAAAATCTCGAATTTGAATCGTATTTCAAAAACTAATAATGTCATTGTGTTAGGATTATTTTAGTTGAACTTCATGTAAGATTTCAAATTCCAATTTCATCTATTCATTCTGAATTCGTGAGTCAAAGTTAATTTTTACAAAAGTCAAACAATATTCTACAATCAAATTGAATCTGTATGTGTTGTTTCTGTCAAAATTGATAATTTATAAAGTTTCTATGAAGCATTTGCCACACAATTCATGTTATAAACTTTCTCTATAACAGTCCCCAATGTCGACTTCGATTTCAACTTCATAAGCGTTCTTAAGTATCTGTTACAGCTTCATTGAATTTATTTTCTGTTTGTTTTAATTAATTTAAACATTCTCAAAAACGTTTCTACATCGTTTATAAATCCCAAAATGTAATGGAAATTTTTTTTTTTTTTTTTTTTTTTGTGGTTTGAACTCTGATTAACCACGAAGATGAAGAAGAAGAACACCAGAATACAGGTTTTATAAAATTCAATTCAGATATAAAAACAGAAATAACGGACACAGAGCAATGGTTAAGGAATTAGTCGGGAGAGCGTGAGGTCTCGGGTTCGAGCCCGGTTTGAAGCAGTATTTTTTTAAGGGCTTATTTCTTGAAGGTAGTCTCATATTTATTAGTATTATTATCTTTATTATCATTATTATTATTATTATTATTATTATTATTATTATTATTATTATTATTATTATTATTATTATTAATTATTAGTATTATTACTAAGTATTATTAGTATTAGTATTGTTACTAATAAGTACTAGTTACCTTTTATTATTATCATAATTATAAATACAATAATAATAATTATTATTATCATTCAGACTAAGATTATTATTAGTAAGAAAATATTACAATTTATTATTATTTCCATTAATATTAGTATTAGGATCATTTTATGATTATTAGTATTAGTATTAATATAAGTATTTTTATTAACATTATCATTATTATTATGAGTATCATTATAAATGAATTACTATTAAAATTATTATCATTAGCATTAAATGATCAATAAAAGCATTGTTATTATTAGTACTAACAATAGTATTGAAATTAACACTATTATTTCATTAATATTAGTATTAATATCATTGTTATAGTTATTAAGATTATTATGATTATTATTAACATAAGTATCATTATTAACAATATCATTATTATTATTAATATTTTCATTATTAATAATATTATTATTATTTTCACTAGTAAAACATTCATATCAAAATTAACATTTTTGACAAATAAATATTTTGTACATAAAAAACACACTTATTATAAATATATTAATATTCCATATAATTATATGAAAAACATATTATCATTATATATATGAATACATATAACAAATTAGGTATTTTTAATATGATACTAAATATATATAGATACTAATATAACTACAATAATCATTTTAGATATATATATATATATATATATATATATATATATATATATATATATATATATATATATATATATATATATATATATATATAAATAAACATATATAACACATAATTTAAGATATAATATAAATATAAAATTTTAAATGAAATTTAGTATGAATATGATATAACTACAATTACATAAATAATATATATTAATAAATGAAATTATGTGATTTCGAGTATACGTTTTAATACATAAATGAATGATATAGGTTCGTGAATCCGAGGCTAACCCTGCATTGATCAGTTGTTCAATATCATCATATGTATTTTTACTACAAAATACATTATAGTAAGTTTCATTACTCCCTTTTAAATGCTTTTGCAATATATATTTTTGGGATTGAGAATACATGCGCTGTTTTATAAATGCTTTACGAAATAGACACAAGTAATCGAAACTACATTCTATGGTTGAATGATCGAAGCCGAATATGCCCCTTTTTGCTTGGTATCCTAAGAATTAGTAAACCAGTCTACTAATTGACGAGAATCCTAAAGATAGATCTATTGGGCCTAACAAACCCCATCTGTTATAGCGGATGCTTTAGTACTTCGATGTTGTTTTATCATGTCTGATGGATGTCCCGGAATGATAGGGGATATTCTTATATGCATCTTGTTAATGTCGGTTACCAGGTGTTCAATCCATATGAATGATTTTTGTCTCTATGCATGGGACGTATATTTATGAGAAATGGAAATAAAAATCTTGTAGTCTATTAAATTGATGAAAATGATCGATTATGATAAACTAATGAACTCACCAACCTTTTGTTTGACACTTGAAAGCATGTTTATTCTCAGGTATGAAAGAAATCTTTCACTGTGCATTTGCTCATTTTAGAGATATTACTTGGAGTCATTCATTGCATATTTCAAAAAATGTTGCATTCGGGTCGTTGAGTTCATCAAGATTATTATTAAGTCAATTATAGTTGGATGTATTATGAAATGGTATGCATGCCATCAACTTTCGATGTTAAAAAAGTTTGTCTTTTAAAAACGAATGCAATGTTTGTAAAATGTATCATATAGAGGTCAAATACCTCGCGATGAAATCAACTATTGTGAATCGTTTATAATGTATATGAACGGGTCCTTTCAGAAGAAAAAAATGAAAACATTCAATGCGTTGAATTTTTTTATTCTGAGTTTCTTTACATCGTTTTGTTTTCATCTTGTGTGAAGTGTTTTTTTTCGAAATTTAGCCCGATTTAGAGTTTAGAGTTTAGGATTTTGGGTTTAGGGTTTAATGTTTTGGGTTTAGTCCCTAAACCTTAAACCCTAAATCCTAAAATCTAAACCGTTCGTGTTAAAATATTCAATCTAAACTATAATTTCCAAATCCTAAACCCTAATTTCTAAGCCCTAATAGCTAAACCCTAATTTTTAACCCCCTGATTTCTAAACCCTAATTTCTAACCCCTTAAAAAAAACTTAGAATCAAAACATTTAATGCATTGAATGTTTTCATTTTTTTTCTTCGAGCGTTTTATCGCCAAAATAATAACATTCATCACAAAGTTTTTTGTTAATGTTTATATTTTTATGTGATCATGATGCCTGAATTTTTTTTCAAAAAAACGAAAAAATATTTCTCCCCCCCCCCCCCCAAAAGTGCTTCCCTCTTGATTAAATCTCTCTCTCTCTCTCTATATATATATATATATATATATATATATATATATATATATATATATATATATATATATATATATATATATATATATATATATATATACACTAGGTTTTTGAGCCCGTGCGTTGCACGGGTGTGTAAAAAACCGTGCAAAAAATGTAATTTGCAGTTCATATTGGTATGTAAATAGCGATACTAAAAAATATGAAAAGTATAAGAATTATTTAAGAGCCCGTGGTGTTAACAAATTTTAAAAATTCTTTTGAATTTAAGCGTCCGTGGTGTTGGTTTTAGAGCCCGTGCATTTATTTTTTTAATTATATATAAATTATATACTACATAATATTTAGAGAAATTTGAGTCCATTGAAAATTTATCATGGAACATAACGTTCGTAAAGTCTAAGTTATATTATTTTACAATTATTATATACAATTATTTTTTGAATAAAAGTGTAACCCGCGAGTTTAATTTTAGAAAAGTTGTTTGTTATTTCAGCAAAATTATGGTACTCGGAAGCATGTATAATTAATATTATAATAGTTTTATTTGCATGTTCATAAATATTTTAAGGACTTAAACTGTAAATTCAAATCACTTCCATATTTCTTGATAAAGAGAAATGCTCCGTTGTAGTGCATCGAAGCTCCGTGTAGAATACAATTTATTGCGTTTAGTTCGTAATATTATTTCGAGTTGAACGGTGATGACGGTGGAACCTAACTCGCGACGAACAAAAAGGTAAATCCGTTGAAAAATTTTAGTGAATTTTATTTGGTGAATTTGTACTAAATAAAGGTACTGTAATCCAGACATAAAAGTATTACATTGTTATGACGGAAACGAAAATTACAAACGATTAAATGTAGATTTCTTTCTAAGAATATACTCCGTATAAAAATAAAATGGAGGTTAGGAAAAATTTATTAATTAATTTGTAATTAATTAAATAATATATATAATATAGATATATAGATATAACATATAGATACAAACATCCTAAAATAACTTTCAACCACAATTCACAAAAAACTTTTGGTTTATATATATGTATAGATATATCTATACATATATATAAACCAAATTTTTTTTGTGAATTGTGGTTAAAAGTTATTTTAGGATGTTTGTATCTATATATTCTATCTATATATCTATATATCTATATTATATATATTATTAAATTAATTACAAATTATAGATTTACATAAAATACAGATTATATTTAATATATAAAATAAAATATTACTCCTTAAATATCTAAGATATAAATAGATAAAATATCTTAATTTAATTCACACCATCTTCTGATACATGCATGAGATATGTTTATACTATATACTGTACTACTACTCCGTATTATTTTATCTTTTAATACATAAATTAAGTAAAGCTATACTGTTTATTACTAATTTTTTGCATTAACCCATCAAAATTTATTAACAGATTTATCTTTTTGTTCGTCGCGAGTTAAATTCCACCGCCATCACCGTTCAACTCGAAATTGTATTCGAAAACGGAGTTTATGGAAGTGATTTGAATTTAGAGTTTATGTTTTTAACAACGGATCATTTCTTTTTAGCAATAAATATGGAAGTGATTTGAATTTAGAGTTTATGTTTTTAAAATATTTATGAACACGTAAATAACTATTATAATTTATAATATTAATTATATACGACGACTCTCTACCATTATTTTGTTGCAATGACTAACAACTTTTCTAAAATTAAACTCGTGGGTTACACTTTTATTCAAAAATTAATTGTATATAATTATTCTAAAATAATATAACTTATACTTTACTAATGTTACGTTCCATGACAAATTTTCAATGTACTCGAAATATTACATACGGTAGTATATAATTTATATATTATAAATAAATTTTTGGTGAGAACAAAAAAATGTATACATTAAGTTACTAAGACCACTCAAAACCACTTTTAAAATTTGTCAACACCACGGGCTCTTAAACCAAAAAAAACTTTAAAATTCGTCAACACTACGGGCTCTTAAACTCAAAGGAATTTTTAAAATTTGTCAACACCACGGGCTATTTTTTTAGTATCGCTATTTAAATACAAATATGAACTGCAAATTGCATTTTTGCACTGTTTTTTACACATCCGTGCAACGCACGGGCACAAAAACCTAGTATATATATATATATATATATATATATATATATATATATATATATATATATATATATATATATATATATATATATATATATAAAATTTAGATGAAAAACTTACGTAACATAAATTATAAAAATTGTCGTTTCATGTCGATTAGAAGTAAAACAAAAGACAACAACATTGTCCAAGTTGACAAAGATTATTCTTAGACAACAATGAAATGACAAAAACTTAATTATGACAAACTCTATTTTGACAATATTAAAGAACAACGGTGAACCAATAATAATTATATTTGTGATTCCAAATATTAAATCACTTAAATATTATATATATAATCAATAAATCAATAATCAAATTGAGATGTTCCAAACCTACCAAATCACTTGCAAGATACAAGTCACTTACAAGAAAATGATGGGAGCATATTAATATAATATATCTGATTCTGATAGAATAAAAACCAGAGTAGAGAAAACACCCATAAGATATATTTTTGACATAATTACTTAAATAGTCTATGTAGTTTGTAGCAAATTGCTGGTTTGGTCCCTACACATTTTTTTAACGTATATAGTCCATGTGATTTGCAAATGTTGCTGAGATAATCCATATGGCTGACGGACGTTAAATATTTTTGTTAAGTCTGATCATGTGCAATGAATGTGAGGGTAACTTCGTCATTTCAACTGTTTTCATCTTTTTTTTTATGTCTACACAAACATACAGTAACCATCACCCAAAATCTTGTCGTTTCAGTTGTTTTTAATTGTCGTTTTGAGTTTTCGTTCACACTACAAGCGGTCCCTCAACTTCGGCAAAATGTATACAACGGCCCCTCAAGTTTATACTTTTTCAGGAGTAAAAAGTGTAAATATATATTTTTTTATTAAAATAAAAGAAACTAATTCCACCCGAATTTATAACGGGCCATATCTTCTCGTTCGGTGCGAGTTAAATTTTTTCGAGACAACCGTACACTCGAAAAAATCTTATGAAAACAACGGGACTAACTATACGTGAAACGGACACTTCTCAAAAAATGCTAAACACCTCGAGCTATTTTCAATACATATACATACACTTATAATAAACAACCCAAACTACCTACATCATATCGATGGTTATGTTTCCATTTTTTACACAATCTTTCTGACGTTAAAAACGCATATGCCATTAGGTATACTAGGTACTAACTACGTAAATCCAAAAACACCCGTAGCAAACCGTTTGTATTTCCGTAAATACATCACGCTACGTTAACTATGATTATGTAACCCGAAAGGCACCGGGCATCGCGCGGGCCACTTTTCTAGTTTAATTCTAATTTAAAACCCATGTTACAAAATCAAAATCAAACTATAACCAAATCAAAGTCAAATATGCAGTAGATTTAAAAAAAGTCTTCACAACTCCAAAACTAAAACATAAACAAACACTCTAAACGAAAACACCAAATTAAAAAGTGGTGGTTTTAAACACTAGATTTCGGTGGTGGTTTTGATGCAAAGAAGATTACCAGAGCCCGGTTCGCCGACACCGTCAGATCTGAAGCCTTTATTTGTGTGCATATGAATATGAAATTGGTTTTCTTATGGCGGTGGCCACCAATCACCGCCACCGAACTCCAACACCGCAGTTGAATCAAAACCACCGGAAATCTACCCTCCCTCACGATTATTTACCACCGGTCTTCATCAATCTTCACTAACTGCCATCTGATTTCGTTTTATGTTGGGGTTTTCGTATCTGATTTCATTTTTCAGATTTGATTAGGTTGAAGCAACCGGGGAGGACGACCCATCGTTCGGATCTGATGGAAAAGAAGAAAATAGATTCATCCAGCTTCAACCTCAGCAAGCGTAAATTTGGAAACATATGTGTTAGAAAACGAAGGTGATGGTGGCCGAAAGTGATGGTGGTTCCGAACTGGTGGTGGCCGTCAGAGGTTCTCCAACTACCAAATGGTGCGTTTGATTATATGTGGCCATCTAATGAATGGTGCGCTTATTTATATGCGGCCATCTAATGAAGATGGAAATGGAATGTCAATTTAGGTTAGTTTATAAATATAAATAAAATTATTGAAAGGTAAGTGAAATGACATGTCAATTTAGGTTTTGTGGGTTTGATATATGTTATTTAGGTTTTGATGAAAAATTGGGGTTTTGAACCATTAGGTGAAGAAGATCAAGTTTATGACAAAGGGAGATAATATGACTATACTACCCTTGTGTGCGTTGCATGTGACTTGATTTAACAAAAATTTTAACGAACGTTAGCACAAGAGGACTATCTCAGCCACTTTTGCAAACAATGGTGACTATCTACGTCACAAAAAAGAGGGACTAAACCAACAATCAACTACAAATCACATGGTCAATTTCAATCATTATGTCTATATCATTATATGCCATGTGTACAATAGTTTCTTTAAAACTCCTATATTTTTTTTTTTGAACGACCATTTTTTAGTTTCAGTAGATTATTTCTTTCAACAACCCTCATCATTTGCACGTAACACACACGTTCGGGTGGAAACCCGAACCCGATCGACGGTACCCGGAAACACAGATATTCTGGCAGTGGTCCGGGTAGAGGTCCGTGAACGAATCCGATAAAACCTCCCTATAGGGATCAATATATACCACCATTATTGGTGTTAATTGTTTTAAAGAAAATCATGTCGTCTCTAAGAATCAAACTCATGACCTCTTCCTATCCCATGACACAAAGTACATAGGTGGAAGGGCTATGCCCGCAAGTTTGGTAAACTCCTACTTAATCCATCATGTAGTTGACTTACTTTAGAGTTGAACTATTATGTCTATATCATTATATGCCACGTGTACAAGAGTTTCTTGGTAAACTTGTATTTAATCCATCATGTGGTTGACCTACTTTAGAGTTGAACTATTATTGTTGAATACATTGACTCAGAGTAAACGTTTTCTTTGTGTCAAATAGTCAGAATGCACAATGATGTACATGAACGCAAATTAATCATCAACGTAGCAATCGTAAGATATTCAACCTCCTAATTATTGACATTAATTCTACAAATCTTGCTTTTTGTAAGTTTTATTTGGAGACCCGGCGCATCTCCAAAACACTTTAGTACCCTTATTAAGTTAGACCACATATAACGCGGCGACATCCCACCATGTCATCCACATGGCTCGACAAACGCCGGAAATGGGCGTTTGTGGCCCGACGTTTGTCGGCCGATCACGGGGGAGAGAGAGGGGCGGTTTGGGGCAGTGTCTTGCTGTGATTGGTGGATGAAATTTAGCCTTTGGAGGACTAGCCGTTGGAGTTTTTAATTTTTTTTTCTTTTTATCCTATAAATACATACACAATTTACGTTCATTTTCATTATTCATTTCACACTTTTCTCATACTTTATACATATCAATCCAATTTATATAAACATAAACATTCTAGTTTTCATCAACAAAAAATGGAGTTTTTAGCCGCGAGTCTTGATTTGTTATTCGATAGCACTTTGTTCGACGAAGAGGACGGAAACCAACCTAGAAGATCTCGGGTGCAATGAAACCCACGACATTTTATTAATAGAGATCGTGAACAAGCGTGTATTAATTTGTGGAACAACTATTTTTCTTAAACTCTGACGTATCCACACGACATTTTCAAGAGACGATTTCGGATGCGAATTCATTTGTTTCTCCGTATCAAAGACGGTATTCTCAATCACTCTTATACTAATAATGCTCCTAAACACTTTGTATTTTTCCAACAACGTCCGGATGCACTCAGACGTCTTGGTTTTTCAACGTTTCAAAAAATAACTTGCGCGTTACGCCAATTGTCGTATGGAACATCCGCTGATATTTTTGATGAATATATATAAATGGCGGAGAAAACGGGATATGTTTGCTTAAAACATTTTTGAAAGTGTATAATTGATTTATATGGCCGAGAATATTTGCGGAAGCCAATGGCAACTGACGTTGCTCGGTTGTATTCGACGCACGAGGAGAAACATGGTTTTAAAGGAATGTTGGGTAGTATTGACTGTATGCATTGGGCTTGGAAAAATTGTCCTATTGTATGGAAATATTAATATACTAAAGGTGATCACTGCCACCCTATGATCATGCTTGAAGCGGTTGCTTCATAAGATATGTGGATATGACATTCGTTTTTTGGGATGGTTGGTTCAAACGACATAAATGTGTTGAATCATTCTTCATTGTTTGATTCACTCAAAAAGGATAGAGTTGCACCGTCTCCATTTGAAGTAAACGGACATGTCTATCCCTTTGATTACTACTTGGCGGACGAAATATATCATGATTAGACAACCTTAATAAAGAGATATTCGACGCCTATTGATGAGCCACGAGTCAAATTTACTAGATTTCAAGCGAGTGCTCGAAAGGAAGTAGAGCGTACATTTGGTGTTTTACAAGGTAGGTTTGCAATTTTAAAAACCCCGGCACGAGTTATGAGCGTTAACACGATGAGAAAGATAATACACAGTTGCATTGTTATGCACAACATGAGACAAGAAGATAACGGTTTTGCCTTGAGTACTTAGGAACAAGAATGGTTAGATAAACACGAAGACAGGCTCCAACGTAATATTAGGAGAAGAGTCAAAGATCGTAAATCACGAGAAAGGGAAATTCACGATTGAAACGTACACGATCAACTACGTGAAGATTTAACGGCTAATATTTGGAACCTCCCACCAAACTTTCGTTCTACAAACTAGTCTTTTATTTTTTAATTCATGTAACGTTTTTTTAATGTAACGTTTTTTAATGTAACGCTTTTTTTATTAACGTAACTTTTTTTTATATATGTAGTGTTATATTTTATCCTTATTTAATAAATAAAAATTAATTAAAATAATCAAACAAAAACTCAAAAATAAAATGTCACGTCATTATCATCCTTTGACAAAAGCTCCCCATAAGGCCACATGCAGTCGTTCATAACTTCAACAGACATTTTCACTGCCACATCAGCGCCACATCAGCACAAACACTTTAACATTCTTTTCACATTCCTCTCACTAAACACTCACAATCATACACTCTATTTCAAACTTTAACCAATTTAAAATTATTATTCAAATACAATAAATAAATACAAATAATATTTTATTAAAAATAAAAAACATTACATAATTAAAAATAAAAAACATTACGTAATTAAAAATAAAAAACATTACATAATTAAAAATAAAAGACAATACATAAATATAAAAATAAAAGATAATACATAAATAAAAATAAAAGACAATACATAAAAATAATAAAAATACGAATAAAAAACGAAGCTACTCGAGTGGTGTCGTGTCGTCGTCTTCGTCTTGTTGTTCGGTGTCTTCGTTTTCTTCGTCTTCGTCGGTTATCAAGATCGTCTTCATTTTTTGACGATACTTTTGAAGAATTTCTTGGTCTTGCTTTGGCAAGTTCGGGTTGACGGTTGTGTTGAAAATTCGAAAGGCGCGATTCATAACACCTTCCGGGGCACAAACTTCAGACAAGTTTTAAGTACTTGCCATGCTTTGTAATGCGTAAACGGAGCACTTTGACGCCTCCGATATTCTTCTCGCGCCGCTTCAATGACATCCATGTCATTAGTTCCACTTTGCCAATTTTTTTTTAATTGGTTGTAAATAGCAATAAAAACTTTGATATCTCTTGACATTTTCGCTCATTTCCCGGTAATTTGATCGTTGTTTCTATGTCGCTCGGCGACTTGATTATAGTTGTTCACAACCGTATTCCAAAACGAATCGGATGATTGTGAAGTTCCAATTTTCGGATTTTCCGTGGCATTGAGCCAACGTTCGGCCAAAATTTCTTCTTCTTCCGGAGTCCAATGCATGATTAGACGTTTCGGCTTATCACTTCCTTCGGCTACTTTACCTTTTCCCTTTCTTTTACTTTTTTGTTGTACGGTTTCGAGTTGTGTTTCGGGTACGACTTCAAGAGGCGGTGGTGTTACGTTTTGTTGTATGAATGGGAGTTGTTGTTGTGTTTGTGAAAAGAATTGTTGTTGGTTAATAAGAAATTGTTGTGGTGAATAATACGTATTCATGTTTTGATATTGTAGTTGTTGTTGAAATGGTAGCGGTGGTGGTTGAACAAATTGTAAATTATGATACGGTGGTAGTTGTTGTGATGGAACAAATTATTGTGATTGAGAAAAACTAGTTTGGCTTGGCGATGAATTACTATCTTGGTTAGATGATGAATGATTCGGTGACGAGATTGGGTTGTTTAACTTATGGTTGAAGAAATCGTTATTTGGTTGAGACATTTTTTGTGTGTTGAAAGATCGAGGGTGTATGTGAGTGTGATTATGTTTGTGTTTGAATAAAGACTGAGATTGAGAGTAGTGAGTTTGTGAAGGATATGATAGTGTATATATAGTGAAATATGTAATAGTAATAAGAAAAAGAAAAAATATATATAAATATTCAAAATATATTCGTTGGAAAAGAAAAAAAAAAGAAAATAAATTCGGTGGGTCCCACAATCGAGTCGTTACCCTCGTTGCAGGGGTCACTGGCGACTCCTCTCACGGGTTGCTGGTGACGGTGGTTATCCGGTGGCGGTGGTGGCGGCACTCACTAACAGACGGCTGAATGTGGCCTAACAACTCTCCCCTTTCTCTGCCACGTCACTCGACACCGCCACTCCCACCATCGGTCATCTCTACCACTCATGAATCACCACTCCCGGCTACCACAATCGAGCTACCTTAGAACCCACCTTACCATAGCTCCACAACCATGAACCACAACCTTAAAACAATCATCACCAAACTCGTTTTGATTTTCGAACCATTACTACTACCATCGAATACACCATCACCTACGGCTCACTATTACTAGTGATCACCACCATCGACCGATCACCTTCACCATCAAAACAACCCACTGTGATTGAAATGTCCCGTTCATATTGATTATAAATGTTCCATATTAATGGATTTCGTCGCGAGGTTTTGACCTCTATATGAGACGTTTTTCAAAGATTGCATTCATTTTTAAAACAACCATAACCTTTATTTTATCGATAAAGGTTTAAAAAGCATTACGTAGATTATCAAATAATGATAATCTAAAATATACCGTTTACACACGACCATTACATAATGGTTTACAATAAGAATATATTACATCAAAAATAAGTTTCTTGAATGCAGTTTTTACATAATATCATACAAGCATGGACTCCAAATCTTGTCCTTATTTTATTATGCAACAGCGGAAGCTCTTAATAATCACCTGAGAATAAACATGTTTAAAACGTCAACAAAAATGTTGGTGAGTTATAGGTTTAACCTATATATTATCAAATCATAATAATAGACCACAAGATTTCATATTTCAATATACATCCCATACATAGAGATAACAATCATTCATATGGTGAACACCTGGTAACCGACATTAACAAGATGCATATAAGAATATCCCCATCATTCCGGGACATCCATCGGACATGATATAAAAACTCGAAGTACTAAAGCATCCGCTACAATGGATGGAGTTTGTTGAGCCCAATAGATCTATCTTTAGGATTCGCGTCAATTAGTAGACTGGTTTACTAATTCTTAGGTTACCAAGTAAAAAGGGGCATATTCGGCTTCGATCGTTCAACCATAGAAAGTAGTTTCATTTACTTGTGTCTATTTTGTAAAACATTTAAAAAGCTGCATGTATTCTCATCCCAAAAATATTAGATTTTAAAAAGTGAGACTATAACTCACTTTCACAGATTTACTTCGTCGGGAAGTAAGACTTGGCCACTGGTCGATTCACGAACCTATAACAAATATGTACATATATATCAAAGTATGATCAAAATATATTTACAACATTTTTAATACATTTTACTGTTTTAAGTTTATTAAGTCAGCTGTCCTCGTTAGTAACCTACAACTAGTTGTCCACAGTTAGATGTACAGAAATAAAGCAATATATAATATCTCGAATCAATCTACGACCTCGTGTATACAAGCCTCAGGCTAGATCACAACTCAAAGTATATAATATTTTGGAATCAACCTCAACCCTGTATAGCTAACTCCAACATTACTGCATATAGAGTGTCTATGGTTGTTCCGAAATATATATATAGATGGATCGATATGATATGTCAAAACATTGTATTCGTGTCTATGGTATCCCAAGATTACATAATATATTAGAATACATGTATAATACAATATAAGTTAGCTAGGATATGATTTGTATAGAATTGTTACAATATTTCCCGTAGCTACAACAATCAAAAAAATATCCAATCTTGTTTTACCCATAACTTCTTCGTTTTAAATCCGTTTTGAGTGAAACAAATTGCTATGGTTTCATATTGAACTCTATTTTATGAATCTAAACAGAAAAATTATAGGTTTATAGTCAGAAATATAAGTTACAAGTCATTTTTGTAAGAGGTAGTCATTTCAGTCGAAAGAACGACGTCTTGATGACCATTTTGAAAAACATACTTCCACTTTGAGTTTAACCATGATTTTTGGATATAGTTTCATGTACATAAGAAAAATCATTTTCCCAGAAGAACAACTTTTAAATCAAAGTTATCATAGTTTTTAATTATTAAACCCAAAACAGCCCGCGGTGTTACTATGACGGCGTATGTTCGGTTTTACGGTGTTTTTTGTGTTTCCAGGTTTTAAATGATTAAGTTAGCATATCATATAGATATAGAACATGTGTTTAGTTGATTTTAAAAGTCAAGTTAGATGGATTAACTTTATTTGCGAACAAGTTTAGAATTAACTAAACTATGTTCTAGTGATTACAAGTTTAAATATTCGAATAAGATAGTTTTATATGTATGAATCGAATGATGTTATGAACATCATTACTACCTTAATTTAGTAGGTAAACCTACTGGAAATGAAAAAAATAGATCTAGCTTCAAAGGATCCTTGGATGGCTTAAAAGTTCTTGAAGCAGAATCATGACACGAAAACAAGTTCAAGTAAGATTTCCACTCGAAATAAGATTGTTATAGTTATAGAAATTGAATCAAAATTTGAGTATGAGTATTACCTTGTATTAGAAAGATATCTTACTGTAAATAAGAAAGGTTTCTTGAGGTTGGATGATCACTTTACAAGATTGGAAATAAGCTAGCAAACTTGAAAGTATTTTTGATTTTATGAAACTAGAACTTATAGAATTTATGAAGAACACTTAGAACTTGAAGATAGAACTTGGGAGAGATCAATTAGATGAATAAAATTGAAGAATGAAAGTGTTTGGAGGTGTTTTTGGTCGTTGGTATATGGATTAGATATAAAGGATGTGTAATTTTGTTTACTTGTAAATAAGTCATGAATGATTACTCATATTTTTGTAATTTTATGAGATATTTCATGCTAGTTGCCAAATGATGGTTCCCACATGTGTTAGGTGACTCACATGGGCTGCTAAGAGCTGATCATTGTAGTGTATATACCAATAGTACAAACATCTAAAAGCTGTGTATTGTACGAGTACGAATACGGGTGCATACGAGTAGAATTGTTGATGAAACTGAACCAGGATGTAATTGTAAGCATTTTTGTTAAGTAGAAGTATTTTGATAAGTGTCTTGAAGTCTTTCGAAAGTGTAAGAATACATATTAAAACACTACATGTATATACATTTTAACTGAGTCGTTAAGTCATCGTTAGTTGTTACATGTAAATGTTGTTTGAAACCTTTAGGTTAACGATCTTGTTAAATGTTTTTAACCCATTGTTTATTATATCTAAAGAGATGTTAAATTATTACATTATCATGATATTATGATATATTAATATATCTTAGTATGATATATATACAGTTAAATGTTGTTACAACGATAATCGTTACATATATGTCTCGTTTCGAAATCATTAAGCTAGTAGTCTTGTTTTTACATATGTACTTCATTGTTAATACACTTAATGACATGTTTACTTATCATTTATCATGATTAAACATATTGTATCAATATCTTAATATGATTCATATGTATTTAGTAAGACGTTGTTATAACGATAATCGTTATATATATCGTTTCGAGTTTCTTAATTCAATAAACTCAATTTTATGTATATAACTCATTGTTAAAATACCTAATGAGATAATTACTTATCATAATATCATGTTAACTATATATATAATCATATATATGTCATCATATAGTTTTTACAAGTTTTAACGTTCGTGAATCACCGGTCAACTTAGGTGATCAATTGTCTCTATGAAACCTGTTTCAATTAATCAAGTCTTAACAAGTTTGATTGCTTAATATGTTGGAAACACTTAATCATGTAAATAACAATTTCATTTAATATATATAAACATGGAAAAGTTCGGGTTACTACAGTGATCACATCACTCAATCTCTTTCTATCTAGTATCGACTGCATATGTTTACTGTTTCATACCAAAACCTATAACCACCATCATGGAAACTCATTATCTTGAAACCATCAACAAGCACACTTGCTATTCTGCATCCAGTTCGATCAACTACTTCTGCCATGTTTACGTTTCTGTTTTATAGATCGAACATCACCCAAATTACCACCATGACTATGAAACCGATTAACCTAGTAAACCGTCATCTTGTGTTCCCATTTATAGTTGATATTCCGTTTGTCGATCGAGTTCAACCCACTAAACAAGAAACCACCACCTGTGAGATAACTATTACTACCTCAGTTTCATGTTTTCTAATAGAAGTAAAAGTCAAACCACCATTCAACAAGGTTATTCGATCATATAAATGCTGCTGTACTTCTCGGTTGTAACCCAAAACTCATTTGTAAATCGTTGCTACTGCTCGAATTCTATTCATCAACATCACCACCACTTAATCACTATAATCCACCATTAAATTATCATCGAATAACTTTAAGATGTTACTGTTTCGATCTGCCTCTGTTTCGTTCAACAACAACTCATAACAACCACCATACTAAACTGCTACTGCAGCTTGTATACGTATGTTTCTGATCTAGCATATCCACAAACACCACACAATTACTATATATATATTTGAATATGCATTCTGCAAAATGGATATAGTTCAAGCTGATTACGTGACGTTATTATTTTTTTTTCTTCTTTGTGGTGGCCGACAAGTTACAACATATAGCCTACCCGTTTCTTTTTTTTCTTTCTATTTTGTCGGCTGTTTTTATTTCGTAAGGGTTCTTGGAGAAAAACCCGATATCTTTTAATTGTTTAAAGCAACTTGGGCTAAACACACCACTTTGGGCTTGTGTATTACGTAAGCCTATTGTCAATATATAAGATTGTGCGGTGTTGGGCTGTGGATGTAAACAGTAACGGGCTGGAGCCCCTTCATCCTTTTGGGCCTTCAATATTTCCAATCACTGCTGCAAAGATCGAATTCTTGCTTCTGTTTTATTTCGGTTACATAAACTAAAGGTGACGGAGTAATGAAACGATGATAATGGTGGAATTGATGATGAATATAAGATGATGAGAATCGTGAATGATGAAGTTGATGACGATCGAAGATGAGTGAAGTTGATGACGTGATCAAGATGGTGATTTTATGCTATGTTATGATTATGATTATGTTATGCTTACGATTATGATTATGATTGCGAAGTAAGGGTGATGATGAAGATAATGGGTTTTGTTTCATGAAGAAGAAGTAGTCAGACGATATCGGGTTAAATATATTTACATTGTGTTTTAAATCAGAATTGAATGGACAGCGTAATGGTTAAGGGGTGTTGGTATAAGCGAGAGGTCTCGAGTTCGAACCCGGCTTGTGGCAATATTTTTTTTAAAGCCTTTACTTTGAGGTAGTTTACTCATCATTATAATAATAATAATAATAATAATAATAATAATAATAATAATAATAATAATAATAATAATAATAATAATAATAATAATAATAATAATAATAATAATTATTATTATTATTATTATTATTATTATTACTATTATTATTGTTATTATTATCATGATTATTAATGTTATCGGGTTATAATTAATATAAATATTATTATTAACATTATCATTATTATGATTAATAGTTATTATTAGCATTATTATTATTTTCATTAATATCATTATTATTATTAAAATAAGTATTATTAGTATTAATATCATTATTATTATTATCATTATTAGTAAAATTGTTACTATTATAGTTATTATAGTTATTATTATTACTAATATTAATATTGTCATTTTTATTACTAAAAATATTAAAATTTTCATTTTCAGTAAAGTTATCATTATTATTATTATTATTAAAAGTATTATTAAAATTATCATTTTTCTATCATTAGTATTAAAAGTATCATTTTTATAAAAATTATCATTATTATTATTATAACTATTATTATAACTATTATTATTATTATTATTATTATTATTATTATTATTATTATTATTATTATTATTATTATTATTATTATTATTATTATTATTATTATTATTATTATTATAGGATGAAACAACTTTTTATCTATTAATATCAATATTATTTTATCAAATAACTACTAGTTATATAAAATCATATTTACTACATATAACATAACTATATTAATATTTTTATAATATATATTAATAAATGTAATTAATTAGGTTATTATTGAAAAACATAATTAATGTAACAATTAATACACTAATAATACATAAATTGTTCGATTACCATTATATGTGTTAATATATATAAATGATATAGGTTCGTGAATCCGAGGCCAACCATGCATTGTTCAGTGCCGTTGTATGCATATTTTTACTACAAAATATCGTATTGTGAGTTTCATTTGCTCCCTTTTTAAATGCTTTTGCAATATATACTTTTGGAACTGAGAATACATGCGCTACTTTTATAAATGTTTGACAAAATAGACACAAGTATTTAAAACTACATTCTATGGTTGGATTGCTATACCGAATATTGCCCCTTTAACTTGGTAACCTAACAATTATGGAAATGGCCCCTAATTGACGCGAATTCTAAAGGTAGATCTACGGGCACTGACTAGCCCTAGTCAGAGAATTTGAACTGCTTTAGTATTTCGATTTAAATAGTGATTGTGATTGCCAGTATATGGCATACTTGCGAGTATACGGGGAATATTCTATATGCATTATGTTAATGTCGGTTACCAGGTGTTCATCATACGAATGATTTTTATACACTTGCGAGTGTAATGTTATTTATGAAAAATGAAATCTTGTGGTCTATTTAAAATTATGGAAATGATTGATTATGATAAACTAATGAACTTGCCAACCTTTTGGTTGACACTTTTAAGCATGTTTATTCTCAGGTATGAAAGAAATCTTCCGTTGTGCATTTGCTCATTTTAAAGATATTACTTGGAGTCGTTCATGACATATTTAGGACAGTACCTCGCAATGAGACCAAATGTTGAAGACTTCGTCCAGGTGGATTAGGACGGGTCGCTTCACGCGCGAAATGATGTCTAGGGCCTTAGGGGAGATAGGTTCATGTGGATTGACAACTGAGTCAATTTGCACAGGTTCCTTATCAAAAAAATTTTGTATGGGTATATTAACAGTTGTTTCCTTCCCACCTCTAGTGACTACTAGGGCATCAAACTCACTATACTCTAATTCAACTTTAGTGGTTAATCGTTAAGCGTAAGCTGAAAATTCACTACAAGAAAACTGACTTTATAGGACCCCTCGTCTGGGACCCCCCTGAAAAAACGTCCTAAGAAAGCATCAATTGGGACGGGGCAAATCTAGGGGTCCCATTAGATATATGCAAAAGTAGTGGTGTCTTAAAACGCGTTACACTTATAAAGTGGGGTCCTGAAAAGTTATAGAATAGGACACGTGATTTGTGGGTCATATTATTAGATACACTTATAAGCTTGGTCCTAAAAAGATATTTAATATGACACATTATTTGTTGGGGTCCTATTATTCTATATTTTTGAAGGTGAGTCACAATATGATATGATTGTATAAACTGGTGTAATAAAATCTATATAATAGGACACATAATTTTTTGGTCATATTATCATAGGACGCTTGAGTCATTCATTTGATACACATGTTCATAATAATAGGACGCTCGGATATTTAAGGTCGTAATTATCATAGGACCCTTAAATTATGGTTGCATAAAAATGAACTTATTAGGACATTATCTAGTTGGCGTCTCATAATTCGTGACCAACAAGATAATAAGGTTATAACAATAGGACGCTTGGGCATTTAAGGTATTAATGATCATAGGACCCTTAAAATGTGGTTGCATAAAAATGGACTTATTAGGACATTATCTTGTTGGCGTCTCATTATTAGTGACCAACAAGATAATAAGGTCATAATAATAGGACGCTTGGGTATTTAAGGTACTAATGATCATAGGACCCTTAAAATTTGGTTGCATAAAAATGGACTTCTTAGGACATTATCTTGTTGGTGTCTCATAATGAGTGACCAACAAGATATAAGGTCATAACAATAGGACGCTTGGGTATCTAAGGTCTTAATTATCATAGGACCCTTAAATTGTGGTTGCGAAAAAATGGACGTATTAGGACATTATTTTGTTGGTGTCTCATAATGAGTGACCAACAAGACAAATGGACGTTAGAATAGGACGTTTGGGTATCTAAGGTCCTAATTTTCATAGGACCCTTAAATTGTGGTTGTATAAAAATGGATATATTAGGACATTATCTATTTGGTGTCTCATAATGAGTGCCCAACAAGATATAAGGTTATAAGAATAGGACGCTTGGGTATTTAAGGTCCTAAGTATCATAGGACCCTTAAATTGTGGTTGCGAAAAAATGCACTTATGATGATCAAGCATATTTTCACGAGGTCCAGGTAAACCTACGCTTGAGTGCATAAAGGGTTTAAGGACTAACAATATTCGAACCTCCGACACTTAGTCGTGGATAACCCACATCGGTATCATTTCGATTCCGACAGGGTGGCCGATTTGAGAGTCTACCAACAACCTTGCATACGAGGTTGAGTGGCCCAAAGACGTGAAGGTTTTACAGTACGTTACATACCTGAAAGTCTTTACATTGATGATCGTATGAAGCTTGTTCGTACGACGATGTGTATGTTGTTACGTATGAGTAACGATTAATTGTTATCTTGTAGGGTTTAGGGTTTGAGAGCTATGTACTTATAGGCCCATAAATTAGGGTTTCGATAGGATATCTTCCCGAATTAAATGTAATCCTATCCCAACTAACTTTCGTTATTTAAGTAAAAGAATTCGAATTAATTATACCGTACATTCTTGTAGAATATACTGGACCCTTATGCATGTATACAAAAATCACATTTATTGGTATAGGCACTTAATGTGCGGCTATACCCATAGCATATGTCTTTAAATGGCAATTAGTATGCAGATCAGGACTTTAGATGCGTAATCCGCATGATCATGCGGATATGCGTATCATTAAGTCCCCAGTTCGATGTTATAAACAATGACAATAAGTGTATGACGTCGAACTTAGTAAGAAAAAATTAGTACTCAAAACCAATATACTTTTTTATTCATGCATAGTTGGATTCTAAGTGTAACCAGATACTGCAGATGATTATACAAATACATATAAGCAACCGGGTACTGTTTTAGCATTAAATGCACTGTATGGGTGTAGTCACTAAACTGTCTTTTCGACTTCATTTCCTGCACCCGAGGTGACAACTGTCACTGTTTACCGAAATAGTAATGATTGTAATTATACAACCGCCTGTTGATGCTATCGTGCACCGGGCATATTACCAACGTATTTAGCTTAAGATTGACACACGTGTACGGTTGTGATTATACCTTTGTTACCTTTTGACTTACGTATTTTCTCTATAAATAGGGTTTCGACATATTTCATCTCACAATCTTTTCCATTTACAGTCATTCAACCTTTTTCATCTTCTTTGCCAAATCTTTTTTCTTATCGTAAAAAGGTGTGTATCACAATCTTATACTTCTGGTGCGTTTTACTGTGTAACCTTAGTTACATACTCCCATCTTACATATATTTTGTGTTGACGTATTTTGTAGATGAAGATGGAATCGTATGCACCTATTCCTGCCGCCGACTCCAGTTCTCCGGTCAGTCGGTCTGACACTGTACCGTCTCTTTATAAGGCCCCCAAAACTAGAAGTCATGGTAACCATAAGAGGTTACTTGATGAAGGTATTTATTTTGACCGTCTGACCTGCTCTTAAACTGGAATTTAATCTTTATATAACGCCATCTTATCTTATTTGCAGGTCCAAGTGGTGTATCTTCATGTGCCAAGCGTACATGTGTAAATCCTGACAATCCCTCTTCGCTAATCCCCAATGTTAACGAATTTATGAAAGTGCCACTTCCGATGTTTGCAGAACAGTTTTCGTTTCTACAATCTTGTGCCCCGCATCAGTTAATACATAACTTTTCTTCTCTTTCTCCCTCAGAAGAACTTTATGTTGACACACAGTCGACGCTTTTTAATTTTGCCAAAGATTTGAGCCATCTACAACAAAAATCTACTGCTCTTGCCCATCCACCAACACTATCGATGACAGAAACAGCTAAAATAAATCGTTGCAAGAGGACAACGACAACTAACTACCCAACTTGTGGTTGCTGTAATCGCACACGTGCAGGCAGAAGAGCGCATAAACGTCCTGATGTTGAAGAGGCAACAAGATGAAGACCAGCACGTTACTGAAAAGAGGTTGATGGAGTCTGAGATTGCATCTTTATCTGAAAAGCTGAAAGAGGCAGAGAGTCATGTCGTATTTTTGAACGAAAGCTTCAGTGACTGGATTGCGGCCCAGGAATCTTTGAGCGCGAAACATGATGCCGTGAAGGCGGAATACGACATTCTTCGAAAGGGTCTACCGATGATTATCCAGCATGCTCTTGATTGCAAAGTGGTCGAGCAGCGATTAGGCGCAGCAATGGTGGCTGTGCGCGCTTATGAGCATACCCTCTTCTAGAATGTTATCTATCAGGAGATGTTTGTACCCCCCGCGATTCCTCCTAATGTTGCTGAGCTGCTATCTGGTGGAGCAAAAGAAAGATGTGATGAAGCTTGTGCCCGACTTGAACATATCCCAATTCCACGTTTGCAGTTTTTAATCAATGATCCCAACGTCTATGCTCAGGAGATTGTGAATGACAAGTTCGACTGAACTTGTTAGGCTACCCAGAATGGATGCCGTTTTTCCATGTTTGGGTAGCAATTTTTTTGTTAGTGAGGGATGGGCCTTGCAACCTTGGAGGTTTCGCATCCCTATGTTATATTTTTCTTTTATGTTTACATCAGGGTATGCGTCTGATCACTGCGTGTGAGAATGGCATATTCTCCTTAGTGTAGGGCAACGTTCCAGCCAAGCCACCCCCTTTTCATTTATTTGTTTTTAGCTTTTAGCATTATACTAGTTCATATTTTTGTACAAGTCACGCTATCATGCTAAGCGTTAGACTTTATACTTTTTGCCAAATTGTAATTGATAATGCTAAAAACGAACATATATTTCATAGCATTATCCCTCAAGAAAGACAAGCTTTTAGTTGCAATTGTTCTATTTACAAGTGATATTCGTTTAAATAATAAAAGGTGAAGACAAAAGACAGATTCGACGAATTGAAGACGCAAACGACCAAAAAGCTCAAAAGAACAAAGTACAATCAAAGTGGTTCAAATTATTGATGAAAAACGTCTTCAAATTACAAGAGTACAAGACGCAAAACGCAAAGTACAAGATATTAAATTGTACGCAAGGACGTTCGAAAAACCGGAACCGGGACCAAAGTCAACTCTCAACGCTCGACGCAACTAACTTAAAACATCAAAATATATTAAAAGTGTTGTAAATATATTTTGAACATACTTTGATATATATGTATATATTGCTATAGGTTCGTGAATCAACCAGTGGCCAAGTCTTACTTCCCGACGAAGTAAAAATCTGTGAAAGTGAGTTATAGTCCCACTTTTAAAATCTAATATTTTTGGGATGAGAATACATGCAGGTTTTATAAATGATTTACAAAATAGACACAAGTACGTGAAACTACATTCTATGGTTGAATTATCGAAATCGAATATGCCCCTTTTTATTAAGTCTGGTAATCTAAGAATTAGGGAACATACACCCTAATTGACGCGAATCCTAAAGATAGATCTATTGGGCCTAACAAACCCCATCCAAAGTACCGGATGCTTTAGTACTTCAAAATTTATATCATATCCGAAGGGTGTCCCGGAATGATGGGGATATTCTTATATATGCATCTTGTTAATGTCGGTTACCAGGTGTTCACCATATGAATGATTTTTATCTCTATGTATGGGATGTGTATTGAAATATGAAATCTTGTGGTCTATTATTATGATTTGATATATATAGGTTAAACCTATAACTCACCAACATTTTTGTTGACGTTTTAAGCATGTTTATTCTCAGGAGATTATTAAGAGCTTCCGCTATCGCATACTTAAATAAGGACGAGATTTGGAGTCCATGCTTGTATGATATTGTGTAAAAACTGCATTCAAGAAACTTATTTTGTTGTAACATATTTGTATTGTAAACCATTATGTAATGGTCGTGTGTAAACAGGATATTTTAGATTATCAATATTTGATAATCTACGTAAAGCTTTTTAAACCTTTATAGATGAAATAAAGGTTATGGTTTGTTTTAAAATGAATGCAGTCTTTGAAAAACGTCTCATATAGAGGTCAAAACCTCGCAACG
Source organism: Rutidosis leptorrhynchoides (assembly GCF_046630445.1). Taxonomy (NCBI): domain Eukaryota; kingdom Viridiplantae; phylum Streptophyta; class Magnoliopsida; order Asterales; family Asteraceae; genus Rutidosis; species Rutidosis leptorrhynchoides. Next base: position 590,074,276 of record NC_092333.1, on the reverse strand, counting down.
AAATCAATTAATATGGAACGTTTTTAATCAATAAGAACGGGACATTTCAGTTGGTATCCGAGCGTTGGTCTTAGAGAACCAGAATTTTGCATTAGTGTGTCTTATCGAGTTTGTTAAGATGCATTAGTGAGTCTGGACTTCGACCGTGTTTACTTGAAAAATGATTGCTTAACAAATTTTGTTGGAAACTATATATTTTTAACATGTGAATATTATGTGATATATTAATCTCTTAACGCGTTTGATATTATGTGATAGATGTCTACCTCTAGAACAAGTCCCATTGACTCACCTAATAATAATGAAGAGTCAAATGTAAATTGGAATGATTCGTGGACTGATTCACAAGTTCCCGAAGAGGAACCGGAAGAAGAGTCGGAACCGGAAGAAGAATCGGAACCGGAAGAAGAATCGGAACCGGATGAAGAAATAGAACCGGTGGGGGAAATAATAAAACGGTTAAGTAAAAGAAAATCCTCAACCAACCGACCAAGGTTAATTATGGTCAATGGTGTTTCGGCCAAGGAAGCAAAATATTGGGAGGATTACCAATTCTCCGATGAATCGGATTCCGACGAGAATTCCGATGATGTTATAGAAATTACCCCAACTGAATTTAAAAAGGCAAAAGAAAATAATAAGGGAAAGGGCATAAAAATAGAGAAATCTAATTCCAACCCCGATGAACTTTATATGTATCGTCAACCCCCGAAGTCCTTAAGTTGTAACAATGACCCGGGAACCTCTAAACCACCAGGTTTTTCTAAACCATTGTGGAAAACGACGGCTCGTATTAGGGGAACATCATATATCCCTAGAAACTTGTCAAAACGAACCAAAACCAAAGAAGAAGAAACGAGCGAGTCAGAATAAGATAGTTGTATTCGTGTGGTGTAATATATGTAATATAGTGTGCTTATGCTTTATGATATATGTAAAAAAATTGTCTGTATTAATAAGTATTTTTTTATGAATCTAACTCTTGTCTATTTTACAGTATAAAAACACAAAATGGATAGACAACCCAATATTTTAGAAGACCTACCCGGAGACATGATTGATGAAATCTTGTCTAGAGTCGGTCAGAATTCTTCGGCACAACTATTTATGGCGAAATCAGTTTGTAAGACATTCGAAGAACGTTCCAAGAATGCCTTGGTTTATAAGAGACTTTCATTTGAAAGATTGGGGATATCACATTGGGAAACCCATAAGTTACGATGTGTTTACTTTGATGCATATATTGCGGGGAACCCAAGTGCTATTTTACGCAACGGGTTAAGAAATTATTTTGACTCAATGTATCCGAACATAGGACTTCATGATTTAGAAAAAGCGGCTAACATGCAACATAAAGAAGCATGTTATGCTTACGGTTTAGTAATGTTCGCTTCTCACCAAAGTGAGAAAAAGAACATCGGGCTACAACTATTAAACAAAACGTTCCCACAAGTGACGGAGTCGGTAATTGGGGTAAGAAATGAGGTTTTTAGGTTATTACGAGACTGTTGGTCATTACGTAACCCTCGTCCCTTTGACGACGTTACAACACGCTGTTTTATCAACGGCCATAACGGTTATGTTCCACAAGACCAAGGATGGGAAGTAATCCTAGTAAAACCAGAATGCATGACTTGTTTCTGGACGTATGAATTACGTGTCTTTATTGCCTTTGTTGAACGACTTGTGTACTAGCTAGAATTATCTTCACAACCATCTTGTATCAAATTTATTGTGTGCTATATTTCATGCTATATGTAAAATAAGCGGTATTGTAAGTTTGTAAAATATTGTGTAAAAGTTTGAACGCGAAATATTATTATAATCAGTTTTTCATATAGAATTGTAGTAGTTGAATTGTATATTAGCTACTAAGTATGAACTTAATGGGTAGGTACTACCCGAATTTAAACTTATAAAACGCTAATATGAAGAAAAAGCTTTTATAAATGAGTTCATATTATGCTACGAGATACTATTAACTACTCTTAATATTCTGTATGATTAACTTGTTCCATTTGACTATTTTGAAGGAAATGGCACCGACTACTCGACACACCGTGAATATGAATGAAGAGGAATTCCGTACTTTTCTAGCTTCAAACATAGCCGCAGTACAGGCTGCGCTACATACCAACAATAACCTTGGATCTAGCAGTACAGGAAATCGTGTAGGATGCACCTACAAAGAATTCACTGCCTGCAAACCTTTAGAATTTGATGGAACCGAAGGACCGATCGGATTGAAACGGTGGACCGAGAAGGTCGAATCGGTGTTTCCATAAGTAAGTGTACTGAAGAGGACAAAGTGAAGTACGCTACGCATACCTTCACAGGTTCTGCATTAACATGGTGGAATACCTATCTAGAGCAAGTGGGACAAGATGATGCGTACGCACTACCGTGGTCAGCATTCAAGCACTTGATGAACGAGAAGTACCGTCCCAGAACCGAGGTCAATAAGCTCAAGACAGAACTTAGAGGGTTACGAACCCAAGGATTTGATATTACCACGTATGAAAGACGATTCACAGAATTGTGCCTATTGTGTCCGGGAGCGTTCGAAGATGAGGAAGAGAAGATCGACGCGTTTGTGAAAGGATTACCGAAAAGAATCCAAGAAGATATAAGTTCACAAGAGCCCGCCTCCATACAACAGGCATGTAGAATGGCTCACAAACTAGTGAACCAGATTGAGGAAAGAATTAAAGAACAGATGGCTGAAGAGGCCAATGTGAAGCAAGTCAAAAGAAAGTGGGAGGAAAACGGTGATAAGAATCACCAATACAACAACAACAGCAATTACAATAATAATCGCAACAAGTATCCCAACAATCGCAACATCAATCGCAACTACAACAAACGGCCCAACAACAACAATAACAACAACAACAACAACAACAACAACAACAACAGCAACTACAACAATCATCCCAACAACAATAACAACCGCAACAACAACAACAACAATCAGAAGCAGCTATGCCAAAGGTGTGAAAAGTATCACTCGGGGTTCTGCACCGAATTTTGCAACAAGTGTAAAAGAAATGGTCATAGCGCGGCGAAGTGTGAGGTCTACGGACCAGGGGTTAACAGAACGAAAGGAACAAATGGTGTCGGAATGAGTAATGGCAGAGCAAGTAGTGTCGGAGCAAGTTATGCCAATGTAGTTTGTTATAAATGTGGAAAACCGGGCCACATTATTAGAAATTGCCCGAACCAGGAGAACACGAATGGACAAGGCCGCGGAAGAGTTTTCAATATTAATGCGGCAGAGGCACAGGAAGACCCGGAGCTTGTTACGGGTACGTTTCTTATTGACAATAAATCTGCTTACGTTTTATTTGATTCGGGTGCAGATAGAAGCTATATGAGTAGAGATTTTTGTGCTAAATTAAGTTGTCCATTGACGCCGTTGGATAGTAAATTTTTACTCGAATTAGCAAACGGTAAATTAATTTCAGCAGATAATATATGCCGGAATCGAGAAATTAATCTGGGTAGCGAAATATTTAAGATTGATTTGATACCAGTAGAGTTAGGGAGTTTTGATGTAATAGTTGGCATGGACTGGCTGAAGAAGGTGAAAGCAGAGATCGTATGTTATAAAAATGCAATTCGCATTGTACGAGAAGATGGAGAACCCTTAATGGTGTACGGAGAAAAGGGCAACATGAAGCTACATCTTATTAGTAATTTGAAGGCACAAAAACTAATAAGAAAAGGTTGCTATGCTATTCTAGCACACGTCGAGAAAGTACAAACTGAAGAAAAGAGCATCAATGATGTTCCCGTCGCAAAAGAATTTCCCGATGTATTTCCGAAAGAATTACCGGGACTACCTCCACATCGATCTGTTGAATTTCAAATAGATCTTGTACCAGGAGCTTCACCAATAGCTCGTGCTCCTTATAGACTCGCACCCAGCGAGATGAAAGAACTGCAAAGCCAACTGCAAGAACTATTAGAACGTGTTTTCATTCGACCAAGCACATCACCATGGGGAGCTCCTGTTTTGTTTGTCAAGAAGAAGGATGGTACATTTAGGTTATGTATTGACTACAGAGAGTTGAACAAACTTACCATCAAAAACCGTTATCCACTGCCGAGAATTGACGACTTATTTGATCAACTACAAGGCTCGTCGGTTTATTCGAAGATCGATTTACGTTCTGGATATCATCAAATGCAAGTAAAGGAGGATGATATTCCAAAAACTACTTTTAGGACGAGTTATGGTCATTACGAGTTTATGGTTATGCCGTTTGGATTGACTAACGCACCAGCTGTGTTCATGGACCTTATGAACTGAGTGTGTGGGCCATATCTTGACAAGTTTGTCATTATTTTCATCGATGACATACTTATTTACTCAAAGAATGATCAAGAGCACGAAGAACATTTGAGAAAAGTGCTAGAAGTATTGAGGAAAGAAAAACTGTACGCTAAGTTTTCAAAGTGTGCATTTTGGTTGGAAGAAGTTCAATTCCTCGGTCACATAGTGAACAAAGAAGGTATCCAGGTGGACCCGGCAAAGATCGAAACCGTTGAAAAGTGGGAAACCCCAAAAACTCCGAAGCATATACGTCAATTTTTAGGATTGGCTGGTTACTACAGAAGATTCATCTAAGATTTTTCCAAAATAGCAAAACCCTTGCCTGCATTAACGCATAAAGGGAAGAAATTTGAATGGAAGGATGAACAAGAGAAGGCGTTTCAATTGTTGAAGAAAAAGCTAACTACAGCACCTATATTGTCATTGCCTGAAGGGAATGATGATTTTGTGATTTATTGTGACGCATTAAAGCAAGGTCTCGGTTGTGTATTAATGCAACGAACGAAGGTGATTGCTTATGTGTCTAGACAATTGAAGATTCACGAGAAAAATTATACGACTCACGATTTGGAATTGGGTGCTGTTGTTTTTGCATTAACGACTTGGAGGCATTATTTATATGGGGTCAAAAGTATTATATATACCGACCACAAAAGTCTCCAACATATATTTAATCAGAAGCAACTGAATATGAGGCAGCGTAGGTGGATTGAATTATTGAATGATTACGACTTTGAGATTCGTTACCACCCGGGGAAGGCAAATGTGGTAGCCAATGCCTTGAGCAGGAAGGACAGAGAACCCATTCGAGTAAAATCTATGAATATAATGATTCATAATAACCTTACTACTCAAATAAAGGAGGCGCAACAAGGAGTTTTAAAAGAGGGAAATTTAAAGAATGAAATACCCAAAGGATCGGAGAAGCATCTTAATATTCGGGAAGACAGAACCCGGTATAGGGCTGAAAGGATTTGGGCACCAAAATTTGGAGATATGAGAGAAATGGTACTTAGAGAAGCTCATAAAACCAGATACTCAATACATCCTGGAACGGGGAAGATGTACAAGGATCTCAAGAAACATTTTTGGTGGCCGGGTATGAAAGCCGATGTTGCTAAATACGTAGGAGAATGTTTGACGTGTTCTAAGGTCAAAGCTGAGCATCAGAAACCATCAGGTCTACTTCAACAACCCGAAATCCCGGAATGGAAATGGGAAAACATTACCATGGATTTCATCACTAAATTGCCAAGGACTGCAAGTGGTTTTGATACTATTTGGGTAATAGTTGATTGTCTCACCAAATCAGCACACTTCCTGCCAATAAGAGAAGATGACAAGATGGAGAAGTTAGCACGACTGTATTTGAAGGAAGTCGTCTCCAGACATGGAATACCAATCTCTATTATCTCTGATAGGGATGGCAGATTTATTTCAAGATTCTGGCAGACATTACAGCAAGCATTAGGAACTCGTCTAGACATGAGTACTGCCTATCATCCATAAACTGATGGGCAGAGTGAAAGGACGATACAAACGCTTGAAGACATGCTACGAGCATGTGTTATTGATTTCGGAAACAGTTGGGATCGACATCTACCGTTAGCAAAATTTTCCTACAACAACAGCTACCATTCAAGCATTGAGATGGCGCCGTTTGAAGCACTTTATGGTAGAAAGTGCAGGTCTCCGATTTGTTGGAGTGAAGTGGAGGATAGACAGATTACGGGTTCGAAGATTATACAAGAAACTACCGAGAAGATCATCCAAATTCAACAACGGTTGAAAACTGCCCAAAGTCGACAAAAGAGCTACGCTGACATTAAAAGAAAAGATATAGAATTTGAAATTGGAGAGATGGTCATGCTTAAAGTTGCACCTTGGAAAGGCGTTGTTCGATTTGGTAAACGAGGGAAATTAAATCCAAGGTATATTGGACCATTCAAGATTATTGATCGTGTCGGACCAGTAGCTTACCGACTTGAGTTACCTCAACAACTCGCGGCTGTACATAACACTTTCCACGTCTTGAATTTGAAGAAATGTTTTGCTAAAGAAGATCTCACTATTCCGTTAGATGAAATCCAAATCAACGAAAAACTTCAATTCATCGAAAAACCCGTCAAAATAATGGATCGTGAGGTTAAAAGACTTAAGCAAAACAAGATACCAATTGTTAAGGTTCAATGGAATGCTCGTAGAGGACCCGAGTTCACCTGGGAGCGTGAAGATCAGATGAAGAAGAAATACCCCCATCTATTTCCAGAAGATTCGTCAACACCTTCAACAGCTTAAAATTTCGGGAAGAAATTTATTTAACGGGTAGGTACTGTAGTGACCCGAACTTTTCCATGTTTATATATATTAATTGAGATTGATATTTACATGATTAAATGTTTCCAACATGTTAAGCAATCAAACTTGTTAAGACTTGATTAATTGAAATAGGTTTCATATAGATAATTGACCACCCAAGTTGACCGGTGATTCACGAACGTTAAAACTTGTAAAAACTATATGATGACATATATATGGATATATATATATATATATATATATATATATATATATATATATATATATATATATATATATATATATATATATATATATATATATATATATATATATATATATATATATATATATATATATATATATATATATATATATAGTTAACATGATATTATGATAAGTAAACATATCATTAAGTATATTAACAATGAACTACATATGTAAAAACAAGACTACTAACTTAATGATTTTTAAACGAGACATATATGTAACAATTATCGTTGTAAAGACATTTAAGGTATATATATCATATTAAGAGATATTCATACATGATAATATCATGATAATATAATAATTTAAAATCTCATTTGATATTATAAACATTGGGTTAACAACATTTAACAAGATCGTTAACCTAAAGGTTTCAAAACAACACTTACATGTGACGACTAACGATGACTTAACAACTCAGTTAAAATGTATATACATGTAGTGTTTTAATATGTATTTATACATTTTTGAAAGGCTTCAATACACTTATCAAAATACTTCTACTTAACAAAAATGCTTACAATTACATCCTCGTTCAGTTTCATCAACAATTCTACTCGTATGCACCCGTATTCGTACTCGTACAATACACAGCTTTTAGATGTATGTACTATTGGTATATACACTCCAATGATCAGCTCTTAGCAGCCCATTTGAGTCACCTAACACATGTGGGAACCATAATTTGGCAACTAGCATGAAATATCTCATAAAATTACAAAAATATGAGTAATCATTCATGACTTATTTACATGAAAACAAAATTACATATCCTTTATATCTAATCCATAAACCAACGACCAAAAACACCTACAAACACTTTCATTCTTCAATTTTCTTCATCTAATTGATATCTCTCAAGTTCTATCTTCAAGTTCTAAGTGTTCTTCATATATTCTACAAGTTCTAGTTACATAAAATCAAGAATACTTTCAAGTTTGCTAGCTCACTTCCAATCTTGTAAGGTGATCATCCAACCTTAAGAAATCTTTATTTCTTATAGTAGGTTATCATTCTAATACAAGGTAATAATTGTAGCGACCCCGACAAATCGTCAAGTGACGGCGTCGGCTACGTGGGTCCCATTACCTGATTATAGGTCTTTTAGATAACTTTTGACCAAAATATGTCGCCTTCATTTCAAAATAAAGATTGTTTCAAAGTTTACAAGAATTGTTCAACCAATTGTTATGTTACAACGTTATAGGTACAAATGAAATCTGGACGACACGGTTTAAAGTAAAGTCAAAAGACGCTCCATGAAATGCATGTATACTCGACATCCAATGCAAGTATCAAATAGTAAGCGGAAGCATGTTTCACATATCGTGCAAGCCCTGAGAAAAACATAGAAATCTGTCAACGAAAACGTTGGTGAAATCATAGGTTTAAGTAAGTAAGTACAAGTGAACCACAAGATTTGCATCAAAGAAATAATAGTAATACATTCCAAAAGTTTGTTTCACGAGCACCCAATTATCAAAGCTTAACATTCCATCCATTGTATACCCCATCCATAGTGCTAGAACAAACACTGATTCTCGAAAATATATTTCATCCGTAGACGGTAGCGAACCGTCAAAGATGAGGGTTGTCAACCCATATGGCCATATAACATAAGTTCTTGCTTACACCCGGCAAGTGTAACTAATGATAATCGAATTGAGGATTTTTGTTCTAAACTCGTATGTAGAATGTTTGTTTTCCCGTTCTTGTGTTCACTTAGTTCAAAAGAATCGTTTATGTTTTCTCATCCCAAATATAAGTTCAAAAAGAGTAAAAGTGGGACTATGATCTCACCTTGAGTGCAAGAGTTAATAAAGTACTTCAACAAGTAGACGCGTGCAAAGACAAAGCTAGTCTTGACCTAAACATATAGGTTGTATCAATAACGGTAAACACAAACGGTCAAAGATGTTCAATTAGTCCTATGGCTCGTTACGACTCGATTAATATAGCATGTGAATCAATTTGTCAAGTTTCATGCACGATACAAGTAGTTAAGTACGTTAGAACGATTGTATAATCGTTTAGTTAAGTTTGACTAAAAGTCAAACTTGGTCAAAGTCAAAGTCAACGGGGTCGGGTCGGGTATCCGACAATTTTCCCAAGACGAGAAGTCATATAAGAGCCTAATAGTCAAGTTTCATGTTAAACGGAGTTTTAGTTAAGCGGAAACAGTTTTGTGACATTTAAAAACAAAAGAGAGTGGCCTGGGGCTTTTGCGCGGCGCGCACTGGGTTGCGCGGCGCGCACCCAAGTGCAATTTCTGGTCAGAACTCAACCAAGAAGGCAAACATCTGGGATCTCTGATTCTGCGCGGCGCGCGGGTAAATGCGCGGCGCGCAATACCTGGGAATCATGCAGTTTGCAGAAAAAAATGGTCCAAGTCACGAACCAAAATACAATATAACACATTTCATGCACCGAAAACACTTAAAACGCATAACCTATATCATTAGAAAGGTAATTTGACAAGGAAAACAACTAAACACGTTTCATCAAACAAAAACATCAATTTCAATAACCGATTTTCCGTCAAGTGATCATTAAGAATCCATTTTCAAAGTTTCAAGTTCATCAAATGCATTTTAAGTTTCGGGAATCCAATTCACACATGTGATATGCCGTTTTGAAGGTAATGAAGCATACATTACTACTAAACACTAACAATTAACATTTCATGGCATTCAAGCATCCAAAAATTCATGTCAAGAACTATCAAACCCTAGTCAAACATCTCAAAATCAATAATCATGTTTTTGGAGTTTCCTTAATCAACCTATACATCAAAACGAAGCTAATGATACTAGTAACACTTTTAAAACATGCACTTTAACAATCTAACAACTTTTAATCATCCAAAATCAAAGATTAAGCAAGCAATTTTCATATTCAAGCTAGTTACACCAAAAACAACAAATCGAGCATACAAATTACATACACGACATCACAATGAGCCATAGACACTAATTAACAACTTTATAACTCAAAAATCTCAAGAACACATAAAATTAGTGATTTTAGAAAGTTACCCAAATGAGATGAAGTTGGTATCAAATTGAAGAGGATGAAGAGAGGATTCCAAATATGTATTTTGTTTAGTTGTAAGCTTCCTTGATTGAATTTGGATGATGATTTTATGAATTGGGTTTTGAGAGGATTTGTGAAAGTATTAAAGAAAAATGGAAAAGAAAAAGATAAATGAATGGATGAGGGAGGTTTGACCTCTTTGACCTAGTCAAAGGTTTGGTCCCTTGGCAAGTTTGGTCCCTCTAGTTTCAAAGCGGGTGCGGGAAATAACCAAACGAATATTTTAAAACGCTCGAGTAAACGGGTGACGTTATAATTAAATAACGAGGATATTATGAACGTTAGTTAACGAAAGATACCAAATTAAATGACGAAAGATATTATTAAAAAAAAAGACGGTGTTAAAATAAATTTAACGGAAAAATGCGGGATGTTACATTATCCACACCTCAAAAGAAATTTCGTCCCGAAATTTAGTTGGAAGTAATAGTCGATGTCTCTTACTCGAGACCTAGTGTAGTAACTCTACGAATGATTGAAGGTACTTTCTTGGACATTCCACGAATCCGGATAGTTGGGGTGTTACGTTGTATTAGGGCTTGGTTTTACGATCCACAAGTTCAGCCGGTTTTCCCTACGAGGAGGAGTTTGTCATCATTAGTTGGTGCATCTAGAAGGATTGCACGTTCCTGTTCCGCAGGACACGTTTCTAAGTTTGTTACACGAAATGTAGGGTAAACGGAAACTTAATTTAGTCGGAAGTTATAAACGATAGGAAGCGGTTCCAATACGCCCCAAGGTTTCAAAAGGTTCGATATTGCGGATATAGCCTTTCTCGATTTTCCAAAATGGATTACACCTTTCCAAGGTGCGGTTTCTCAATATTACGCGGTGACACGCTGGGATTTGTGAGGTTTTTATCTAAGTTTGGTATAACTCTTCTGGCGACTACGGGTCATCTCGAGCCTTTCTCGGACTTGAACGATCTCAATTGTTGTTTCTTGATGGAGTTCAGATTCGGTGATTTGCTTGCCACATGCTTTGGTTAAATGAACAGGGGTATGACATTAGCGGTCATATAGGGTTTCGGAAAGTGCGCGTGAACACACGAGTGGTAACTACTGTTGTAAGAGTGATCTACTAAAGGTGACAATACGAGTTTGTGAAATGTCTTTCCAAGACGTAAATCGTTCGTTTGCTCGGTTCATCAGTTTGTGGGTGGTACGCGGTACTCATGTCTAAGAGGGTTCCCAAGGTTTCTTGTAAAACTAGAAGTGAAACGAGTATTTCGATACGGAATAATTGACAAAGATACACCGTGTTGGAATAGAATCTCTTAAGATACGTTTGAACAAGTTAGTTAGGGTTCGAAAAATGTTCGTTAGGACTATTCACCCTCGTGGCGAATACTTATGTAATATGAGGAGTTTCTCTATCCATGGAGAAATGTTACAAGGAGTTCCCTTAAACGGAAGTGCGAGCGATAAGGATAGGAGTGAAACGAGGACTTAGAATAGGATGAGCTTACATCTCGAGGTTGCCATAACGTGCCTCTAGTTGTCAAAAAAAAAAATGAAGTCTGAAAGAGAAACGAGATAGTACACGTAATTGTATAGTTCGGGGTTGAATAATGGTTGGATGATTATCAGCGACGCAAGGGCGTTAAGTCAAAGAAGAGTGAAGTATCGTTGGATTGTGTGTTATCTTAAATTCCAGTAATATTAGACGGTGACGGTGAAATAACAGAGGTAGGTAGCGTGGTACGGGATGACGAGAAAATTGATCGGATCCACAATTTAGTATTCGAATTCTTCATGCAAAATAACGAATTTTAGTTATGTTGATTTTTGAGACGAGAGAGTATGCCTTTCGGCGTTCAAGTAGAAATATTTCCATGTTTGAGTTCCATCTATTGCTATACGATTTTAACTAGAAATGTTGGTGTGAAGAATCACGCTCAAGGTTCGAACACGGAGAGGTTTAGAGTTTTCCTTAGTGAGTTAACGAGTTTAAAAGTCGTGTGACACGAGAAAAGTCAGAAATGAATCTTCGGTAAAAATAGACGAGATCTAAGATTTTACGAATACAAGTCTGAGTTGGGAGAGTTTCCTGATTACATGTGGCTTGATTTCGAGATTGATTGTAATGCCTTGACCATTAACATCATGGTCTAGAAAATTGGACTTCGTTCAACAGAAATTCTCACTCGGAGAATTTGGTATAGAGTTGCTCTTTTCTCAAAAGTTCGAGCTTAAGATGGTGATGTTGTTCGTTTTCCTTCTTTACTTGAATAAGTTAAGATGTCATCTATAAATACGATAACAGATTCGTCTAGATAAGTTGCATACGTGGTTTAGGAGGTTCATGAATACGGACGGAGTCCTAAATAAATCAAACGGTACTAAGAGAGATTTACAACTAACGTCGCGAGTTCAGAAAATGGCTTAGGAGACATCGTCTCCCTTAACCCCCAATTGATGATAACCGGAACGGAGGTCGATTTGGAACATACGGGATTCGTGCAAATAATCATGAGGTCATGGATGCGAGGGAGAGGGTATCGGTTTCCAACCGAAAATTTCTTAGTTCACAATAATCTATACATAAATGTAGGGCAACAATTTCTCCTTAATGAATAGGTTTTGAGCTCCCTAGTTCTATAGGTGTCAAGTCAATATTCTTAACGTATATCCTCCGATAGAATTTATAGACACACAATATCTTTCCGTTGGTCGCTTAAATTGCCTAAGTAGTATCTAAGGGAAAAAGGTGGAATGTAATGAGTACAAGTCAAAGTCTTGGTTGTAAAACGTCTAGCGGTAATTGAATCGAATAAGTATGAAACATACGGTTTGTTGTAAAGAAACGTACCCGTGACTAGTCCATCGTCGTCTCGGGCATCCTAGGCGTTGATGTTGAAAGTTCAACGGCGTGCGTTGGGGTTGATTTTCTTATTTGGGCATTCATTCCTAAAATGACCCGTTTGGCCACATGCGTTGCAAGTGACCGACTTTCGTGTGTTGGGTCCCTTTTGAGTGACGGGTCCTTGGCGCCGGTGGCGAAACCTGCCACATCCTTCAAAGTGATGCTTGTGGCATTCGTTACAAAAAGGTAGTTTTCCGGTATAGCCTTTCTTGTCGTTGGAGGCGAAAGGCTTCCTGAAGAGGTTGTTGTGGTTGTGGTTGCTTAATTGAGAGGCTTCCCATGTTCTTTTATTGCCGCTCGATTGGTTCTCGACCATTGGTGCCGGCGTTTCTATTTCATTCGCCGTGTCTAAAGTATGGCGGGCCATTGTTAAAGCCTCTTGTAGGTTAGTGGGTCGAGGTGTCAATACCTTGTGTTGAATGCTCTTAGGGAGGCCATCCATGTAAAGTTCGACTCTTAGGGATTCGGGAGTCATGAGATTTGGACACATCGAGACTAGTTCGGTAAACCGTTGATTATAAGCTTCGAGGTCATTTCTGACCGTTTTTAAATTCCTTAGACCCTGTTCGAGCCTTCGAGTCTCGTCGCGCGGGAAGTATTCGGTGATCATTCTTTCTCTTAATTCGGTCCAAGAGAGTGTGTGGGCTTTATCGCTTCCCACTAATTGTACATACGTGTTCCACCATGAGAGAGCAATACCGGTGAAAGTGAGGGTGGAAAACTTGACCTTATCTTGGTCTCGACAACCGCTTGTGTTAAAAACGGTCTCCATTTGTTCAAACCATCGGGTGAGAGTAACCGGTCCCCCGGTTCCATCGAAAGTGGGAGGATTGTACTTCATGAAGTTCTTGTAGGAGCAACCTTCGATTGAATTACCGGCTCCATGATTGTTGTTGTTAGAAAAGTGATCGGCCATGGCCGTACCCATGGCGGTGGTTATCATTCGTTGAAGAGCTTGTTCTAGACTTTCGAGAGGAGTGTTGTGTTGACCTTGGTGAGCCATTGTTCCTTCATGAGACAAGAATATCGTTGGTTAGTATTTTCAACAATACTAACCGTGGCATGGAATAAGGATAGAGAGAAAATTTTCCTTGACTCGCCTTAAATTCTCTATGTCATAATGTCGGAACGTCCATGTGAATCACCGTAATATAATCCCGGAAATTATATTACCCTGATTCTCATGTGCATTTAACATTACTTCATAAAGTCAAGGTGGCGCATCAACAAAATTTATCAACGTAAGATCAAGATCGAATACGAGTTAGATATGATAGAAGAGTTCGAGTATAAATGCACAATTAGTCAAATAATTCCTACTTCAGTCTATATGCCGGTTGTAGTCTAGATTCACCTATGTACCCTATGACTCGGGGTGGACACAAATGAACTCTAAATCCCTACAACCAAGGCTCTGATACCACTTGTAGCGACCCCGAAAAATCGTCAAGTGACGGCGTCGGCTACGTGGGTCCCATTACCTGATTATAGGTCTTTTAGATAACTTTTGACCAAAATATGTCGCCTTCATTTCAAAATAAAGATTGTTTCAAAGTTTACAAGAATTGTTCAACCAATTGTTATGTTACAACGTTATAGGTACAAATGAAATCTGGACGACACGGTTTAAAGTAAAGTCAAAAGACGCTCTATGAAATGCATGTATACTCGACATCCAATGCAAGTATCAAATAGTAAGCGGAAGCATGTTTCACATATCGTGCAAGCCCTGAGAAAAACATAGAAATCTGTCAATGAAAACGTTGGTGAAATCATAGGTTTAAGTAAGTAAGTACAAGTGAACCACAAGATTTGCATCAAAGAAATAATAGTAATACATTCCAAAAGTTTGTTTCACGAGCACCCAATTATCAAAGCTTAACATTCCATCCATTGTATACCCCATCCATAGTGCTAGAACAAACACTGATTCTCGAAAATATATTTCATCCGTAGACGGTAGCGAACCGTCAAAGATGAGGGTTGTCAACCCATATGGCCATATAACATAAGTTCTCGCTTACACCCGGCAAGTGTAACTAATGATAATCGAATTGAGGATTTTTGTTCTAAACTCGTATGTAGAATGTTTGTTTTCCCGTTCTTGTGTTCACTTAGTTCAAAAGAATCGTTTATGTTTTCTCATCCCAAATATAAGTTCAAAAAGAGTAAAAGTGGGACTATGATCTCACCTTGAGTGCAAGAGTTAATAAAGTACTTCAACAAGTAGACGCGTGCAAAGACAAAGCTAGTCTTGACCTAAACATATAGGTTGTATCAATAACGGTAAACACAAACGGTCAAAGATGTTCAATTAGTCCTATGGCTCGTTACGACTCGATTAATATAGCATGTGAATCAATTTGTCAAGTTTCATGCACGATACAAGTAGTTAAGTACGTTAGAACGATTGTATAATCGTTTAGTTAAGTTTGACTAAAAGTCAAACTTGGTCAAAGTCAAAGTCAACGGGGTCGGGTCGGGTATCCGACAATTTTCCCAAGACGAGAAGTCATATAAGAGCCTAATAGTCAAGTTTCATGTTAAACGGAGTTTTAGTTAAGCGGAAACATTTTTGTGACATTTAAAAACAAAAGAGAGTGGCCTGGGGCTTTTGCGCGGCGCGCACTGGGTTGCGCGGCGCGCACCCAAGTGCAATTTCTGGTCAGAACTCAACCAAGAAGGCAAACATCTGGGATCTCTGATTCTGCGCGGCGCGCGGGTAAATGCGCGGCGCGCAATACCTGGGAATCATGCAGTTTGCAGAAAAAAATGGTCCAAGTCACGAACCAAAATACAATATAACACATTTCATGCACCGAAAACACTTAAAACGCATAACCTATATCATTAGAAAGGTAATTTGACAAGGAAAATAACTAAACACGTTTCATCAAACAAAAACATCAATTTCAATAACCGATTTTCCGTCAAGTGATCATTAAGAATCCATTTTCAAAGTTTCAAGTTCATCAAATGCATTTTAAGTTTCGGGAATCCAATTCACACATGTGATATGCCGTTTTGAAGGTAATGAAGCATACATTACTACTAAACACTAACAATTAACATTTCATGGCATTCAAGCATCCAAAAATTCATGTCAAGAACTATCAAACCCTAGTCAAACATCTCAAAATCAATAATCATGTTTTTGGAGTTTCCTTAATCAACCTATACATCAAAACGAAGCTAATGATACTAGTAACACTTTTAAAACATGCACTTTAACAATCTAACAACTTTTAATCATCCAAAATCAAAGATTAAGCAAGCAATTTTCATATTCAAGCTAGTTACACCAAAAACAACAAATCGAGCATACAAATTACATACACGACATCACAATGAGCCATAGACACTAATTAACAACTTTATAACTCAAAAATCTCAAGAACACATAAAATTAGTGATTTTAGAAAGTTACCCAAATGAGATGAAGTTGGTATCAAATTGAAGAGGATGAAGAGAGGATTCCAAATATGTATTTTGTTTAGTTGTAAGCTTCCTTGATTGAATTTGGATGATGATTTTATGAATTGGGTTTTGAGAGGATTTGTGAAAGTATTAAAGAAAAATGGAAAAGAAAAAGATAAATGAATGGATGAGGGAGGTTTGACCTCTTTGACCTAGTCAAAGGTTTGGTCCCTTGGCAAGTTTGGTCCCTCTAGTTTCAAAGCGGGTGCGGGAAATAACCAAACGAATATTTTAAAACGCTCGAGTAAACGGGTGACGTTATAATTAAATAACGAGGATATTATGAACGTTAGTTAACGAAAGATACCAAATTAAATGACGAAAGATATTATTAAAAAAAAGACGGTGTTAAAATAAATTTAACGGAAAAATGCGGGATGTTACAATAATCATATTCAAACTTTGGTTCAATTTCTATAACTATAACAATCTTATTTCAAGTGATGATCTTACTTGAACTTGTTTTCGTGTCATGATTCTGCTTCAAGAACTTCGAACCATCCAAGGATCCGTTGAAGCTAGATCCATTTTTATATTTTACAGTAGGTTTATCCAAGGAACTTAAGGTAGTAATGGTGTTCATAACATCATTCGATTCATACATATAAAGATATCTTATTCGAAGGTTTAAACTTGTAATCACTAGAACATAGTTTAGTTAATTCTAAACTTGTTCGCAAACAAAAGTTAATCCTTCTAACTTGACTTTTAAAATCAACTAAACACATGTTCTATATCCATATGATATGCTAACTTAATGATTTAACCTGGAAACACGAAAAACACGATAAAATCGAATTTACGCCGTCGTAGTAACACCGCTGGCTGTTTTGGGTTAGTTAATTAAAAACTATGATAAACTTTGATTTAAAAGTTGTTATTCTGAGAAAATGATTTTTATTATGAACATGAAACTATATCCAAAAATTATGGTTAAACTCAAAGTGGAAGTATGTTTTCTAAAATGGTCATCTAGATGTCGTTCTTTCGACTGAAATGACTACCTTTACAAAAACGACTTGTAACTTATTTTTCCGACTATAAACCAATACTTTTTCTATTTAGATTCATAAAATAGAGTTCAATATGAAACCATAGCAATTTGATTCACTCAAAACGGATTTAAAATGAAGAAGTTATGGGTAAAACAAGATTGGATAATTTTTCTCATTTTAGCTACGTGAAAATTGGTAACAAATCTATTCCAACCATAACTTAATCAACTTGTATTGTATATTATGTAATCTTGAGATACCATAGACACGTATACAATGTTTCGACCTATCATGTCGACACATCTATATATATTTCGGAACAACCATAGACACTCTATATGTGAATGTTGGAGTTAGCTATACAGGGTTGAGGTTGATTCCAAAATATATATAGTTTGAGTTGTGATCAATACTGAGATACGTATACACTGGGTCGTGGATTGATTCAAGATAATATTTATCGATTTATTTCTTTACATCTAACTGTGGACAACTAGTTGTAGATTACTAACGAGGACAGCTGACTTAATAAACTTAAAACATCAAAATATATTAAAAGTGTTGTAAATATATTTTGAACATACTTTGATATATATGTATATATTGTTATAGGTTCGTGAATCAACCAGTGGCCAAGTCTTACTTCCCGACGAAGTAAAAATCTGTGAAAGTGAGTTATAGTCCCACTTTTAAAATCTAATATTTTTGGGATGAGAATACATGCAGGTTTTATAAATGATTTACAAAATAGACACAAGTACATGAAACTACATTCTATGGTTGAATTATCGAAATCGAATATGCCCCTTTTTATTAAGTCTGGTAATCTAAGAATTAGGGAACAGACACCCTAATTGACGTGAATCCTAAAGATAGATCTATTGGGCCTAACAAACCCCATCCAAAGTACCGGATGCTTTAGTACTTCGAAATTTATATCATATCCGAAGGGTGTTCCGGAATGATGGGGATATTTTTATATATGCATCTTGTTAATGTCGGTTACCAGGTGTTCACCATATGAATGATTTTTATCTCTATGTATGGGATGTGTATTGAAATATGAAATCTTGTGGTCTATTATTATGATTTGATATATATAGGTTAAACCTATAACTCACCAACATTTTTGTTGACGTTTTAAGCATGTTTATTCTCAGGTGATTATTAAGAGCTTCCGCTATCGCATACTTAAATAAGGACGAGATTTGGAGTCCATGCTTGTATGATATTGTGTAAAAACTGCATTCAAGAAACTTATTTTGTTGTAACATATTTGTATTGTAAACCATTATGTAATGGTCGTGTGTAAACAGGATATTTTAGATTATCAATATTTGATAATCTACGTAAAGCTTTTTAAACCTTTATTGATGAAATAAAGGTTATGGTTTGTTTTAAAATGAATGCAGTCTTTGAAAAACGTCTCATATAGAGGTCAAAACCTCGCAATGAAATCAATTAATATGGAACGTTTTTAATCAATAAGAACGGGACATTTCACCATGCGATCGCATGGCCTGGAAGGCAAAAAGCCATGCGATCGCATGGCAGTAGGTGTGAGGCCACATCTATAAATTTCGCAGTTTTTGAGCAAATATAGCAAATATATATATATATATATATATATATATATATATATATATATATATATATATATATATATATATATATATATATTATATTTTAATTTTAATTTTAATTTTAAATTCTAATAATAAGGGTATGTTAGCGAATGTGTAAGGGTGTAAGTCGAAATTCTGTCCGTGTAACGCTACGCTATTTTTAATCACCTGTAAGTTATGGTTAATGTTATTTTTAAATTAATGTCTCGTAGCTAAGTTATTATTATGCTTATTTAATGCCGAAGTAATCATGATGTTGGGCTAAATATTAAAATTGGGTAATTGGGTTTTGGACCATAATTGGGGTTTGAATAAAAGAACGACACTTGTGGAAATTAGACTATGGGCTATTAATGGGTTTTATATTAACTAAATGATATCTCATTAATTTAATATATAGACTTATAATTTGACGTATTTATATATAACCACATACGCTTGACTGGGCACGGTGGGCGGGATATCTATAAATACCAATAATTATTCATTTTACCGGACACGGAACTGGATTAATAGTTAATAGACTTGTTGAAACAGGGGTGGATTACATTCAAGGGTAATTGGTGTAATTGTTAACAAAGTAGTAAAACCTTGGTTTACACGCAGTCGATTACCTGGTGTATTCATTAAACAAAGTATTAAGACCTTGTTACAATTCGAATCCCCAATTAGTTGGAATATTTGACTTCGGGAATAAGAATAATTTGACGAAGACTTTCGCACTTTATATTTTGACTGATGGACTATTATGGACAAATTCGTATGGACATATCGAATAATCCAGGACAAAGGACAATTAATCCATGGTAATAAAACTAAAATCAACACGTCAAACAGCATGATTACGGAAGTTTAAATAAGCATAATTTATATATTTCATATTTAATTGCACTTTTAATTATCGCACTTTTTGTCATTGTATTTAATTACACTTTTAATTATCGTACTCTTTAATTATCGCAATTTTATTTTATCGCACTTTTATTTATCGCAATTTCATTATCGTTATTTACTTTACGCTTTAAATTAAGTTATATTTATTTTTAAAATTTTACATTAGGTTTTAACTGCGACTTAAGTTTTAAAATCGACAAACCGGTCATTAAATGGTAAAAATCCCCTTTTATAATAATAATACTACTTATATATATATATTTTTGTATTTTTACAATTGTAAGTTAAAAAATATAGCGTTAAACTTGGCTAAGTCTCCCTGTGGAACGAACTGGATTTACTAAAAACTACACTACTGTACAATTAGGTACACTGCCTATAAGTGTTGTAGCAAGGTTTAGGTATATCCATTCTATAAATAAATAAATATCTTGTGTAAAATTGTATCATATTTAATAGTATTTCGTTATAAAAATAATACTATTTCATATACACCTCGCATAACATCAAGTATTTTTGGCGCCGCTGCCGGGGAAAGTCAAACGCCGGAAGCGAAACGCTATATATAAAAAAAAGTTTTTTTTATTATTAAGTTCTTTATATAAAAAAATATACGTTTTAAATAAAAATACAAAAATGTAAAATAAATATAATTTTTTTTTATATAATTGTTTTTAAGAGTTGTTAAATATATATCAAGTTAAAAAGTATTTTTTTTAGTTTTTAAAATTTAATTTGTATTTAAGTTATATATTTATTGTATATAAATTAAAACAGAAAAAAAAAAACTCGAGGCCCGGTACTGTAGCAGCCCAGTCTCTGGCCCGAAACCCTAGCCCATGCGATCGCATGAGCCCGAAGGCAAATTTTCATGCGATCGCATGAGGGTCTCTGACACGCCACAGTTGACTCCAACAGCAATCATTACGGAGTATTATTATTAATTATAATTAATTATAACCCTAATTAGGCTTTAGGTTATTTAATTATTTAGTTTAGTTTTTATTTAATTTGTATTTTAAGTTTAATAAGTTTTAATAAATTATAAAATTAATAGTTTTATAAAATATAAAAATAATATTTCTATAAAATTGTACTTTTTACAACTTTAAGTTTATTTTTATATTTTGTATCTTTTTATTCGTTTTAGCGTGATATTTGTATTTTTCGCTCGTACTTAGTTTTAAACTTAGTATTTTGCCATAGTTATATTTATTTCTAAATTTTTAGGCTTTGCCGTAAAATCCCTTAAGTGTTTTTTCTTTAGACTAAGATTTCGGTGCTTTAGAATTTTGACACGCCGTTTTTAATATTTTAGTACTTTTTAAGTTATTGCCATTTTGGATATAGTATTCCTTTTAAGCTTTAAATCCTTTAGACGCAACTTGTAATTTTTAGTTTTTAGACTTTTAAGTTTCGACGCGCTATTTTCTTATTTTTATTTTCAACGCCTATTATTTTTTGACATTTATTTTTCGATGTTTTTCGACGCACTCTTTTTCTTTCTTATTTCTCGACGCTCTAGTTTATAGGACATAGAATTTTTTTTTCTATTTCTTCTCTAAAATTTCGAAACGAAAAATTATTTTAAGTGGTTAAATTGATAGACATCAAAATTTTCTGGTTCGTAGTAATAGTTGGATTTGTACGTGGACTGGGTTATTGGAGTCAAACAGTACTCAATTATATTGAGACCAAACGAATCCTGCCCCTCTGCTGCATCTTTTGGCTATTCGAAACGTGGGCAAAATCAGAAAAGTCTATTAATTTGATAACTTATATAATTTTTCTTATTTTTATAACTAATAGGATATTCAGTGAATGCACCGAGCAAAACGTTCACCACCTTTTGTACGTTTACCACCTGTAACTCGATCAAGACATCTAGCAAATATTGTCGCCGTTGATTTTTCTTTAGAATCGTCATCCAGTCGACCAAGTACTCCAATTCAAATTTCCGATAATTCATTTTTTGAACCCGACCTCACAATTGAGAATCCGGAGAATATTCAGGGACAATTCATAGATCCTGAACCACTAATCTTTCCTCCGGAACCACCAATCATTCAAACAGAGATTGTCGAGGAACAACCTATTAAATCAGAATCCTCTAGTGATTTAGATTCAACAAATTCAATCATGGAAAATCTGGAACCTCTAAGTATGGAAGACCGAATGAGAGCTAAACGCACTGGCTAAGGTCACGCAATTACTCAACCTGACATTAATGCACCAGATTATGAAATCAAAGGACAAATTCTACACATGGTGACAAATCAATGCCAGTTTAGTGGTGCGCCGAAGAAAGATCCAAATGAACATCTTCGTACCTTTAATAGGATCTGTACACTATTTAAAATCCGAGAAGTGGAGGATGAACAGATATATCTCATGTTATTTCCCTGGACTTTAAAGGGAGAAGCCAAAGATTGGTTAGAATCGTTACCTGAAGGGGCGATTGATACATGGGACGTTTTAGTTGAAAAATTTCTTAAACAATTCTTTCCGACATCTAAAGCCGTAAGACTTCAAGGAGAAATAGTTACGTTCACACAAAAGCTAAATGAAACTCTATATGAGGCGTGGACAAGATTTGGAAAGTTATTAAGAGGACGTCCGCAACATGGTTTAGACACTTGTCAAATAGTACAAATATTCTACCAAGGATACGACATCACTACAAGAAAAGACATCGATATAGCAGCTGGTGGTTCCATTATGAAGAAAACAGCAACTGACGCTTACAAAATTATTGATAACACTGCTTCCCACTCACATGAGTGGCACCAAGAAAAAGAAAAAGATATTGTTAGATCATCTAAAGCGGCTAGAGCCGATTCTAGCCATGACTTAGATTCCATTTCTGCAAAGATAGATGCTGTCGAGAGACGAATGGAAAAGATGACTAAAGATATCCACTCAATAAGAATTAGTTGTGAGCAGTGTGGAGGACCACATTTGACAAAAGATTGTCTCAGTATTGAACTAACAATGGAACAAAGAGAGAATGTTTCATACATAAACCAAAGGCCTGGAAATAATTATCAGAATAATTATTAACCGCCAAGACCAATCTACAATCAAAATCAGAATTATAACCGAAATGTTCCATACAACAACCAACAAGGTCCTAGCAATCAACAAGTATCCAACAATACTTACAATCATCAAAGACCTAATTTTCAAAACAAACCACCACAAACCGATGATAAAAAGCCAAATTTAGAAGATATGATGTCAAAGCTGGTTGAATCTCAAATGCAGTTTTTCACATCTCAGAAACAAACCAATGAACAAAATGCTCAAGCATTTAGAAATCAACAAGCTTCTATTCAAAATCTGGAACAAGAAGTGAGCAACCTAGCAAGGTTGATAGGTGAAAGAAAACCGGGAAGTCTACCTAGTGATACAAATGCTAACCCCCGAAATGAAACAGCTAAAGCCATTACCACAAGAAGTGGTATTACACTTAAACCACCTGAAATGCCTGTAGTTTCTGATGAAGCTATTCCTACTCAACAAGAACCACAATCTGAAAAAGATAAGGAAAAAGAACCGGTAGTTGAAAAGGTTAATAAAGATAACACATTTTAGGCTAAACCTTATGTTAAACCATACCAACCACCACTTCCTTACTCGAGTAAAATGAAAAAAGAGAGACTTGAAGCCGAGCAATCCAAATTCTTGGATATGTTTAAATAAATAAATGTAAATCTTCCTTTCATTGATGTGATATCAGGAATGCCAAGTTATGCTAAATTTCTGAAAGATCTAATCACGAATAGAAAGAAAATGGAAGAACTCTCGGCTGTTACTATGAATGCTAATTGTTCTGCAGTGCTGTTGAATAAGATACCAAAAAAATTATCAGATCCAGGAAGTTTCACAATTCCATGTTTTCTGGGTAGTCTTAGTTCAATAGAAGCATTGGCAGATTTAGGTGCTAGTATAAATTTAATGCCGTATTCACTATACACTAAACTAGACCTTGGAGAATTGAAACCAACACGAATAAGCATACAACTAGCCGATCGATCAGTAAAATATCCTAGAGGGATAATGGAGAATATGCTAGTTAAAGTTGGTACTTTAGTATTTCCAGTAGATTTTGTTATTCTGGACATGGAAGAAGATTCTCGAGTTCCTCTCATATTAGGAAGACCATTCTTAAACACGGCCAAAGCAATAATAGACGTGTTTGGTAAGAAACTGACCCTAAGTATAGAGGACGAGAGTGTTACCTTTTCTGTTGATAGAGCAATGCAACAACCGCAATCTGCAGATGATACATGTTATTATATTCAAACTATAGATTCACATGCAGAATTGTTAGAAGAATTTCCAGAATTACAAGGAACAGGAGAATGTTCTTTAGGAGAAGGAACTGAACCAATTGATGAAACTGAAATGTTAGCTACACTTATGGCTAATGGATATGAACCAACAACAGAAGAAATTTAAATGCTAAAAGAGGAAGACAGATATCGATACAAATCATCGATAGAAGAACCACCGACATTAGAATTAAAGCCACTTTCAAACCATTTGGAATATGCTTATTTACATGGTGAGTCTGAATTACCTGTAATAATATCGTCTTCTCTTACTGAAAATGAAAAATCTCAACTCATTTCTGTGCTAAAAGCTCATAAACCAGCTATTGCATGGAAAATTCATGATATTAAAGGAATAAGTCCTTCGTATTGCACACATAAAATCCTTATGGAAGATGGTCATAAAACGTATGTGCAACGCCAAAGAAGACTAAATCCTAATATGCAAGATGTTGTTAAGAAAGGAATTATTAAACTGCTTGATGCAGGTTTAATTTATCCAATCTCTGATAGTCCATGGGTAAGCCCAGTTCAATGCGTACCTAAGAAGAGTGGCATGACTATCATCACAAATGAGAAAAATGAGCTTATTCCTACTAGGACTGTAACAGAATGGCGTGTTTGTATTGATTATAGAAAATTAAATGACACCAACAGAAAAGATCACTTTCCCTTACCTTTTATTGATCAAATGTTGGAAAGATTAGCCGAAAATAGTTACTATTGTTTTCTTGACAGTTTTTCCGGATATTTTCAAATTCCAATAGCATCCGAGGACCAAGAGAAAACCACATTCACGTGCCCTTATGGCACTTTTGCTTACTAACGCATGCCATTTAGACTTTGCAACGCCCCTGCAACCTTTCAAAGGTGCATGATGGTGATTTTTCACGACATGATAGAAGAATGCATGGAAGTTTTCATTGATGACTTTTCAGTCTTCGGTGATACTTTTGAATCATGTCTAGTTAATCTTGAACGAATGCTTATTAGATGTGAACAATCAAATCTAGTACTTAATTGGGAGAAATGCCATTTCATGGTTAAAGAAGGCATCGTTCTTGGTCATAAAATTTCAAAGGAAGGAATTGAAGTGGATAGAGCTAAAGTAGATGTAATTGCTAAACTTCCACATCCCACCAATGTTAGAGGAGTTAGGGGTTTTCTAGGGCATGCTGGTTTTTACCGACGTTTCATAAAAGATTTTTCTAAAATTGCCACTCCTATGAATAAACTCCTAGAAAAAGATGCTCCATTCATCTTTTCAGATGAATGCATCAAATCTTTTAATATTCTTAAAGAAAAACTCACTAATGCGCCGATCATGATAACTCCAAATTGGAATCTATCGTTTGAACTTATGTGCGATGCAAGTGATTTTGCAATGGGAGCCGTTTTAGGACAAAGGATTGAAAAACGATTTCAACCTATATATTATGCTAGTAAGAAATTACAAGGAGCACAAATGAATTACACAACTACTGAAAAAGAACTCCTTGCTATTGTCTTTGCTTTTGACAAATTTCGTTCATATCTCGTTCTAGCAAAAACGGTGGTCTATACCGACCATTCTGCTCTTAGATACCTATTTTCGAAACAAGATGCTAAACCACGAGTAATCCGTTGGATCTTACTCTTATAAGAGTTCGATATTGAAATCCGAGATAAAAAGGGAGCAGAAAATCTCGCCGCTGATCATCTTTCTCGTCTTGAAAATCTCGAATTAGAAGTTCTGAATGAATCGGTCATACAAGACAACTTTCCTGATGAATATCTATTGAAGATAGATTATAATGAAATTCCATGGTTTGCAGACTATGCAAACTACTTAGTATGTGGATTCCTTGAAAAAGGATTATCGTACCAAAAACGAAAGAAATTCTTTAGTGATATAAAACACTATTTCTGGGAAGATCCACATTTATTCAAAAGTTGTCCCGATGGAATAATACGCCGATGTGTATTCGGAGATGAAGCTAGTAAAATCTTGAACCATTGTCACACAGGACCAACAGGAGGGCATTATGGGCCTCAGCTCACAGCAAGAAAAGTTTACGATGATGGATTCTATTGGCCTACAATTTTCAAAGACGGGACCTTCTTTGCAAATCCTGTGATGCTTGTCAAAGGGCAGGAAAAATAAGTCAACGTGATGAAATGCCACAAAATGTCATTCAAGTATGTGAAGTATTTGACATTTGGGGTATTGACTTTATGGGTCCATTTCTAAAATCTCATAATAATCTCTACATCCTCGTTGTCATTGATTATGTATCTAAATGGGCGGAAGCACAAGCTCTCCCAACTAACGATGCACGAGTTGTAGTCAACTTTTTAAAATGTCTTTTTGCTAGGTTTGGAACATCGAAAGCTTTAATAAGTGATCGGGGTACTCATTTTTGTAACAATCAACTTGAGAAAGTTCTCAAAAGATATGGAGTAACTCATAAAATCTCCACTGATTATCATCCACAAACAAGTGGACAAGTTAAAAATACCAACCGAGCTTTAAAACGTATTCTAGAGAAAATCGTAGGATCAAATCCGAAGGAATGGTCCATGAAATTAGAGGATGCACTCTGGGCTTTTAGAACAGCCTACAAAACTCTAATTGGAACCACACCTTTTAAACTCGTTTACGGAAAAGCATGTCATCTTCCAGTAGAAATTGAACACAAAATATTTTGGGCTTTGAAGACATGTAATCTTGATTTACATGAAGCTGGACGTCTACGATTAAGCCAACTAAACGAATTAGAAGAATTGAGACATGAAGCATACGAAAATTCATTAATCTATAAGGAAAGAACGAAGAAATGGCATGATAAAAGAATCAGAAGTTCAAAAGAATTTAAGGAAGGAGACAGAGTTCTTCGTTTCAATTCACGATTAAAGCTATTTCCTGGAAAATTGAAATCAAGATGATCTGGACCATTCATAGTCAAAAGAGTTTTCCCATACGGAACAATAGAGTTAATAAATTCAAATGGGATTGAATTTAAAGTTAATGGTCACAGAGTTAAACATTACATACATGGTCCGATGGAAGTTGACAATGAAGTCAATCATAATTTCACCACCCAAGAAAACCTTCAAAATGAAAACATAAATATGTTATCAACAACATATGAAAAATCAAAATTGGAAAATAGGGAGGATTCAAATTTGAGTGATGAAGAAGAATTCTTATACAAACCTCCCATTCCTAGAAACGAAGAAAAATGTCAACAAGAAGTTCAAATAGAAGTGAAAGAACCAAGAAAAGAACACCCGAAAAAGGTTTACAAACCAACTCGACTTACTAAAGCAGGAGACCCGGGTGAATTTATCATTTCTTGCTTGCTTAATGATGGTGCTGTATATAATGGACTCGCAGATTTAGGAGCAAGTGCTAATATTATGCCTCTTTCGTTATACAAAAGATTAGATATGGGTAAATTAAAACCAACCAAAATAGGTGTTCAATCATTTGACATAACCATTAAACACCCGGTTAGAATAGCAAATAATTTACTTGTTAACGTGGGAAGTTTGACCTTTGTTGCAAACTTCATAGTGATTAATATGGAGGAAAACCTTGATATTCCTCTAATTTTAAGTCGCCCATTTTTAGCAACCACCGAGGCATTCAATGATGTAAGAGAAGGTAGAATGACACTTAGGGATGGTGATAAATCGATCACCTTTGTGAACCGAAAGTTTAGATCTCCACCAGCCAAAACTGTTAGACCAATAAAAATACATAAGTGTGGGGAAGATGAAGAAACACTTAATGATGAACCAATCACAAAGAACCCCGTTGATGATACGAAATTAGATGAACCCATTTTTAACAGTTTAACGAAGAAACTCTATAAACGGATTCACGATGCTAAGATTTAGGGAAAGTTTAAGTTATGTAACCGATTAGTATCCAATTTATCGCCAAAAGAAAAGGTGATGTTAGTTGAATTTGTGAAAGTTACAGAGGAAATCA
Organism: Rutidosis leptorrhynchoides; assembly: GCF_046630445.1. Lineage (NCBI taxonomy): Eukaryota > Viridiplantae > Streptophyta > Magnoliopsida > Asterales > Asteraceae > Rutidosis > Rutidosis leptorrhynchoides. Next base: position 590,046,113 of record NC_092333.1, on the reverse strand, counting down.
ACAATTGGCTTGAAGCAAAAGTCAAAGATATACAAGTTGTTGATAGTCCAATTGAAAACAAAGTTAATCACAATTTCAACACCACATCTAACTAAGTGTGGGGAGAATAAAGTCTTTTAAGGATAATATGTATTTATGTTAGAGTTAGATATTCTGTTTTCGTGTAGTTCTCGAGAATGGAATCCGAATGGTCTTTCCCTAACAGACCATAAAGAAGTAGTCTTCTCCCCCATTCTGAATTTTTATTTTTATTTAGGTTTTACGAGATGAAGACTTCCTGTGAACTAAACCATGGTCTAATGCTACACGTTTTGATCACTAAACGTAATAATGACACCCTTCCAAGTGAATTGGTATCATTAATCAGAGGTAAATTGGACGGAGTAAGAAAAGAATCCAGGAACGAAAATAATAAGTTACAGTTTGGTAAAGGAAAATCAAAATCTGCAGCGAAAAGAAGAGCACGACACCTTGAAAGATGTCACAAATGCGGAAAATGGTCACACGAAGGAAAATGTTCGACGAATCAGACATATTCCAATACTGAATTCGTTACTTTATGCAGAGATGGACCGTTCATATGTTTCGAAGAAAAAACGTTGAATGCTCGAGGTTACGCCATTGTAGCTATTGAAAACCAATTAGTCCGACTATCTTATGAGTGGGCTAAAACAGGTCACTGAGAATTCTATTTCACAGGTAAGTATGTACAGTTTTTATGTTTATTTTTATTGCTTTTAACCTTTTGATAATAAACGCTAAATCGTTCGCTATAAAGTATTAAATTGGTATTCAATAAAATTAGGTTTTGCGACTGAAATTATTGATATCATACAAAAATTTATTACATCACTGCGAAATTTACCGTTTATTCTTAAGGTATAAATATCTTTAATTAATCATCCCAAAATATTTCAGAAATTTGTCATGAGTTAAACTAGGTTATGGAACCGAAATTATTTTACCGAAAAGAGGGGCGTATATTTTTGATAATATTTGATTGATTAAAGTGGGATAAAAGACCAAAAAGATTTTTAATTTTTATTTTTACTTTATTTTTAATATATAAATATTAAATTAATATTGTAAAACTTTTAAAATCAATATATTTAAGTTTGTAAATATTTGAAAAAAAATTATGTTTTTAATATAAGTTTGTATGTATAAAAACAAAAATATAATATAAATTTGGTGTGAATTTTTTATTTTTATTAATATGAATTTTTAATTTTATGCATTTTAAATTTAAGTTTAGTGTGAATTTAAAAAAAAAATTTACTTTATTTCGTTAAGTTAAAAATATGATTTTTAAAATTCGTCGTAAGTTGAAGACTAGGTCATTGAACCGATATTGCTTTACCCAAGGGTGGGACGAGAACTTTTATTATCATTATTTTTAGCCTTATTGAATTAAAGTAAGCCAAAAACATTTAAAAAACCCAAAAATCTTTACTTTTAAAAAACCGCGCTTAAAAAAATGACAAATTTTAAAATTTTGTCGAGAGACGGACTAGGACAACGATCCGAAACGCCCTCATCCTAAAAAAAGATACAAAATTTTAAATTTAATTAATTATATGTTTTAAAAGTGTAAGGTTTTTATAAAAAAAAATAAAAAAAATAAAAAAAATCTCCAGACCCATGCGATCGCATGGGATTTATACTACACCTCCATGCGATCGCATGGAGGCAAAAATCAGGCCAGATACAAAATTCCAGCGGGTCTGCTGCTGCACCACTCCACACACACATACACACGAAAATCTCTCAAAACCTCACCAAATTTCACCAAAATTTCACCGTAATTCGTCAAATTTCTTGCTCTAATCATGCCTAGGTTCGGATTCTTCAACAAAAAGGTAAACATTACACCCCTAAACTCATAAATTTTCTAGTTTTTGTGATAATTACCAATATTTTACCTAATTTAATTTTGTTAATTTCTAGTGTAATCGGAGTTAAATTGTTAGTATATTATGCATGTATAACCTAGATTGATGCTATTTAACATGATTTGAAGCCAAAAACTTCAAAATTTTTAGAAATCTAGGGTTTGTGTTCTTGAGCAATTTGGGGCTTTTTGATATAAACAGGTTTTGGCCGATTTTTGTCATGAATTATTGCTAAATTAAGTAGTGTAACATGTTTAGGTAGCTAAATGATCCAAACATTGATCCTAAACATGATTTTTAGAGATTAAAGTAGACTTTTTAAGTCTAAAATTCATGAACTTGATTAATTTGATATAATTGCCATTTGAGAGTTGTTTAATTGCTATTTATGACTATTTTGACATGTTATTTGAGTTAAATGCTTATGAACTTTGTATACATTTTCATATGTGCTTATTTGAAAAAGTGTAGAATTGTAAAAAATGTGAAATTGTGTATAAGTTTAATTTTGATTGAACATGTTATTGTGGTTAATTTAAGTTGTTATTTTGCTAACACTAATGCATATTTAGATGCACAAATTTTGTGTTTAATGTGTTTTGCAGAAAACCGATATTGCTGGTGCTTCATCATCATCTAGACAACCACAACAGAAGCCTGAACCAGAATATGAGCCGCAATACGAGCCAGAACCCGAACAAGAACCACAACAGGAACAACAACATCAGCCTGATCAACATGTACCTTATTATGATCCGCTACAGTTTGCTAATGAATTCATAGTAGTTCCAATGCATCCTCCAGTAGAATACCCAACGATTCCTGAACACACGTTGCATCCTAATCTGAGATTCGACAGAAGCTGGAGAGATTACTCGGCATATCAAAGTAATAAATTCAAATTAGTAACGAAAGATGTAGAGGTGCCTAGGGTAATTGATTGGGATCCTTTGGAAAGGGTCCAACTAGCTGACCATGTTAGGGAGCATCTGATTCAAAGGTATGGCAGTTCTTCTTTTACCGATTGGGAACGTCTATTCACCATTCGTAGACCTGTATATAAGGAATGGTGTGTTGAGCTGATGAGTACTATAGCATTAAATGTAGATGTAGATAGATTAGATGATAGAAGTTTTCTTAGGTGTATACTTAGCCGTAGGATGTACAGGATGTCCATGCTGGACATGGCCAGGGCTTTGCAGATATATACGCCCGCTGAATTACTACTACCCGATTGTATGAATTTGATATATCGTCTTGAAAGGGTAGATAGGAATTTTGACGCAAACGCCGTCTGGAGGCGTATGTCAGATTATAATGTTTTTGGGCGGGCAGGAACACATACCTACTTACATATTAACAGAGCCGAGCTTCGTATAAATCATAGATTTTTAGCTAACTCGATTACACAGAGAGGTCACAACAAGGAAAAATTAACCTTACATGATTTATTTAACTAAAGTGTATTCGAGACCCAAGAGGCTTTGTTAATATCCCTTACTGTGTTGGTTTTTATTTGTCAAAGATGGTGGAAGGAATACAGGAAGGGGGGATAATAGGAGGAGGTATTTTTGTTACTCTCATTGGAGAGTATTTAGGTGTAGATAAGGACCAAGGGGGTCCACTTTTGGAATGTAGGGAACAGGTTGAGCTTTTAAGATTGAGGGTTTATGCGGGTGCTAAGGTATTAAAGAGTAGACGTAACCAGGAAATACCCTATGAAGGTAGTCATCCTCAGGTAGAGAGAGGCTCAGATGAGGAGATGGAGGAAGCGAATGACATTAGGGATGTCATTCGGGAGGCTATGACTGATGTCTACCAGCGTGTAGATGAGGTAGATATGACAAACGCGGAGAGATTTCGTCGGATGGAGCAGTGGCAAGCCCGGAATGATTACGAGCATTCCAGGCAACGACAGCATGATAGATGGGACTATCATCCGCGTCAGATTATGAGCCGGCTGTCACCTCAGGATTACTACGTTCTGACCCGACCCGCTTACTATCCTCAACACCAGCCCGAGATGAGACCACCATATACTCTCTATGACCCTAACCAGGCCTACCAGTACACCTATCACCAACCATGGAACCCAGACGACGACATGAACTGGAACCCCTATCCAGATTGACATAGTTCCAGTTGGTGATTTCTATGATTTTTCATCTTTTTATTATTTTTATTTATTTATGTTTAAACATATGATATTGTGATACATTAATGTATTGTTTAATATTTTTATTATTTTGTACTAATATTTCATATTTGATTTGAAAGTGGGATTTTAAGTCCCATTTCAAATTACCATGCATGTTTATATTTGTATGTATGTATATTGTACACAACAGGGTAAAACAGCGCATTTTCAAAGACTGGCATTAAGTTCAGCAAAAGCTAGTACTTTTGACGACAAAATGAAAAACAAATGTGATGTAACAACAAGACGGAATGAACAAATGATGTGCACCATTTATCATTCAACAAACAAACGCCAATATGTTTGGAAACTTTGGTAAAATTTAATCATTTTTCTATGCTAATTACCCTCAATAATTTAAATTGTTACTGATTTCTTGCAAATGAGGGCATTGCAAGATCTTAAGTGTGGGAAGAGGTTAAATTCTTTCGGATTTAAAAAATTTTTGACTTATACACTTGGTTACCATTAGAAATACTAGTAACGCAGTAGTTGTATTAGAATCTAGTGCTCTCTGATAATAAAGAACAGCTCTAGTCTTATATACTGACTACCCAATTCTAGTAAAAAATTTCAAAATTTTCAATTAAATGAATTCAAAATCATGTTTATACATAATTATGAACGATAAAACTAGGTGTTAATACCGAAATTATTGTTACCTCGGAAAGGACATAAATTGAGAAACAAACCAAAATGTTAGAATTCATTTAAAATGGAATAGAGGACAATAAAAAGGCAAAGAAAGGAAAATAAAAGCCAAGTGTGGGAAAAATTTACCAAGTTATTTTGAACATATATCACATATTTTTGTACAAATAACTGAAGATACTTTTGTTTTGGACAAAATTAAATGTTTTACCCGGAAAACTGTAATATATTTGAAAGAAAGATGGATCTACATGATGAATCAATTCCATCATTAAAAGGAAGTAAAGTCTTCCGAAAAAGACACGCGCTTCTTGATTTAGGTCAGGAAGTTGTCGTCCAGACCAGCTGTAGGTTGACGAAAGATCTAGAAAATTCATCTCTAAAATCAGCAGGAAATCCACGGACCTCAGCATCAAACAGGGTCGCCAAGTGGTCAGACTTATCCTAACCATGAGAGGATCTGTCTCGTAAAAAGGGGAGGACGCCGTGCAAATTAGCTTGATAAGACTAATGAATCAGACCCCCAGAAAGGATAATCTCCTTAAAGATTAAAAATCAGCTTTTAAGCCTGATATTACTCAATCCTAGAGATTGACTTTAAAGATTGAGAATTACAAACTCATGGAATTCGATGATATCTAAACTCGAGCTTGAACGAGAAAATATTTTGATCAAAATTACAAACCGATTTGTTTTCTGAAAACCCTATTTTCAATGCGTTCATTACCATTGAACGTAAAATCCTAGGAATTCACCTGGAATTCATTAGGTCACCTGAACCAAATCAGGTGTAAACTGTAAGAACGGTGGTTGCATAGTATGGTCGAAGACAGGACCTTGTGCCAAACCAAAAAAACCATAAGGGTGAGCTTTACTATTGCTCCTACCAAGGATAGTAAATGCATTCGACACGTTATAGACCATAATTAAAAGCATGTCAGGGGACATTTCCTTAATAGTTTCTTGTTCAACGCTTTCCTTTACAACCGGACGGTAGTTTACTGAAAGGTAATATACGGAGCAAGTATACTGGACGTGTTGCTTTCCAAATACAAGGTTAGTAAGTGGGTGACACAAAACCATAAGTTTTGAGCTAAAATTTTCAAATCTGAAACCCACCAAACCCACAAAAACAATTTGCAAAACACCGGTAAAGGGTTATTCCGGAAAACTTATCTAGGGTAAAAACTAGATTGTATTTTCAAAAGATCAAATGTTTTCATAAATATCTAATTTCCTTAAGGATCTAAATTTTCATAGTCATGTGGGACTGTAAACCACATCGTTACTACCATTGTTCATACCGCCGTATAAAAATCACTGATGTACAAAGTGTGAAGAATAAAGAAGTGATTCTAGTATTTTTATTTCAAGACTATATTGCTTGAGGACAAGCAACGCTCAAGTGTGGAAATATTTGATAATGCTTAAAACGAACATATATTTCATAGCATTATTTCCTCAAGAAAGACAAGCTTTTAGTTGCAATTGTTCTATTTACAAGTGATATTCGTTTAAATAATAAAAGGTGAAGACAAAAGACAGATTAGGCGAATTGAAGATGCAAACGACCAAAAAGCTCAAAAGAACAAAGTACAATCAAAGTGGTTCAAATTATTGATGAGAAACGTCTCCAAATTACAAGAGTACAAGACGCAAAACGCAAAGTACAAGATATTAAATTGTACGCAAGGACGTTCGAAAAACCGGAACCGGGACCAAAGTCAACTCTCAACGCTCGACGCAACGGACTAAAAATTATGAGTCAACTATGCACATGAATATAATATAATATATAATTAATTCTTAAAATTAATATATATATTATATTATATATTATAAACGTCGGCAAAGAAAGAAACAAGCTCATGTGAGCTGGAAAAAGTGGCCATGCGATCGCATGGCCTGGAAGGCCAAAAGTCCATGCGATCGCATGGCAGTAGGTGTGATATATATATTATATTTTAATTTTAATTTTAAATTCTAATAATAAGGGTATGTTAGCGAATGTTGTAAGGGTGTATGTCGAAATTCTGTCCGTGTAACGCTACGCTATTTTTAATCACTGTAAGTTATGGTTAATGTTATTTTTCAATTAATGTCTCATAGCTAAGTTATTATTATGCTTATTTAATGCCGAAGTAATCATGATGTTGGGCTAAATATTAAAATTGGGTAATTGGATTTTGGACCATAATTGGGGTTTGAATAAAAGAACGACACTTGCGGAAATTAGACTATGGGTTATTAATGGATTTTATATTAACTAAATGATACCTCGTTAATTTAATATATAGACTTATAATTTGACGTATTAATATATAACCACATGCGCTTGACTGGGCACGTTGGGCGGGATATCTATAAATACAAATAATTGTTCATTTTACCGGACACGGAACTGGATTAATAGTTAATAGACTTGTTGAAACAGGGGTGGATTACATTCAAGGGTAATTGGTGTAATTGTTAACAAAGTAGTAAAACCTTGGTTTACACGCAGTCGATTACCTGGTGTATTCATTAAACACAGTATTAAGACCTTGTTACAATTCGAATCCCCAATTAGTTGGAATATTTGACTTTGGGAATAAGAATAATTTGACGAAGACTTTCGCACTTTATATTTATGACTGATGGACTATTATGGACAAATCCGTATGGACATATCGAATAATCCTGGACAAAGGACAATTAACCCATGGTAATAAAACTAAAATCAACACGTCAAACATCATGATTACGGAAGTTTAAATAAGCATAATTTATATATTTCATATTTAATTGCACTTTTAATTATCGCACTATTTGTCATTGTATTTAATTGCACTTTTAATTATCGTACTCTTTAATTATCACAATTTTATTTTATCGCACTTTTATTTATCGCAATTTCATTATCGTTATTTACTTTACGCTTTAAATTAAGTTATATTTATTTTTAAAATTTTACATTAGGTTTTAACTGCGACTTAAGTTTTAAAATCGACAAACCGGTCATTAAACGGTAAAAACCCCCTTTTATAATAATAATACTACTTATATATATTTTTGTATTTTTACAATTATAAGTTAAAAAATATAGCGTTAAACTTGGCTAAGTCTCCCTGTGGAACGAACCGGACTTACTAAAAACTACACTACTATACGATTAGGTACACTGCCTATAAGTGTTATAGCAAGGTTTAGGTATATCCATTCTATAAATAAATAAATATCTTGTGTAAAATTGTATCATATTTAATAGTATTTCGTTATAAAAATAATACTATTTCATATACACCTCGCATAACATCAGTAATTGTTATGTTAGACTATTATTAATCGAATATTTCTATTAATTTTCTACAATTATATCATTGTATTTTATGAAATCATTATGGCGGTTATAACGATTCATTACAATATCTATGCATGTAATAACTTTAATTTAGAATAAATGTCATGACTTCATGACGGGAGCGACCCCGCAATCAAGTCATGATCTTTTTATTTATGTGCTAATAATCCAATGTTATACACAAAAGAAGCAAACCAATGCTTATATGTTTATACTCAAGACTTTTATAAAAATTTTTATAAGTGTTTACACATATACAATCCAATGTAATTTATCCGTATTATAGACAAACCAATGCCTATACTCAAGAGTCTTCTGGGTACGCCAATGTCCGGGCTTTTTAAACAAGTAAACTAAACTTGTATTTTATAGTCTAGATTGTGCAAGTCTCCGTCTTGCGCGGTGTACAAGCATTTAAAACAATCCAATGTTTTACTACGGACACCATTCAAAATAGTATTAGTAACTAAACTAAACTATTCCACTTGAGACTCGGAGTGTGTCCCTGTGAAGCTAAGGGGCATGCAATCAACAAATGTAAAAATATACAAGTTATTGCCTTAAATTGCATGATTCAATTGATTTCAAACATATTATATGATCAACACTTAGTTGTCATGTTTACAATGGAAAATAGAAATTACATAATAAAAACTTCAAAAAGTTTTTAGGGTGATCAATCCCGTTGTTGTTTTTTCATATGTAGCACCGTTTGAGTGTTTGTGCATGCCAGGTGCGTTTTATTGCCTTTCCATCTAAGCATGCTAAATGATACGCCCCTGTATCACTTACACGTATGGTCCTTCCCATTTAGGTCCAAGTTTACACGTATCCTCCGCTCTACTTGCTTCATTCTTTCGTCACACCAAATCATCCAACTAGAAAGATAATGGTTGTACGCGTTTATTATAGTAGCTTGCTATTCTTTTCTTGTTGATTGCTTCTTTTATTGTCGCCATTTCCCTGCGTTCTTCAACTAAATTTAGATTTTCACGCAGTTCTTCGCTATTGCTACTTTCATCGAAGGATAATATGTGCATAGTTGGCACATTTATCTCCGCAGGTATTACTGCCTCGGACCCTACACCAAGCTGAAAGGTGTTTCATTGGTTCCCTTTGAGGTCATGCGGTGTACCCACAACACTTTTAGTAGTTCATCTATCCAACCCCTTCGACACAACCCAAGTCTTGCTTTGATACCAAGTACGATATCTCGATTTGTCACTTCACATTGGCCATTTGCCTGGGGGTGCACGACTGATGTGAATGTTTGTTTTATGTTAAGTTCTTGACACCAGTCACTAAATAGGTTTCCTTCAAATTGTGTACCATTATCACTCACGATTTCATTTGGTATTCCAAATCGACAGACAATGTTTTACCATACAAAATTGCGGATCTGCTTGCCCGAAATTGTTTTGAGCGGTTTGGCTTCTACCCACTTTGTGAAGTAATCTATAACTACAACAAAAAACTTTAGGCCTCCTGGTCCTGTGTGGAATGGTCTCACTATGTCGATTGCCCATTTACAAAATGGCCATGGAGACGCGACTGGTATCATTGGATGCTGCGAAGCTTTACTTACCGGAGCATGAAGCTGACATGAATGACATTTACGTATTATCTCCGCAACATATATGTACATTGACGGCCAATAGTACCCTAGCTGCATTATCTTAGATGCCACCATTTTATGTCCTGAGTGCAAAGCGCACATTCCCTCATGCACCTCCCGGATAATTGATTCTGCTTGAGTTGGGTTAAGGCACCGCAAATGAGGTCCTAAGAAAGATTTTCTATACAGGACTCCTTTATCAAGCAAATACATTGGTGATTTCATTTTAATTTTCCTTGTCTCCGTCGAATATATTGTGTAGTGACCCGAACTTTTCCATGATTATATATTAAATGAAAACTATATTTACATGAATAAATGTTTCCAACATGTTAAGCAATCAAACTTATTAAGACTTGATTAATTGAAACGGATTTTGTGTTAACGTTTGACCACCCAGTTTGTCCAATGATTCACGAACGTTATAACTTGTATATGACATGATGATATATATATGGACATATAGATATGTTTAACATGATGAAATGATATTTAAATATCTCATTATGTATATTAACAATGAACTTTATGCATAAAACAAGACTACTAACTTAAGAAATTCAAAATGATATCTATATGTAACGAATATCGTTGTAATAACGTCTTAATATTTATATATCATATTAAGATATAATAGTACATCATGTTATCATGATAATGTAACAATTTAACATCTCATTATATATAATAACAATGGGATTAACTACATTTAACGAAATCATTAACTTAAAGGTTCCGAAACAACATGTACATGTAACGACTAACGATGACTTAACGACTCAATTAAAATGCATATACATGTAGTGTATTAAGATGTGTTAATACACTTTTGAATGACTTCATGACACATATCAAAGTACTTCTACTTAACAAAAATGCTTACAATTACATTCTCATTCATTTTCATCAAGAATTCTACTCGTATGCACCCGTATTCGTACTTGTACAATAAACAGCTTCTAAATGTATTTACTATTGGTATATACACTTCAATTATCAGCTCTTAGCAGCCCTAATTTAGTCAACAAACATGTGGAACCATCATTTGAAAACTAGCATGAATGATTACACTAAAAATCAAACTAATGGAGCCTATATGATAAGCTTCACTCACGTCCACCATCACCTACCATAAACAAATTTCCATTTCAAATTTTATGCATCAAATTGATCTCTCTCAAGTTCTCTCTTAGTGTTCTAAGTGTTCTTCATCATCTTCATCAAAATATACATCAATCTAGCTCAAAAATCCCAACATAGTTCAACCTACAAAACAACTACTCGAGAAAACTTCAAGAACACTTCCAAGTTTGCAAGTCTATTTCCAAGCTTTCAAATCCATTCCAAGTAATCATCTAAGATCAAGAAACTTTTGTTAATTACAGTAGGTTATCTTTCTAATTCGAGGTAATATCCATATTCATCAAACTTTGATTCAATTTCTATAACTATAACAATCTTATTTCGAGTGGAAATCTTACTTGAACTTGTTTTCGTGTCATGATTCTACTTCAAGAACTTTCAAGCCATCCAAGATCCTTTGAAGCTCTAGATCATTTATTGTCATTTCTAGTAGGTTTACCTACTATACTTGAGGTAGGGACAATGATCATAACATCACTCGATTTATATATATATATATATATATATATATATATATATATATATATATATATATATATATATATATATATATATATATATATATATATATAACTATCTTATTAGATTTAAACTTGTAATCACTAGAACATAGTTTAGTTAATTCTAAACTTGTTCACAAACAAAGTTAATCCTTCTAACATAACTTTTAAAATTAAACTAACACATATTCTATATCTATATGATATACTAACTTAATGATTTAAAACCTGGAAACGCGAAAAATACCATAAAACCGGACATACGCCGTCGTAGTAAAACCGGGGGCTGTTTTGGGTTGGAAAAATAAAAACTATCTTAATCTTTGAATTTGAAGTTTATTTTCTGGAAAAATGATATTTCATATGAACATAATACTATATCCAAAAATCATGGTTAAACACAAAGGTGAAGTATGTTTTTCAAAATGGTCATCAAGATGTCGTTCTTTCGACGGAAATGACTACCTCTTTCAAAAATGACTTGTCATCTGTATTTCCGACTATAAACTTATACTTTTTATGTTTAGTTTCATAAATTTCAGTTCATTGTGAAACTATAGCAACTTTATTCACTCAAAACGGATTTATAACGAAGAAATTATGGGTAAAACAAAATTGGTTAGATTTACTAGTTTAGCTACGAAAATTTTATAACAAATCTATACTAACCATAACTTAACTAACTTATATTGTATTATACATGTAATCTAACATATATTATGTAATCTTGATAGACCATAGACACGTATACAATGTTTTGACATATCATATCAACGTCATCTATATATATTATTTGGGATAACCGTAAGTCACTCTATATTGCGGTAATGCTCGAGTTAGCATATAGAGGGTTGAGGTTGATTCTAAAATAATATATATACTTTGAGTTGTGATCGAGTCTGAGACATGTACACACTGGGTCGTGGATTGATTCGAGAAAATATATTGATTTATTTATGTACTACTAAATGTGGACTACTAATTGTGGGCTACTAACGTTGGACTGTTAACTTAACAACTTAAAACGTCAACACATAATAAAGATGTTGTGAATATATTTCGATCATACTTTGATATATATATATTTGTTATAGGTTCATGAATCGACCCGTGGCCAAGTCTTATTTTTCGACGAAGTGAAAATACGTGAAAGTGAGTTATAGTCTCATTTTTACTACCAAATATTTTCGGGATGAGAATTCATGCAGTTTTATAAATATTTTACAAAATAGGCACAAGTACTTGAAACAACATTCTATGGTTGGATTATTAAACCGAATATCACCCTTTTTAGTCTGGTAATCTAAGAATTAGGGAACATAAACCCTAATTGACGCGAATCCTAAAGATAGATCTATTGGGCCTAACAAACCCCATCCGGGTTACGGATGCTTTAGTACTTCAATTTTATCATGTCCGATGAGAGTCGCGGAATGATGGGGATATTGATAATGCTAAAAACGAACATATATTTCATAGCATTATCCCTCAAGAAAGATAAGCTTTTAGTTGCAATTGTTCTATTTACAAGTGATATTCGTTTGTATAATAAAAGGTGAAGACAAAAGACAGATTCGACGAATTGAAGACGCAAACGACCAAAAAGCTCAAAAGTACAAAGTACAATCAAAGTGATTCAAATTATTGATGAGAAACGTCTCGAAATTACAAGAGTACAAGACGCAAAACACAAAGTACAAGATATTAAATTGTACGCAAGGACGTTCAAAAATCCGGAATCGGGACCAGAGTCAACTCTCAACGCTCGACGCAACGGACTAAAAATTACAAGTCAACTATGCACATGAATATAATATAATATATAATTAATTCTTAAAATTATTTATATATTATATTATTTAATAAAACCGTCGGCAAGACGCAAACAATTGAATGTGAGCTGGAATCTCAGGCCATGCGATCGCATGGCCAGCAAGAACAATCTCCATGCGATCCAAAGGTAATCGATTGGGAGCCTTTGGAAAGGGTCCAGCTAGTTAGCTCAGTTAGACAGCATTTGATCCAAAGGTATGGCAGCTCTTCTTTTCCCGATTGGGAACGTTTATTCACCATTCGTAGGCCTATATATAAAGAGTGGTGCGTTGAGCTTATGAGTACTATTTCACTTAATGCGGATGTAGTTAGGTTAGATGCTAGAAGTTTTCTTAGATTTATACTTGGCCGTAGGATGTACAGGATGTCCATGCTGGACATGGCCAGGGCTTTACAGATTTACACTCCTGGTGAATTACTACTACCCGATTGTACAAATTTGATTTATCATGGGGAGCGGGTAGATAGGAATTTTGACGCGAACGCCATTTGAAGGCGTATGTCAAATTATAATGTTTTTTCGCTGGGAGGAAGACACTCCTATTTAGATATTAACAAAGCAGAGCTACGTATTATACATAGATTTTTAGCTAATTCGATTACACAAAGAGGTAAAAACAAGGAGAATATGACCTTACATGACTTATTTTACCTTAAGTGTATTCGAAACAATAGAAGCTTTGTTAATATCCCCTACTGTGTTGGTTTTTATCTGTCCAAAGTGGTAGCCGGAATACAGGACAGGGGAATAATAGGATGAGGTATTTTTGTTACTCTCATTGGAGAGTATTTGGGTGTAGATAGGGATCAAGGGGGTCCACTTTTGGTATGTAGGGAACAGGATGATACTTTAGGATTGAAGGTCTATCAGGGTGCTAAGGTATTAAAGAGCAGACACAATCAAGCAATACCATATGATGGTAATCATCCACAGGTAGAGAGAGGTTCAGATGAGGAAATGGAGGAAGCGGATGACAATAGGGATGTCATTAGGAAGGCTATGACTGACGTCTACCAGCGTATAGATGAGGTAGAAATGACAAATGAGGATAGACATAGTCGATACGAACAGTGGCATGCCCAAGATGTGTACGAGCATTCTAGGCAACGACAGCATGATAGATGGCACTATCATCAGCATCAGATCATGAGCCAGCTGTCACCTCAGGATCACTACGTACCGACCCGACCTGCTTACTATCCTCCACACCAGTCCGATATGCGACCACCATTTACTCTCTACGACCCTAACCAGGCCTATCAGTACACCTATAACCAACCATGGAACCCGCCCGACGACATGAACTGGAACCCCTATCCAGATTGATATAGTTCCCGTTGGTGATTTTTATGATTTTTATCTTTTTATCATTTTTATTTATTTATGCTTATACATATTATATTGTGATACTTTTATGTAAGTTTTAACATTTTTATTATGTTGTACTAATATTTCATATTTGATTTGAAAGTGGGATGTTAAGTCCCATTTCAAATTACCATGCATGTTTATATTTGTATTGTATGTATTTTATTGTCAATTGTACACAATAGGGTAAAACAGCGCATTTTCAAAGACTGGCATTAAATTCAGCAAAAGCTAATAATTTTGACGACAAAATGAAAAACAAATGTGATGTAACAACAAAGACGGAATGAACAAATGATGTGCACCATTTATCATTCAACAAACAAACGCCAATATGGTTGGAAATTTTGGTAAAATTTAATTATTTTTCTACGCTAATCACCCTCAATAATTTAAATTGTTACTGATTTCTTGCAAATGAGGGCATTGCAAGATCTTAAGTGTGGGAAGGGGTTAAATTCTTTCGAATTTTTAAAATTTTAATTTAAACACTTGGTTACCATTAAGAATACTAGTAACGCAGTAGTTGTATTAGAATCTAGTGCTCTCTGATAATAAAGAACAGCCTCAGTCTTATATACTGACTACCCAATTCTAGTAAAATTTTTCAAAATTTTCAAATAAATGAATTCAAAATCATGTTTATACAAATTTATGAACGATAAAACTAGGTGTTAACACCGAAATTATTGTTACCTCAGAAAGGACATAAATTGAGAAACAACCCAAAATGTTAGAATTCATTTAAAATGGAATAGAGGACAATAAAAAGGCAAAGAAAGGAAAATAAAAGCCAAGTGTGGAAAAAATTTACCAAGTTATTTAAAACATATATCACATATTTTTGTACAAATAATTGAAGATACTTTTGTTTTGGACAAAATTAATCGTTTTACCCGGTAAATTGTAATATATTTGAGAGAAAGATGGATCTACACGATGAATCAATTCCATCATTAAAAGGAAGTAAAGTCTTCCGAAAAAGACACGCGCTTCTTGATTTAGGTCAGGAAGTTGTCGTCCAGACCAGTTGTAGAGTCTATGAAAAATCTTGAAAAGTTTTCTCGAAAATCAGCTGGAAATCCACGGACCTCAGCATCAAACAGGGTCGCTAAGTGGTCAGACTTATCCTAACCATGAGAGGATCTGTCTCGTACAATGGGGGGCACCGTGCAAATTAGCTTATAAGACTAATGAATCAGATCCCCATAAAGGATAATCTCCTTAAAGATCAAAAATCAGCTTTTAAGACTGATATTACTCAATTCTTGAGATTGACCTTAAAGATTGAGAATTCAAACTCATGGAGCTCGATGATATCTAAACTCGAGCTTGAACGAGAAAATATTTTGATCAAATTACAAACCGATTTGTTTTCTGAAAACCCATTTTCAATGCGTTCATTACCATTGAACGTAAAATCCTAGAAATTCACCTGGAATTCATTAGGTCACCTGAACCAAATCGGGTGTCAACCGTAAGAACGGTGGTTACATAGCATGGTCAAAGACAGGACCTTGTGCCAGACCGAAAAACTATAGGGTGATCTTTACTATTACTCTTACAAAGGATAGTAATTATATCCGACACGATATAGACTATAATTAAAAGCATGTCACGGGACATTGCCTTAACAGTTGCTTGTTCAACGCTTTCCTTTACTACCAGACGGTAGTTTACCGAAAGATAATATACGGAGCAAGTATACTGGACGTGTTGCTTTCCCAATACAAGGTTAGCAAGTGGGTGACACAAAACCATAAGTTTTGAGCTAAAATTTTCAAATATGAAACACACCAAACCCACAAAAACAATTTGCAAACACCGGTGAAGGGTTATTCCGGAAAACTTATCTAGAGAAAAAGCTAGATTGAATTTTCAAAAAGATCAAATGTTTTCATAAAGATCCAATTTCCTTAAGGATCTAAATTTTCATAGTCATGTGGGACTGTAAACCACAACGTTACTATCATTGTTCATACCGCCGTATAGAAATCACCGATGTAAAAAGTGTGAAGAATAAAGAAGTGATTCTAGTATTTTTATTTCAAGACTATATTGCTTGAGGACAAGCAACGCTTAAGTGTGGTAATATTTGATAATGCTAAAAATGAACATATATTTCATAGCATTATCCCTCAAGAAAGACAAGCTTTTAGTTGCAATTGTTCTATTTACAAGTGATATTCGTTTGTATAATAAAAGGTGAAGACAAAAGACAGATTCAACGAATTGAAGACGTAAACGACCAAAAAGCTCAAAAGTACAAAGTACAATCAAAGTGGTTCAAATTATTGATGAGAAACGTCTCGAAATTACAAGAGTACAAGATGCAAAATGCAAAGTACAAGATATTAAATTGTACGCAAGGACGTTCGAAAATCCGAAACAGGGACCAGAGTCAACTCTCAACGCTCGACGCAACGGACTAAAAATTACAAGTCAACTATGCACATGAATATAATATAATATATAATTAATTCTTAAAATTATTTATATATTATATTATTTAATAAAACCGTCGGCAAGAAGCAAACAATCGAATGTGAGCTGAAATCCCAGGCCATGCGATCGCATGGCTAGCAAGAACAATCTCCATGCATGGCAGCAAATATCTGGCCACATCTATAAATTTCGCAGTTTTTGGTCGAACTTAACACATTTTTTTCTATATCTCTCTATCTCAACGTAATTAGTAGTATTACTAATATTATTAATATTGTCATCATTATTATTTTTTTTTTTTAGTATTAATTTTATAAATATTATTATTATTATTATTATTATTATTATTATTATTAGGAAATAATACAAATTATTATTATTTTTATCATTAATAATATTATGATCATTTTTACTCTTTCTAGTATCATTATTATTTATTATTATTTGAAATGTAATTATTATCATTATTTAACAGTATTATAATTGTTGTATTAAATAAATAAAAATTTAATTAATGTATATATAGAATCTGAAACAGATCGATCAGGTACACATCCAACTTTCTTTTTATTATTCTTTTATTTTTTTGTCTGCTCCTGTTATTAATTGATATCGTGATCTATCAATAAGCACTAGGATCTAATTTTGATCGAATATTGTTACCTGTCTCTTTCAATTAAAAAAAAATCGCTCTCTGTATAAACACTCTTGCAATTGAGGATAAATTAAATCAAAATTATTTCAAAATTATTTCATTTTCTCCGTTCTTGAATTTTTTTAGCCAAAACACAAATTCAAATCAATTCACAAAAAGTAACAATGAAGAGTTGTTAGAAATTGTTTATATAATCTACCTGTAAAGTTTCAAACTTCAATTCCATCTATCAAATCCAAATTTGAGGGTCAAACTTTTAAAACCAAAAGTCAACCGAAGTGTTCATAGTTAAATTGGAGTTCGTTTTAATGATTAAGGATCAATTGATGATTCATACAATTTCTATGAACGATATGCAAACTATTTCATGTAGAAAGTTTAATCTAAAACGTTCTTAATCTCGAAAATCAATTTTTTTTAAAACCTGTCGCGACAGCTTCAGCTCTTTTTTTCTGTTATATATTTTAAACTAAATTACAGTATGATTATTGTTATATCATTATTTAAGGGTCCTAAAACTGTCTAGATAAATGATTAATATGTATGAATGGACTCTGACCGATTTTCACTCCGGTCGACTGGTAGAAGAAGAAGTCTGAACAGATACTTGGTTAAATAAAATTTGGGTAGGTTTTAAATCAGAAAATTCAAACTGGATGAATGGATAAGAAGTGGTGTTGGATACCTAGAGGTCTCGGGTTCGAGTATTGTAGCTGCCTTTTTTTTTAAAAGACTTATGGAGGTAGTTATTATCTCCTTTATTTATTATTATTATTATTACAAAAATTATAATTATTATCATTATTATTGTTGTTATGATTTTAATTATTTATTATTATTATTAGTATTATTGTTATTATTGTGATTATTATTGTTAATATTATTGTTAATATTATTGTTAATATTATTATTATTATTATTATTATTATTATTATTATTATTATTATTATTATTATTATTATTATTATTATTATTATTATTATTATTATTAGTATTAAGTATTAGTAACTATTATCAATAACATTATTATTATCAAGTAAAATGAATATTAACCTTATTATTATTACCATTTAGAACAAAACTTTATCAAATCTTTACTAGTATAGGTATTAATATTATCATGACTATGATTACTATTATTATCATTATGAAAATAATAAAAATATATGATTATTGTTATTAGTATTAGTATTATGTGGTAAGTATTATTATTATTATTGTTACCATAAGTAATATTATTATTATTATCTTTATTATTACTTTACCAGTATTAGTATTATTAGCAATACCATCATTACTAAAGTAACATTATTTTCAAAACCGTCATTTTTGTTAAAACTAATAGAATCATTAAAAGTAACATCTTTACTATTATTATTATTATTATTATTATTATTATTATTATTATTATTATTATTATTATTATTATTATTATTATTATTATTATTATTATTATTATTATTATTAAACTTATTATCATTATTATCATTCATATAAAATTATTATGTTGTTATCCCTAAAACTATCAATATTGTCATAAAAATATACTTTTATATGAAAATACATTACGTTATACTTTTATTACTAAAAAGATATTAGCTAAGCTATATCAATTAATATATAAATATATATATAACCTTAATATATAGTTTTTATTATTAATGATAGGTAATAGTTATATAACACATATAAACAAAATATATATTAAATTTATCTAAATAACATATAGTATAACAAGTATTTTATTAATAACAAAAATATATATATAATTGATCGATTACGAATATGTGTATTAATATATCCACAAATGATATAGGTTCGTCAATCCGATGCCAACCCTGCATTGTTCAATGTCGTCATATGTATTTTTACTACAAAATACAGTATTGTGAGTTTCATTTGCTCCCTTTTTAAATGCTTTTGCAATATATATTTTTGGGACTGAGAATACATGCGCTGCTTTTATAAATGTTTTACGAAATAGACACAAGTACTTAAAATTACATTCTATGGTTAGATTATTAAACCGAATATCGCCCTTCAAGTCTGGTAACCAAAGAATTTAGGGAAATGGCCCCTGATTGACGCGAATCCTAAAGATAGATCTATGGACCTTGACAAGTCCCATTCGGGGTACGAATGCTTTAGTACTTCGAGATTATTATACAGACGAGAGGTTCTGTTTGGGGATATTCTATGCATTTAAGTTAACGTCGGTTACCAGGTGTTCAATCCATATGAATGATTTTTATCTCTATGCAGTTTGCGAAATGCCTGATATGAGAATGATGTTTATGAAATATGAAAATCTTGTAGTCTATTAAAATGATGGAAACGATTATTTATGTTAAACTAATGATCTCACCAACCTTTTGGTTGACACTTTAAAGCATGTTTATTCTCAGGTATGAAAGAAGTCTTCCGCTGTGCAATTGCTCATTTTAAAGATATTACTTGGAGTCATTCATGACATATTTCAAAAGACGTTGCATTCGAGTCGTTGAGTTCATTAAGATTATTATTAAGTCAATTATAGTTAGATATATTATGATATAGTATGCATGCCGTTAACTTTCGATGTAATGAAAGATTGTCTTTTCAAAAACGAATGCAATGTTTGTAAAATGTATCATATAGAGGTCAAGTACCTCGCGATGAAATCAACTAATGTGAATCGTTTGTAATCGATATGGACTTCGTCCAGATGGATTAGGACTGGTCATGAAAATTAATGGGCTGTATATTTGTTTAATTGAATGATAGTTCGTTAATTTAATATAAAGATTTATAATTGGACGTACCTATAAATAACCACATACACTCGATCAGACACGATGGGTGGGATATTTATAAGTACTAATAATCGTTCATTTAACCAGACACGGGAATGGATTAATAGTCAATGGACTTATTAAAATAGGGGTAAATTATATACAAGTAAAATTGGTGTAATTATAGTTTAAGTCCCCAATTAGTTGGAATATTTGACTTCGGATATAAGGATAATTTGACGAGGACACTCGCACTTTATATTTATGACTGATGGACTGTTATGGACAAAAATCAGACGGACATATTGAATAATCCAGGACAAAGGACAATTAACCCATGGCAATAAACTAAAATCAACACGTCAAACATCATGATTATGGAAGTTTAAATAAGCATAATTCCTTTATTTCATATTTAATTGCACTTTTAATTATCGCACTTTAATTTATTGTCATTTTAATTCTCGTACTTTTTAATTATCGAAATTTTATTTATTGTTATTTTATTTATCGCATTTTAATTTATCGCATTTTAATTATTGTCATTTACTTTACACTCTAAATTAAGTCTTTTATATATTTAATATTTTACATTAGGTTTTAACTGCGACTAAAGTTTTAAAATTGACAAACCGGTCATTAAACGGTAAAAACCCCCTTTTTATAATAATAATATTACTTATATATATATATTTATATACAAATATAGTTTTAAAAATATACTGTTAAACTTGGCTAGCTCCCGGTGAAACGAATCGGACTTACTAAAAACTACACTACTGTACGATTAGGTACACTGCCTATAAGTGTTGTAGCAAGGTTTAGGTATATCCACTCTATAAATAAATAAATAACTTGTGTAAAATTTTATCGTATTTAATAGTATTTTGTAGTAAAAATATAACTATTTCGTATACACCTCTACGCACATCAGATATTCTAGATGCATTTTTGTTAATGTCGGTTACCAGGTGTTCACCATATGAATGATTTTTTTTAATTCGCGGGTTACGCGTATTATTTTGTACATGGGTTACGTGTGCGGTTATAATTGAAATCTTGTGGCCTATTATTATTATGATTTATGATAAAGATTAAACCTATAACTTACCAACATTTTTTGTTGACGTTTAAAGCATGTTTATTCTCAGGTGATTATTAAGAGCTTCCGCTGTTGCATGCTAATAAAGACAAGATTTAGAGTCAGCATGCTTGTATTATATTGTTTAAAAACTGCATTCAGAATTACCTTTTGTTGTAACATATTAATGTAAACCATTATGTAATGGTCATGTGTAAACGCTATATTTTAGATTATCATTATTTGATAATCTACGCTATGTCCTTTAAACCTTTGTCGATAAAATAAAGGTTATGGTTTATTTTAAAAACAAATGCAGTCTTTGAAAAAACGTCTCATATAGAGGTCAAAATCTCGCAATGAAACCAATTAATATGAAACATTTATAATCCATATGAACGGGACATTTCATATTGTCAATGTTCTGGTATTCAGAAATTCTACTATTGGTGTCATCCAACTTGGCTCTTCTTCCTCGACTGCAGCAGATATGCCGTCTGTGTCAATGGATTTGACTTTCAATTCTTCCACCCAAATTTCTTTCTTGAAATGGCTGAACGTTAAAGCGGCTAACTTACTAAGCGCGTCCGCTTTTTTATTTAATGATCTTGAAACTTGCGTTATCTAAAATACATCAAAGTCTATTGCCAATTCTTGCACCAGCTTGAGATATTTTTGCATTGATTCATCATGTGCTTCAAATATTCCATTGAATTGATTTGCAACCAGTAGTGAGTCAACATATACTGACAACTCTTTTACTTCCAAGTATTTTGCTACGCGCATTCCAGATAGTAATGCTTCATATTCGGCCTCATTATTTGTTACAGGTGTGACGACCCGGGAATTTCCGACCAAATTTAAACTTAATCTTAATTTGAAATCGACAAGATAAGCAAAGTCTGTAATGTTAAGTCACAAAATTTTTGGAATGGTTTACATGAATACATTTATCCTTGACTAATCCCAACGATTCACGAACAGTTGTTGTAAATAAATATGTACATATATGTATATATAATTGAATATAAGTATAAGTATATATAATAACAAGAAATAAGAAAATACAATTTAATCATTAGAA
This sequence comes from Rutidosis leptorrhynchoides, assembly GCF_046630445.1. Classification (NCBI taxonomy): domain Eukaryota; kingdom Viridiplantae; phylum Streptophyta; class Magnoliopsida; order Asterales; family Asteraceae; genus Rutidosis; species Rutidosis leptorrhynchoides. The sequence goes on along the minus strand of NC_092333.1, from coordinate 590,023,537 downwards.
TTAAAGATATAAAATAATATACAAAAATAAATTAATGAACATAGGTATTATTAAAATTTATGTATGATTATTATTGTTATTACTTTTATTATTATTATTATTATTATTATTATTATTATTAATATTTTTATTATTCTTTATAATATTAAAAATATTTTATTTATTTATATAATTAAGATTGATTAATATTAATTTATTATTAAATTAATTATATATATATATATATAGATTATGAATCTGATAGTACGATTTCCCCTTCCCTGTCTCTTTTCTTTTTATTTTTTTATTTTTGTTTTCTGTTAAGCTCGTGACTCCCAATCATTATCTTCATGACTGTTACAATCAATCAGTGGAATACATCATCAATTTCATCTATTATTGTCATTCGTTACTATTATTAAGGGAAGAGAGAAAATCAATGAAACAAATCATATTCTTCATATTTTTCATTTATTCAAACCCGAACCTGCTGCATCCTGATTGTTATCTTATCCGTATTCAATCAATCACAAGATCAACCATAACTACCTTAAGTATTTTCTCTTTCTTTTTTTTTCTTCTCTTCTTCGCTTCAGTCCCGTGCGACTAATAAAGACCATCAACCAAAATCACAACCACCCCATAATGGAAATTCCCTTATAGCTTACACTTGTCGATATGTACACTTCTGTTTTGGACTCTGGTTCGTTGATCACAACAACACATAACCCTACCACCATCATTGACATACTACTAGTTTTCTTCCTGTTTTGGTTCACTATAATCATCATCTTTGAAAACCTTCTATCAATGATCGATATACTCCTGGCCTTGTTGTTCGAAAACCCACTTTGTAGAGCCGTCACCAAGAACAAGTTATAACCCACTTACCACCTCAACCGCCACCCTATCATCACCTTTCTTCATAACCAACTACCACAGTGACTTCATAACAACACCACTACCATAATAATCGCCAACCTTCACCACGGTTTGTTTACTGTTTCTTTTCTAATCGACCATAAGCCATAACCACTACAACATGCTAATCCGACACCCTTTTACTGCATAAAACAATAGCCCAAAATAGCTGCTACTGCTGTAAATCTCGAAATATTAGCTGCATTCTCTCTCTTCTGCAAAAACCCCAAAAACCATCCAATATATATAACTGCCTCGTTTTCGTGTATTGGGTGCGTAATGAAATGAAAATAATAACAAATGATAGTGAGTTTGGCAACATGGTTATAAAAGGAATTAAAATACACACACCTCGAGTAATGGTTGCAAGTGAGATGGATCATAATGGCCGACACTCTTCATTTTTTTTATTTCATTGGTGAGTAGTTGGAATTACTTACCATGAATTGAACATGCTGCAAATTTGATATGAGTCTTTCAAAAAGTTCTTTACACGTTTCCTCCTTTTTCCTCCTTTATGGCCGAGAATCACAACCAAGCAATCCTACATGAGAGTTCCTTTTCAAAAGCATAGGATTTATTAATAATTTCTTTTGGTTCGGGTTTGAAAAGGTATACAAACATCCAAGAGTTAGTAGGGCCGAAGCACTTGTTGATGTAATTATGAATTATTGCATGTTTTGTTTTTCATTTTGATTCTACCGTTCAAGTTCAAGATATTGATTAAACCAAAGACCCCACGTATTGCTTTCTACCAAATTCACGAGCCATATGATATTATTCGGCCCTACTACTATCGATCCAAAATTCAATTACCAAACCATGCCACTTGTTGATTCTAAAATTTGAACTCCTTTTTTCAAATCGAGTTTTATACATGTAGTAACAGCCACCGAATTTTCTTTTCTATTTAAACCGTATACTTGCTTTTGGTTGAGCCGAGTTCCAAACAATTTTTGGTTGGGCTTCTGATTGCTACTGGGCCGAGTTACTCAGTCTGTTGGGCCGAAAGGCGATATTTTTGTTGGGCCAAGAAACGAAAGGGCTGTATATTATTTGTGAACCTGGACAGCCGAGTTATTTTTTTTTTCATTTGTTCTGGTCGCAGCAATTTGGGGATGATAATGAATCATGATGATGATCGGGTTATGTTAATGGCGATTATGATAATGATTATGATAACGATTATGATAAAGATTAGAATTTGATTGTGATGATAAAGATAATAAAATCGATAATGATGATATGTCATGACATAATGATGATGATAACAACAATCGATGATGATGTTGGGTTAGCGGGATGTCGCGGGTTCAAACCCGGACTTGGGCATTTGTTGTTAAGAATACTTCTTTGAGGTAGTTACCTATTTATTTATTTATTTATTTATTTATTTATTATTATTATTATTATTTATTTATTTATTTATTTATTTATTTATTTATTTATTTATTTATTATTATTATTATCATTATTATTATTATTATTAACATTACTAACTATAACAGTTTAAATGTATTTTATATATAAAATATAACTATATTTATATAATCTCAAACTAAAAAGATAGATACTATAGGTTAGATACAAACAATAGATATATAGAAGTATATATAATAAGTATACTACTTTTACTAATAAAATATTTTTTTGTTCATTTACGTTTTAATATATCTCTAATTTATTAAAAATACTATTATATTAAAAATTATGAATATTTAAATATATTAATACTAAGTATTATTTCAAAATATATTAATAAAGTGTATAATATATTATTATGATAATTTAATAAAATATAGAAAATAAAAATATTTAAGTAATTATTAATATTAAATTTAATACCACAAGTATATCACTAATATCAATATATATATACTTTTTTGAATATTGTTAAAAGTGTTAATATACATACTTGATATAGGTTTGTGAATCCGAGGCCAATCCTATACTTGTTCAATACCGTTATATGTATTTTTACTACAAAATACAGTATGGTGAGTTCATTTGCTCCCTTTTACTCTTTACAATTTTGGGACTGATAATACATGCGCTGTTTTTACAACTGCTTTATTAAATGCATTTGAAATATATTTTTTTGAACTGCGAATACATGCAAATGCTTTATTAACTGTTTTACAATATTTATATGCGTGAGTTTCATTGATCCCCTTTTACTCTTTACATTTTTGGGGCTGAGAATACATGCAAATACTTTAGTAACTGTTTTACAATAATTATATGCGTGAGTTTCATTTGCCTTTTTACCCTTTATATTTTTGGGCTGAGAATACATGCGCTGCTTTTATAACTGTTTTATGAAATAGACACGAGTAAATGAAACTACATTCTATGGTTGAATTATCGAAATCGAATATGCCCCTTTTAATTAAGTCTGGTAATCTAAGAATTAGGGAACAGACACCCTAATTGACGCGAATTCTAAAGATAGATCTATCGGGCCCAACAAGCCCCATCCAAAGTACCGGATGCTTTAGTACTTCGAAATTTATGTCATGTCCGAAGGAGGATCCCGGAATGATGGGGATATTCTTATATGCATATTGTGAATGTCGGTTACTAGGTTTTCAATCCATATGAATGATATTTTTGTCTCTATGCATGGGACGTATATTTATGAGAAATGGAAATATGAAATCTTGTGGTCTATTAAAATTATGAAATGATTGTTTATGATAAACTAATGAACTCACCAACCTTTTGGTTGACACTTTAAAGAATCTTTATTCTCAGGTATGAAAGAAATCTTCCGCTGTGCATTTGCTCATTTTAAAGATATTACTTGGAGTCATTCTGGCATATTTCAAAAGACGTTGCATTCGAGTTGTTGAGTTCATCAAGATTATTATTAAGTCAATTATAGTTAGATATATTATGAAATGGTATACATATCGTCAATTTTCGTTGAAATGAAAGATTGTCTTTTCAAAAACGAATGCAATGTTTGTAAAATGTATCATATAGAGGTCAGGTACCTCGCGATGTAATCAACTGTTGTGAATCGTTTATAATCGATATGGACTTCGTCCTGATGGATTAGGACGGGTCGCTTCAGTTGGTATCAGAACGGTGGTCTTAGCGAACCAGGTCTTGCATTAGTATGTCTAACTGATAGTCGTTAAGATGCATTAGTGAGTCTGGACTTCGACCGTGTCTTCATGTCAAAAGTTTTGCTTATCATTCGTGTCGAAAATTACCTGCTTATCATCCTTAGGGAATCATTTGCTTATCATTCTTAGTCTAGACACATCTTACTGCATTGATTTCATGAATAGTGTATAGACAAAATTCATATCTTAGCGTATCTGTTATTGTTACCTTTGCCTGACAGCTTCCGTAGATTCCTCCGTAACTTATGAGATTTTAGTATTATATATGCATATGTAAATTATGTATTACAGGGTACTAATCTACATCCTATTATCTATTTCTTATCAAAAATCATTCATCTGATCGTACGAGATGAATTACTCAACCAGATCGAATTCCTCGGATTCTGACAGCTATTCCAATATGGAGTTTCACCTAAGCTCTGAAAGCAGTGTCACCAGAATGAATCAACCAATCATACATCCCCAATTCATCTGATGGGTTCGTTGTCGACTTAATCGATGGAGACGCGCAGACGGCGATCCCTTCCACTAACCGAATTCACCTCTTGATGAAGAACCTGTTCGTAACACCAATTTCACCCTCATTTCCCGAATATCTTACCACGACTATATCATAACTCAGATTCTAAACCTTATTCATCCGCTCGTCCGACCCACAATCATCCCGGAATAATAGAAGAAGTCAACGAACTTCGCGCTCGAATAATCAATTTGGAAAACGTGGTGCAAAATCTACCAGCTTCAGCAACAGCACCGGCAACACCAGTACCACCAACAACCCAAGTTTCAACATCACACGCCTCAACATCTCAATCTGTACCTCGAGTATAATCATCGTTCTACAAATCTTTCTACATCATTTATCTTCGTTCGACATGACGATTATGTAATCTCTAATGTTTTAGAGATTATATATTCTTATTCTAACAGTAAATCAAATGAGTTTAATATCATATTGACTCGTTAAATCTATGATTACATCTGAAGAAAATATATATGTATATATATTTTTATAAAGATTGTAATTAAAAATTCTTTCGTACAAACTGTTAATGATGAAAATATTTTAACGGGTAGGTAATACCCGAGAAATATTTAGATTTCACATTAATAAGTTACACTGTACATTCTTCGAATCTGATTCAACAGTCAATTACCATCCTACCTACATCTATCGATATACGAATTCGTTCACCACGGAATAACCATTTTCATTCAAATTCAATTTCATATTTGGATTTTGACTTACCAGAATCCAACAAGTGGCATAATGAAGAAATAATGGACACAATAAAAATTGATTAGAAACAGACTAATTAACAATATGAAATTTTGTTAAGAAACCACGCTAACAAGATCCTAGCTAACTGTTTCTAGCTAACTGTCAATTCCGTATTACATTTTATTTATCGCAATTTAATTATCGCAATTTACATTCTCGCAATTTTATTTATCGTCATTTAATTTCGGTTATTTATTTTACGCACTTTAAATATCGGGACACGTATACAAGGTTTTGACATATCATATCGACGCATCTATATATATTATTTGGAATCACCATAGACACTCTATATGCAGTAATGATCGAGTTCTCTATACATGGTTGAGGTTGATTCTATAATAATATATATACTTTGAGTTGTGATCGAGTCTGAGACATGTACACGGGTCACGATACATATTAATTATTTCGAATATTATAAATTAAACTATATATGAATTATTGGACTGTTAATTGTGGACTATCGACTGTGGACTAATAACATTGGACAATTAAAATGAATTAAAATATTAATTATAACATATGAAACTAAACAATTCTTCAAGTTTGCCACTTGATTTCATCTTAAACCTCATTTGTATCTTGACGATTACAATCTACGTTCAAACCTTTCATACATCTTGAGAACACCTCAATCGAGAGGATGAACCAATCACACTTCATCTACAGAAGAAAAGATTGATGCATATAGTTGTGCACCTGAAACTACTCGGAACCTGAGTAAACGTTTAACACATAGCTGTGCTAATTCCTTTAGTGTCATTATTATTGAAAATAACGTTGCAACCCCTGATCGAGATAGCCAGTTTTATCACAGCTCCAACAAGTCAACTTCGACTTTTCTGTCAAAACAACTTTATTATAACCTTGATATATATGCGTGCTCTTTTATTGTTACCGGGGAACCTTTTATATTCCACCATATTACCTGCAGACGTACCAGCAACCTCGTTGCTTCTTGACTTAAATCTCTCTGATAAATCATTACATTTATTCATTGAAACCCTATCATATACTTATTCGCCTCTTGTAACGACAACTGCCATACCAATTATCGGGAATCAGCAATCAGTACTTTGAAAACTCACAGTATATCTACATCAACAGTCATATGTATAACATTTATCTCTTAGAATTATGATCTTTCATTCTGAAATTCTGAAAAGCACTCCGTCTACAAATCAATACTCTGAATGTTGAAAAAGCTGAATAAAGCAGCAGAAACTGTAGACAGCCATAAACGACCTTAAGCATCGAAAGTTTGATGATAAAGAATAATATGTCGGAAAAGCTCAGAAAAGTTGGAACTGGAAAATGGATTGAGCTAACCATGAAGGAGACCAAGGAAAAATACAAGGACCATACCCTATATTCAAAGAATCCAAGTAATTCTGGATCCATTGAAATCTTTAGAGAATATCTTGCTCCGAAGTCATGTTAAAATCTTGCAGAAATTTTTTTTTTCTTCATCAACCTTAGATCTTAGAAATTCTGAAAATATCATCATAAATATCTTCGATATTTCTGAGGATATTTTCATAACTCTTCTTGTCCGAAATTAGTTATCTCTTCGTACTATCTGTATTATATTATAAAAGAAACTGTTTTAGTTTCTATTCTGCTATAAAATTTGAGTTTAAATTATGAATGATTTATGGAGAAGTGTTGAGAGTTAAAGCATGAGTTAGTATAATATAATGTGCTTGGCCAACGTGATTATATTATAGTAAGTCATGCTGAATTTCTAATGGAACGTGATGATGGTTCACAGTAGATCATACCATCATCATGTGTCATGTTACACAACTATTTCATTCTGCTTTATCTCTGAACATATCAAGAAATTATATTCTTGATAGTTCCGTTCTCAGTAATTCTGATAATTTACCAAATCAAATCGTGCTATTACGTTCCTTCTTGCTTAGAACAGGATGATCAATCAAAACTTCATACCTACGAATTCTGGACCATTATTCGCTTGACTTGAAGTCGGGAAGAGAAAACAAAAGCATAGAGCCTCGAAATACAAGGGAGAATATAAAGCCCGATAACAACACATAAATTACAAACCGTGTATGTTAATGTTTATCGCAACATAAAGACACGGGAGAATTAAAAACACTATAACCCCAAGGGCGAAGTAGAAGAAAGTAGATTCCTCTGGTGAAAGTTGAAAAAAGAGAATGAATGTTGCGATAGTAAGGATGAGGACAAGGATCAGAACTGGATTAAGCATTTTCACAATCATTTGAAAGTATGGATCGAGAAAGAAAGAATTGGAGTGGTGAAAATAATGGAACGAAAGAAGTTCATTTATAGAGAAGATATCAGGCAAAGCAATCGAGACAGATAATCGCATTAAATTAAAGAGGATCCTAATTTTCCATAAATTCTGAAGAATCAAATCCTATATATTTCCAAGATTTTCTTTTAAATCCATTGAATTCCGGAAATTCAACCAAAACAACGTCAAAAGATTAGACGCATCTTATTTTTCTAAATTCAAACCGACTACGTTAAAAGTTAAGACAAATATCTATTTCTTCATTTCACTATTTTGTGATAGCTTCACTCGTACGCTTCGAATAATTGAATTGTCTTATTTATATTACCCACTGATGATAAAATCCTATTTATCAACTCATATTTGTCATTAAAACATTTTTATTGTTAGCCATGACCACCTCACTCAAATTTCGGGACGAAATTTCTTTAACGGGTAGGTACTGTGATGACCCGGGAATTTCCGACCAAATTTAAACTTAATCTTAATTTGAAATCGACAAGATAAGCAAAGTCTGTAATGTTAAGTCACAAAATTTTTAGAATGGTTTACATGAATACATTTGTCCTTGACTAATCCCAACGATTCACGAACAGTTGTTGTAAATAAATATGTACATATATGTATATATAATTGAATATAAGTATAAGTATATATAATAATTAGAAATAAGAAAATACAATTTAATCATTAGAATTAAAGATATAAAATAATATACAAAAATAAATTAATGAACATAGGTATTATTAAAATTTATGTATGATTATTATTGTTATTACTTTTATTATTATTATTATTATTATTATTATTATTATTATTATTATTATTATTATTATTATTATTATTATTATTAATATTTTTATTATTCTTTATAATATTAAAAATATTTTATTTATTTACATAATTAAGATTGATTAATATTAATTTATTATTAAATTAATTATATATATATAGATTATGAATCTGATAGTACGATTTCCCCATCCCTGTCTCTTTTCTTTTTATTTTTTTATTTTTGTTTTCTGTTAAGCTCGTGACTCCCAATCATTATCTTCATGACTGTTACAATCAATCAGTGGAATACATCATCAATTTCATCTATTATTGTCATTCGTTACTATTATTAAGGGAAGAGAGAAAATCAATGAAACAAATCATATTCTTTATATTTTTCATTTATTCAAACCCGAACCTGCTGCATCCTGATTGTTATCTTATCCGTATTCAATCAATCACAAGATCAACCATAACTACCTTAAGTATTTTCTCTTTTTTTTTTCTTCTCTTCTTCGCTTCAGTCCTGTGCGACTAATAAAGACCATCAACCAAAATCACAATCACCCCATAATGGAAATTCCCTTATAGCTTACACTTGTCGATATGTACACTTCTGTTTTGGACTCTGGTTAGTTGATCACAACAACACACAACCCTACCACCATCATTGACATACTACTAGTTATCTTCCTATTTTGGTTCACTATAATCATCATCTTTGAAAACCTTCTATCAATGATCGATATACTCCTGACCTTGTTGTTCGAAAACCCACTTTGTAGAGCCGTCACAAAGAACCAGTTATAACCCACTTACCACCTCAACCACCACCCTATCATCACCTTTCTTCATAACCAACTACCACAGTGACTTCATAACAACACCACTACCATAATAACCGCCAACCTTCACCACGGTTTGTTTACTGTTTCTTTTCTAATTGACCATAAGCCACAACCACTACAACATGCTAATCTGACACCCTTTTACTGCATAAAACAACGGCCCAAAACAGCTGCTACTGCTGTAAATCTTGAAATATTAGCTGCGTTCTCTCTCTTCTGCAAAAACCCCAAAAACCATCCAATATATATAACTGCCTCGTTTTCGTGTATTGGGTGCGTAATGAAATGAAAATAATAACAAATGATATTGAGTTTGGCAACATGGTTATAAAAGGAATTAAAATACACACACCTCGAGTAATGGTTGCAAGTGGGATGGATCATAATGGCTGACACTCTTCATTTTTTTATTTCATCGGTGAGTAGTTGGAATTACTTACCATGAATTGAACATGCTGCAAATTTGATATGAGTCTTTCAAAAAGTTCTTTACACGTTTCCTCCTTTTTCCTCCTTTATGGCCGAGAATCACAACCAAGCAATCCCACATGAGAGTTCCTTTTCAAAAGCATAGGATTTATTAATAATTTCTTTTGGTTCGGGTTTGAAAAGGTATACAAACATCCAAGAGTTAGTAGGGCCGAAGCACTTGTTGATGTAATTATGAATTATTGCATGTTTTGTTTTTCATTTTGATTCTACCGTTCAAGTTCAAGATATTGATTAAACCAAAGACCCCAGGTATTGCTTTCTACCAAATTCACGAGCCATATGATATTATTCGGCCCTACTACTATCGATCCAAAATTCAATTACCAAACCATGCCACTTGTTGATTATAAAATTTGAACTCCTTTTTTCAAATCGAGTTTTATACGTGTAGTAACAGCCACCGAATTTTCTTTTCTATTTAAACCGTATACTTGCTTTTGGTTGAGCCAAGTTCCAAACAATTTTCGATTGGGCTTCTAATTGCTACTGGGCCGAGTTACTCAGTCTGTTGGGCCGAAAGGCGATATTTTTGTTGGGCCAAGAAACGAAAGGGCTGTATATTATTTGTGAACCTGGACAGCCGAGTTATTTTTTTTTTTCATTTGTTCTGGTCGCAGCAATTTGGTGATGATAATGAATCATGATGATGATCGGGTTATGTTAATGGCAATTATGATAATGATTATGATAACGATTATGATAAAGATTAGAATTTGATTGTGATGATAAAGATAATAAAATCAATAATGATGATATGTCATGACATAATGATGATGATAACAACAATCGATGATGATGTTGGGTTAGCGGGATGTCGCGGGTTCAAACCCGGACTTGGGCATTTGTTGTTAAGAATACTTCTTTGAGGTAGTTACCTATTTATTTATTTATTTATTTATTTATTTATTATTATTATCATTATTATTATTATTATTATTAACATTACTAACTATAATAGTTTAAATGTATTTTGTATATAAAATATAACTATATTTATATAATCTCAAACTAAAAAGATAGATACTATAGGTTAGATACAAACAATAGGTATATAGAAGTATATATAATAAGTATACTACTTTTACTAATAAAATATTTTTTTGTTCATTTACGTTTTAATATATCTCTAATTTATTAAAAATACTATTATATTAAAAATTATGAATATTTAAAAATATTAATACTAAGTATTATTTCAAAATATATTAATAAAGTGTATAATATATTATTATGATAATTTAATAAAATATATAAAATAAAAATATTTTAGTAATTATTAATATTAAATTTAATACCACAAGTATATCACTAATATCAATATATATATACTTGTTTGAATATTGTTAAAAGTGTTAATATACATACTTGATATATGTTTGTGAATCCGAGGCCAATCCTATACTTGTTCAATACCGTTATATGTATTTTTACTACAAAATACAGTATGGTGAGTTCATTTGCTCCCTTTTACTCTTTACATTTTTGGGACTGAGAATACATGCGCTGTTTTTACAACTGCTTTATTAAATGCATTTGAAATATATTTTTTTGAACTGCGAATACATGCAAATGCTTTATTAACTGTTTTACAATATTTATATGCATGAGTTTCATTGATCCCCTTTTACTCTTTACATTTTTGGGGCTGAGAATACATGCAAATACTTTAGTAACTGTTTTACAATAATTATATGCATGAGTTTCATTTGCCTTTTTACCCTTTATATTTTTGGGCTGAGAATACATGCGCTGCTTTTATAACTGTTTTACGAAATAGACACGAGTAAATGAAACTACATTCTATGGTTGAATTATCGAAATCGAATATGCCCCTTTTTATTAAGTCTGGTAATCTAAGAATTAGGGAATAGACACCCTAATTGACGCGAATCCTAAAGATAGATCTATCGGGCCCAACAAGCCCCATCCAAAGTACCGGATGCTTTAGTACTTCAAAATTTATATCATGTCCGAAGGAGGATCCCGGAATGATGGGGATATTCTTATATGCATATTGTGAATGTCGGTTACCAGGTTTTCAATCCATATGAATGATATTTTTGTCTCTATGCATGGGACGTATATTTATGAGAAATGGAAATATGAAATCTTGTGGTCTATTAAAATTATGAAATGATTGTTTATGATAAACTAATGAACTCACCAACCTTTTGGTTGACACTTTAAAGCATGTTTATTCTCAGGTATGAAAGAAATCTTCCGCTGTGCATTTCCGCATTTTAAAGATATTACTTGGAGTCATTCATGGCATATTTCAAAAGACGTTGCATTCGAGTTGTTGAGTTCATCAAGATTATTATTAAGTCAATTATAGTTAGATATATTATGAAATGGTATGCATACCGTCAATTTTCATTGAAATGAAAGATTGTCTTTTCAAAAACGAATGCAATGTTTGTAAAATGTATCATATAGAGGTCAGGTACCTCGCGATGTAATTAACTATTGTGAATTGTTTATAATCGATATGGACTTCGTCCAGATGGATTAGGACGGGTCGCTTCAACAGGGAAGATAAAACGCAGCGCGAAGGTATACTTTTCTCCTTCTGGACTTTTTAGGACTATTCCTTCACATGCGCCTTCTGGACCACAAGCCCCATCTGTGTGCATTTCCCACAACTGCTCGGGTAGAGGTGGTATTTCTTTTAATTCATGCGAGATTTTTATATCTCAGGCTGTTTCAGCCAGATAATCTGCTAGGACTTGCCCTTTTACCGCACTTCTTGGTGAGAAACTTATCTCGTGCTCAACTAATTCAATAGCCCATTTGGCCATGCGACCAGAGTTTTCTGGTTTATATAGCACCTGCTTTATCGGTTGATCTGTTAATACCATTATTGGATGCGCTTGGAAATATCTCCTTAAGCGTCTTGTCGTATGCACGAGTGCATAGACGAGTTTTTCGATAGTGGGGTAATTTAATTTGCTTCATGTTAAGGCTTTACTAACAAAATATACAGGCATTTGTACCTGTCCCTAGTTTGCTATTAACACTGATATTTTTGCTTCTTTTGATGCCGCTAAGTAGAGTATTAGTGTTTCCCCTGCAACAGGCGCAGTCATCGTAGGCAACTCCTTCAACAACTTTTTCATCTCTTGAAAAGCAACTTCTGCTTCCTCTGTCTATTTGAAATCCGTTTTCTTCAAACAATTTTTTAGTGTCCCAAAAAATGGCAATGATCGTTCTGCGGATTTTGACAAGAATCTCGTCAATGTGGCCAACTTACCCGTCAAACTTTGCACCTCCTTCTTACTTCGAGGTGACGGCTTACTTTCGATAGCTTCTATTTTCTTTGGATTTGCACGTATTCTGCGCTCAGTAATTATATGACTGAGAAATTTCCCTTCTTCTTCTCCAAAGCTACACTTCGACGGGTTGAGCTTCATGTTTATATTTTTTTATGACGCAAACATTTCTAATATATCCTCCAATAAACCTTGCTCTGTTGTGCTTTTTATAACCAAATCGTCCATGTATGCCCCTAAATTTCTGCCAATTTGACTCATAAAAGCCTCATCTATTACGCGTTGATATGTTGCTCCGGCATTCTTTAAACCAAACGGCATCTTTGTATAACAATAGATGTCTTGGCTTGTGTGAAAGGCAGTTTTCTCCTCATCATCCGCGACCATCTGTATTTGATGGTATCCTTTATACGCATCGAAGGAAATATTTGTATCGGAAACCTGATAGTGATTCGACTTTCCAGTCTATTTATGGTAAAGGATAATTATCCTTAGGACAGGCTTTGTTTGTAGTGACCCGAACTTTTCCATGTTTATATATATTAAATGAAATTGATATTTACTTGATTAAGTGTTTCCAACATGTTAAGCAATCAAACTTGTTAAGACTTGATTAATTGAAATAGGTTTCATATAGACAATTGACCACCCAAGTTGACCGGTGATTCACGAACCTTAAAACTTGTAAAAATTATATGATGACATATATATGGATATATATATATATATATATATATATATATATATATATATATATATATATATATATATATATATATAGTTAACATGATATTATGATAAGTAAGTATCTCATTAGGTATTTTAACAATAAGTTATATACATAAAAATGAGACTATTGAATTAAGAAACTTGAAAACGATATATATAACGATTATCGTTATAAAAAAACGTTTTACTAATTACATATGAATCATTTCAAGATATTCTTACACTATATATAAACATGTTAAATGATAAGTAAACATATCATTAAGTATAATAACAATGAACTACATATGTAAAAACAAGACTACTAACTTAAGGATTTCGAAACGAGACATATATGTAACGATTATCGTTGTAATGACATTTAACTGTATATATATCATATTAAGATATATTAATACATCATTATATCATGATAATGTAATAATTTAACATCTCATTAGATATAATAAACAATGTGTTAACAACTTTTAACAAGATCGTTAACTTAAAGGTTTCAAAACAACATTTACATGTAACGACTAACGATGACTTAACGACTCAGTTAAAATGTATATACATGTAGTGTTTTAATATGTATTCATACACTTTTTAAAGACTTCATGAAACTTATCCAATTACTTCTACTTAACAAAAATGCTTACGATTACATCCTCATTCATTTTCATCAACAATTCTACTAGTATGCACTCGTATTTGTACTTGTACAATACACAACTTCTAAATGTATTTACTATTAGTATATACACTCCAGCTCTTAGCAGCCCATGTGAGTCACCTAACCATGTGGGAACCATCATTTAACATCTAGCATGACTTATGAGCAAGGAAACAAAAATAAGAACTCCTTTTAACCCCACTTACCTTCACCACTCACCACCTACTCCATTTCACTTCCAATTTTCTTCCCAATTCTCTCTCAAAACACACACACTCTTCCATGAACATCTAAGTTACTATTTTTCCAGCAAAAATCATCAAATACAAGCTTTGGTTATTACCTATAATCATCATAAAAACAATTACTCAAGAACACATCAAGAACACTTCCAAGTTTACAAGTTTACTTCCAAGTTTCCTAATCCATTCCAAGCAATCATCTAAGATCAAGAAACCTTTGTTATTTATAGTAGGTTATCTTTCTAAATCAAGGTAATATTCATATTCAAGCTTTGATTCAATTTCTATAACTATAACTATCTTAATTCGAGTAATAATCCTAATTGAACTTATTTTTGTGTCATGATCCTATTTCAAGAACTTCCAAGCCATCAAAGATCCTTTGAAGCTCAAGTTATTTTTTCATCATTTCCAGTAGGTTTACCTACTAAACTTGAGGTAGTAATGATGTTCATAACATCATTCGATTCATATATATGTATAACTATCTTATTCGAAGATTTGAACATGTAATCACTAGAACATAGTTTAGTTAATTCTAAACTTGTTCGCAAACAAAAGTTAATCCTTCTAACTTGACTTTTAAAATCAACTAAACATATGTTCTATATCTATATGATATGCTAACTTAATGATTTAAAACCTGAAAACACGAAAAACACCTTAAAACTGGATATACGCCGTCGTAGTAACACCGCGAGCTGTTTTGGGTTAGTTAATTAAAAACTATGATAAACTTTGATTTAAAAGTTGTTCTTCTGGGAAAATGATTTTTCTTATGGACATGAAACTATATCCAAAAATCATGGTTAAACTCAAAGTGGAAGTATGTTTTCCAAAATGGTCATCTAGACGTCGTTCTTTCAACTGAAATGACTACCTTTACAAAAATGACTTGTAACCTATATTTTCGACTATAAATGTATACTTTTTCTGTTTAGATTCATAAACTTAAGTTCAATATGAAACCATAGCAACTTGAATCACTCAAAACGCGTTTAAAACAAAGAAGTTATGGGTAAAACAAGATTGGATAATTTTTCTTGTTGTAGCTACGTGAAAATTGATAACAAATCTATATTAATTATATTCTAGCTAACTTATATTGTATTATACATGTATTCTAGTATATTATGTAATCTTGGGATACCATAGACATGAATACAATGTTTTGACAGATCATATCGACCCATCTATATATATTTCGGAACAACCATAGACACTCTATATGCAGTAATGTTGGAGTTAGCTATACAGGGTTGAGGTTGATTCTAAAATATTATATATACTTTGAGTTGTGATCTAGCCTGAGGCTTGTATACACGAGGTCGTGGATTGATTCGAGATAATATATATTGCTTTGTTTTCTGTACATCTAACTGTGGACAACTAGTTGTAGGTTACTAACAAGGACATCTGACTTAATAAACTTAAACAGCAAAACGCATTAAAAATGTTGTAAATATATTTTGAACATACTTTGATATATATGTACATATTTGTTATAGGTTCGTGAATCGACCAGTGGCCAAGTCTTACTTCCCGACGAAGTAAAAATCTGTGAAAGTGAGTTATAGTCCCACTTTTAAAATCTAAAATTTTGGGATGAGAATACATGCAGTTTTATAAATGTGTTACAAAATAGACACAAGTAAATGAAACTACATTCTATGGCCGGATTATTAAACCGAATATGCCCCTTTTTAGTCTGGTAATCTAAGAATTAGGGAACAGACACCCTAATTGACGCGAATCCTAAAGATAGATCTATTGGGCCCAACGAGCCCCATCCAAAGTACCAAATGCTTTAGTACTTCGAATTCATCATATCCGAAGGGAGTCCCGGAATGATAGGGGATATTCTATATGCATCTTGTTAAGGTCGGTTACCAGGTGTTCACCATATGAATGATTTTTATCTCTATGTATGGGATGTATATTGAAATATGAAATCTTGTGGTCTATTATTACGATTTGATAAATATGTAGGTTAAACCTATAACTCACCAACATTTTTGTTGACGTTTAAAGCATGTTTATTCTCAGGTGATTATTAAGACCTTCCGCTGTTGCATGCTAAAATATGGACAAGATTTGGTGTCAGCATGCTTGTATAATATTGTTTAAAACTTCATTCGAGATTTACTTTGTTGTAACATATTAATATTGTAAACCAATATGTTTTGGTATTGTGTAAGTGTGATATTTTAGATTATCATTTCTGGATAATCTAGGTGGTAACTTTTTAACCTTGTAGATAAAATAAAGGTTATGGTTTGTTTTAAAAAACGAATGCAGTCTTTGAAAAACGTCTCATATAGAGGTCAAAACCTCGCAACGAAATCAATTAATATGGAACGTTTATAATCAATATGAACGGGACATTTCAGTTGGTATCCGAGCGTTGGTCTTAGAGAACCAGAATTTTTATATAACCAGAATTTTTATATTAGTGTGTCTTACCGAGTTTGTTAGGATGCATTAGTGAGTCTGGACTTCGACCGTGTTTTTCTTCAAAAATGATTGCTTTACATTTTTTGTTGGCAACTATATATTATTAACATGTAAATATAATGTGATATATTAATCTCTTAACGTGTTTGATATTGTGTGATAGATGTCTACCTCTAGTACAAATCCCATCGACTCACCTAATAATAATGAAGAGTCGAATATACTTTGGGAACATTCACAAATTCCCGAAGAGGAACCGGAAGAGGAGGAACCGGAAGAAGAGGAACCGGAAGAGGAGGAACCGGAAGAGGAAGAACCGGAAGAAGAAGAAGAGGTTCTGGAGGAAGAAATATTGATACCTATAGTAAATCGATTAAAAAAAAGAAAATCCTCAACCAACGGACCAAAGTTAAAAATGGTTAATGGTGTTTCCGCCAAGGAAGCAAAATATTGGGAAGATTACAATTTTCCGATGAATCGGATCCCGATGAGGATTCCGATGATGTTATAGAAATTACCTCGACCCAATTTAATAAAGCAAAAGAAAATAATAAGGGAAAAGGTATAAAAATAGAGAAACCTGATTCCAACCCCGATGAACTTTATATGTATCAACAACGTCCGTATTTCCTAAAATGTAACAATAACCCGGGAACCTCTAAACCACCAGGTTTTTCTAAACCATTGTGGAAAACGACGGCTCGTATTAGAGGAACACCATATATCCCTAGAAAATTAGGAAAACGAACCAAGTCCGAAGAATATGAAACCAGTGATTCGGATTAGAGGGTTGTAATCATGTTGTGTATTATATGTATTGTAGTGTGCTTGTACTTTTATGTTCTATGTAAAAATGGATTGTATTGTTTGTTAATTATCTTTTACGAATCTAATCCTTGTCTATTTTACAGTATAAAAACAAAATGGACGTTAAGGGTAGACAACCGAATATTTTAGAAGACCTATAAGAGGATATGATTGAGGAAATCTTGTCTAGAGTCGGTCAGAATTCATCAACACATTTAGTTATGGCGAAATTAACTTGTCAAACATTTGAAAGACTTTCCAGAAATGCCTTAGTTTATAAAAGGCTTTCCTTTGATAGGTGGGGTATATCACATTGGGGAGACCGTAAGTTACATCGTATTTTCTTTAAAGCATTAAATGCGGGGAACCCAAATGCAATTTTACGCTATGGATTAAGAACCTATTTTGACTCAACATATCCCAACATAGGGTTTCGTGAGTTAGAAAGAGCTTCTAACATGCAACATAAAGAAGCATGTTATACTTACGGGTTAGTGATGTTCGCTTCTTACCAAAGTGAGAAAAAGAACATCGGGTTACAACTTTTAAATAAAACCTTCCCACAAGTGACGGATTCAGTAGTTGGGGTGAGAAACAAGGTTTTTAGATTATTACGGGGCTGTTGGACATTACGAAACCCTCGTCCTTTTGACGACATTACAACATGCTGCCTAGCCAAATGTCATAACTGTTACTTTCCACAAGACCAAGGATGGGAAGTCGTCTTAGTAAAACCAGAATGCATAACTTGTTTCTGGACTTTTGAATTACGTGTCTTTATTTCTTTTGCTGAACAACTTACGTATTAACTAGAATTGCCTTTATAGCTGCAGAGTAGCAAAGTTATTATGTGCTATATTTCATCCTATATGTATAATAGCGGTTTTGTAAGTTTGTAAAATATTGTATAAAAGTTTGAACGCGAAATATTATTATAATCAGTTTTTCATATAGAATTGTAGTAGTTAAATTGTATATTAGCTACTAAGTATGAACTTAATGGGTAGGTACTACCCGAGTTAAAACTATAAAAAGCTAATATGAAGAAAAAGCTTTTATAAATGAGTTCATATTATGCTACGAAATACTATTGACTACTCTTAATATTCTATATGATTAACTTAATTCTTTGGGCTATTTTTGAAGGAAATGGCACCGGCAACTCGTCAGAATTTAAACATGAGTGAGGAAGACTTCCGTGTTTTCCTTGCAGTAAACATAGCTGCAGTACAGGCTGCGATGCAAAATAACAATAACTCTGGATCTAGCAGTGAAACTAATTCCACAAGAAATCATGTAGGATGCTCCTACAAAGAATTCACTGCCTGCAAACCTTTGGAATTTGATGGAACCGAAGGACCAATTGGATTGAAACGATGGACCGAGAAGGTCGAATCAGTGTTTTCCATAAGTAAGTGTACTGAAGAGGATAAAGTTAAGTACGCTACGCATACCTTCACAGGTACTGCGTTAACGTGGTGGAACACCTATCTTGAATAGGTAGGACAAAATACTGCTTACGCACTACCGTGGTCGGCATTCAAGCAATTGATGAACGAGCAGTACCGTCCTAGAAACGAAGTCAATAAGCTCAAGGTAGAACTTAGAGAGTTACGAACACAAGGATTCGACATTACCACATATGAACGACGATTTACAAGGTTGTGCCTATTGTGTCCGGGAGCGTTCGAAGATGAAGAAGAGAAGATCGACGCGTTTGTAAAAGGATTACCAGTAAGGATTCAAGAAGATGTGAGTTCACACGAGCCCGCTTCCATACAGAAGGCAAGTCGAATGGCTCATAAACTCATAAATCAGATTGAGGGGAGAATTAAAGAACAGGCGGCCGAAGAAGCCAACACGAAACAACTCAAGAGGAAGTGGGAGGAAAACGGTGACAAGAGTCACCAGTACAACAATAATAACAATTACAACCACAACCGCAACAACAATCGCAACAATAACCGCAATCCTAACAATAACTACAACAAACGTCCCAACAACAACAACAACTACAACAACCGTTTCAACAACAATAACAATCCCAACAACAACCTCAATAACAACAAACAACAGAAACAACCATGCTTCAGGTGTGCAGAGTACCATCCGAATGCGTTTTGCACAACAGTTTGCACCAAGTGTATGAGAAGTGGTCATAGCACGGCAAAATGTGAGGTTTACGGACCAAAGAACAACAAAAATAAAGAAACAAATAAGGTCGGAACAAATAATGCCGACGTAGTTTGTTATAAATGTGGAAAACCGGGCCACATTATTAGAAATTGCCCAAACCAAGGGAATACTAATGGGCAAGGCCGCGGAAGAGTTTTCAATATTAATGCGGCAGAAGCGCAGGAAGACCCGGAGCTTGTTACGGGTACGTTTCTTATTGACAATACATCTGCTTATGTTTTATTTGATTTGGGTGCAGATAGAAGCTATATGAGTAGAGATTTTTGTGCTAAATTAAGTTGTCCACTGACGCCATTGGATAATAAATTTTTACTCGAATTAGCAAACGGTAAATTAATTTCAGCAGATAATATATGTCGGGAGAGAGAAATTAAACTGGGAGATGACACGTTTAAAATTGATTTAATACCAGTCGAGTTAGGGAGTTTTGATATAATAATTGGCATGGACTGGTTGAAAAAGGTGAGAGCAGAGGTCGTTTGTTACAAAAATGTGATTCGCATTATGCGTGAAAAAGGAAAACCTTTAATGGTGTACGGAGAAAAGAACAACGCGAAATTAAACCTTATTAGTAGTATGAAGGCGCAAAAACTAATAAGAAAAGGTTGTTATGTCATTCTAGCACACATCAAGGAAGTTAAACCTGAAGAAAAGAACATCAGTGATGTTCCCGTCGCAAAAGAATTTCCCAATGTATTTTCGAAAGAATTACCGGGATTACCCCCACATCAATCCGTTGAATTTCAAATAGACCTTGTACCAGGAGCTGCACCAATAGCTCGTGCTCCATACAGACTCGCACCCAGCGAAATGAAAGAATTACAAAGTCAGTTACAGAAACTTTTAGAGCGTGGTTTCATTCGACCAAGCACATCACCGTGGGAAGCTCCTGTTTTGTTTGTCAAGAAGAAGGATGGTACATTTAGGTTGTGTATCGACTACCGAGAGTTGAACAAACTTACCATCAAGAACCGCTACCCACTACCGAGAATCGACGACTTATTTGATCAACTACAAGGCTCGTCAGTGTATTCGAAGATTGATTTACGTTCTAGGTATCATCAAATGCGGGTGAAGGAGGATGATATTCCAAAGACTGCTTTTAGGACGCGTTACGGTCATTATGAGTTTATGGTTATGCCGTTTAGGTTGACTAACGTACCAGCTGTGTTCATGGACCTCATGAACCAAGTGTGTGGACCATACCTTGACAAGTTTGTCATTGTTTTCATCGATGATATACTTATTTACTCAAAGAATGACCAAGAGCACGAAGAACATTTGAGAAAAGTGCTAGAGTTTTTGAGGAAAGAAAAACTGTACGCTAAGTTTTCAAAGTGTGCATTTTAGTTGGAAGAAGTTCAATTCCTTGGTCACATAGTGAACAAAGAAGGTATTCAGGTGGATCCAGCAAAGATTGAAACCGTTGAAAAATGGGAAACCCCGAAAACTCCGAAGCATATACGCCAATTTTTAGGACTAGCTGGTTACTACAGAAGGTTCATCCAAGACTTTTCCAGAATAGCAAAACCCTTGACTGCATTAACGCATAAAGGGAAGAAATTTGAATGGAAAGATGAACAAGAAAAAGCGTTTCAATTGTTAAAGAAAAAGTTAACTACAGCACCTATATTGTCATTACCTGAAGGGAATGATGATTTTGTGATATATTGTGACGCCTTAAAGCAAGGTCTCTTTTGTGTATTAATGCAACGAATGAAAGTAATTGCTTATGCGTCTAGACAATTGAAGATTCACGAGCAGAATTATACGACGCATGATTTGGAATTAGGCACGGTTGTTTTTGCATTAAAGACTTGGAGGCACTACTTATATGGGGTCAAAAGTATTATATATACAGATCACAAAAGTCTTCAACACATATTTAATCAGAAACAACTGAACATGAGGCAGCGCAGATGGATTGAATTGTTGAATGATTACGACTTTGAGATTCGTTACCACCCGGGGAAGGCAAATGTGGTAGCCGGCGCCTTGAGCAGAAAGGACAGAGAACCCATTCGAGTAAAAGCTATGAATATAATGATTCACACTAACCTTACTACTCAAATAAAGGAGGCGCAACAAGGAGTTTTAAAAGAGGGAAATTTAAAGGATGAAATACCCAAAGGATCGGAGAAGCATCTTAATATTTGAGAAGACGGAACCCGGTATAGGGCTGAAAGGATTTGGGTACCGAAATTTGGAGATATGAGAGAAATGGTACTTAGAGAAACTCATAAAACCATATACTCAATACATCCTGGAACGGGGAAGATGTACAAGGATCTCAAGAAACATTTTTGGTGGCCGGGTATGAAAGCCGATGTTGCTAAATATGTAGGAGAATGTTTGACTTGTTCTAAGGTCAAAGCAGAGCATCAGAAACCATCAGGTCTACTTCAACAACCCGAAATCTCGAAATGAAAATGGGAAAACATTACCATAGATTTCATCACTAAATTGCCAAGGACTGCAAGTGGTTTTGATACTATTTGGGTAATAGTTGATCGTCTCACCAAATCAGCACACTTCCTGCCAATAAAAGAAGATGACAAGATGGAGAAGTTAGCACGACTGTATTTGAAGGAAGTCATCTCCAGACATGGAATACCAATCTCTATTGAAATGTCCCGTTCTTATTGATTAAAAACGTTCCATATTAATTGATTTCGTTGCGAGATTTTGACCTCTATATGAGACGTTTTTCAAAGACTGCATTCATTTTAAAACAAACCATAACCTTTATTTCATCAATAAAGGTTTAAAAAGCTTTACGTAGATTATCAAATAATGATAATCTAAAATATCCTGTTTACACAAGACCATTACATAATGGTTTACAATACAAATATGTTACAACAAAATAAGTTTCTTGAATGCAGTTTTTACACAATATCATACAAGCATGGACTCCAAATCTCATCCTTATTTAAGTATGCGACAGCGGAAGCTCTTAATAATCACCTGAGAATAAACATGCTTAAAACTGAAATGTCCCGTTCTTATTGATTAAAAACGTTCCATATTAATTGATTTCGTTGCGAGGTTTTGACCTCTATATGAGACGTTTTTCAAAGACTGCATTCATTTTTAAAACAAACCATAACCTTTATTTCATAAATAAAGGTTTAAAAAGCTTTACGTAGATTATCAAATAATGATAATCTAAAATATCCTGTTTACACACGACCATTACATAATGGTTTACAATACAAATATGTTACATCGAAATCAGTTTCTTGAATGTAGTTTTTACACAATATCATACAAACATGGACTCCAAATCTTGTCCTTATTTTAGTATGCAACAGCGGAAGCTCTTAATATTCACCTGAGAATAAACATGCTTTAAACGTCAACAAAAATGTTGGTGAGTTATAGGTTTAACCTATATATATCAAATCGTAACAATAGACCACAAGATTTCATATTTCAATACACATCCCATACATAGAGATAAAAATCATTCATATGGTGAACACCTGGTAACCGACAATAACAAGATGCATATATAAGAATATCCCCATCATTCCGGGACACCCTTCGGATATGATATAAATTTCGAAGTACTAAAGCATCCGGTACTTTGGATGGGGTTTGTTAGGCCCAATAGATCTATCTTTAGGATTCGCGTCAATTAGGGTGTCTGTTCCCTAATTCTTAGATTACCAGACTTAATAAAAAGGGGCATATTCGATTTCGATAATTCAACCATAGAATGTAGTTTCACGTACTTGTGTCTATTTTGTAAATCATTTATAAAACCTGCATGTATTCTCATCCCAAAAATATTAGATTTTAAAAGTGGGACTATAACTCACTTTCACAGATTTTTACTTCGTCGGGAAGTAAGACTTGGCCACTGTTGATTCACGAACCTATAACAATATATACATATATATTAAAGTATGTTCAAAATATATTTACAACACTTTTAATATATTTTGATGTTTTAAGTTTATTAAGTCAGCTGTCCTCGTTAGTAACCTATAACTAGTTGTCCACAGTTAGATGTACAAAAATAAATCGATAAATATTATCTTGAATCAATCCACGACCCAGTGTATACGTATCTCAGTATTGATCACAACTCAAACTATATATATTTTGGAATCAACCTCAACCCTGTATAGCTAACTCCAACATTCACATATAGAGTGTCTATGGTTGTTCCGAAATATATATAGATGTGTCGACATGATAGGTCGAAACATTGTATACGTGTCTATGGTATCTCAAGATTACATAATATACAATACAAGTTGATTAAGTTATGGTTGGAATAGATTTGTTACCAATTTTCACGTAGCTAAAATGAGAAAAATTATCCAATCTTGTTTTACCCATAACTTCTTCATTTTAAATCCGTTTTGAGTGAATCAAATTGCTATGATTTCATATTGAACTCTATTTTATGAATCTAAACAGAAAAAATATAGGTTTATAGTCGGAAAAATAAGTTACAAGTCATTTTTGTAAAGGTAGTCATTTCAGTCGAAAGAACGACGTCTAGATGACCATTTTAGAAAACATACTTCCACTTTGAGTTTAACCATAATTTTTGGATATAGTTTCATGTTCATAATAAAAATCATTTTCTCAGAATAACAACTTTTAAATCAAAGTTTATCATAGTTTTTAATTAACTAACCCAAAACAGCCCGCGATGTTACTACGACGGCGTAAATCCGGTTTTACGGTATTTTTCGTGTTTCCAGGTTTTAAATCATTAAGTTAGCATATCATATAGATATAGAACATGTGTTTAGTTGATTTTAAAAGTCAAGTTAGAAGGATTAACTTTTGTTTGCGAACAAGTTTAGAATTAACTAAACTATGTTCTAGTGATTACAAGTTTAAACCTTCGAATAAGATAGCTTTATATGTATGAATCGAATGATGTTATGAACATCATTACTACCTTAAGTTCCTTGGATAAACCTACTGGAAAAGAGAAAAATGGATCTAGCTTCAATGGATCCTTGGATGGCTCGAAGTTCTTGAAGCAGAATCATGACACGAAAACAAGTTCAAGTAAGATCATCACTTGAAATAAGATTGTTATAGTTATAGAAATTGAACCAAAGTTTGAATATGATTATTACCTTGTATTAGAATGATAACCTACTGTAAGAAATAAAGATTTCTTGAGGTTGGATGATCACCTTACAAGATTGGAAGTGAGCTAGCAAACTTGAAAGTATTCTTGATTTTATGAAACTAGAACTTTTAGAATTTATGAAGAACACTTAGAACTTGAAGATAGAACTTGAGAGAGATCAATTAGATGAAGAAAATTGAAGAATGAAAGTGTTTGTAGGTGTTTTTGGTCGTTGGTGTATGGATTAGATATAAAGGATATGTAATTTTGTTTTCATGTAAATAAGTCATGAATGATTACTCATATTTTTGTAATTTTATGAGATATTTCATGCTAGTTGCCAAATGATGGTTCCCACATGTGTTAGGTGACTCACATGGGCTGCTAAGAGCTGATCATTGGAGTGTATATACCAATAGTACATACATCTAAAAGCTGTGTATTGTACGAGTACGAATACGGGTGCATACGAGTAGAATTGTTGATGAAACTGAACGAGGATGTAATTGTAAGCATTTTTGTTAAGTAGAAGTATTTTGATAAGTGTATTGAAGTCTTTCAAAAGTGTATGAATACATATTAAAACACTACATGTATATACATTTTAACTGAGTCGTTAAGTCATCGTTAGTCGTTACATGTAAATGTTGTTTTGAAACCTTTAGGTTAACGATCTTGTTAAATGTTGTTAACCCAATGTTTATAATATCAAAAGAGATTTTAAATTATTATATTATCATGATATTATGATGTACGAATATCTCTTAATATGATATATATACATTAAATGTCGTTACAACGATAAACGTTACATATATGTCTCGTTTCAAAATCATAACGTTAGTAGTCTTGTTTTTACATATGTAGTTCATTGTTAATATAATTAATGATATGTTTACTTATCATAATATCATGTTAACTATATATATAACCATATATATGTCATCATATAGTTTTTTACAAGTTTTAACGTTCGTGAATCACCGGTCAACTTGGGTGGTCAATTGTCTATATGAAACCTATTTCAATTAATCAAGTCTTAACAAGTTTGATTGCTTAACATGTTGGAAACATTTAATCATGTAAATATCAATCTCAATTAATATATATAAACATGGAAAAGTTCGGGTCACTACAAAAACGTCAACAAAAATGTTGGTGAGTTATAGGTTTAACCTATATATATCAAATCGTAACAATAGACCACAAGATTTCATATTTCAATACACATCCCATACATAGAGATAAAAATCATTCATATGGTGAACACCTGGTAACCGACATTAACAAGATGCATATATAAGAATATCCCCATCATTCCGGGATCCTCCTTCGGACATGATATAAATTTCGAAGTACTAAAGCATCCGGTACTTTGGATGGGGTTTGTTAGGCCCAATAGATCTATCTTTAGGATTCACGTCAATTAGGGTGTCTGTTTCCTAATTCTTAGATTACCAGACTTAATAACAAGGGGCATATTCGATTTCGATAATTCAACCATAGAATGTAGTTTCACGTACTTGTGTCTATTTTGTAAATCATTTATAAAACCTGCATGTATTCTCATCCCAAAAATATTAGATTTTAAAAGTGGGACTATAACTCACTTTCACAGATTTTTACTTCGTCGGGAAGTAAGACTTGGCCACTGGTTGATTCACGAACCTATAACAATATATACATATATATCAAAGTATGTTCAAAATATATTTACAACACTTTTAATATATTTTGATGTTTTAAGTTTATTAAGTCAGCTGTCCTCGTTAGTAACCTACAACTAGTTGTCCACAGTTAGATATACAGAAATAAATCGATAAATATTATCTTGAATCAATCCACGACCCAGTGTATACGTATCTCAGTATTGATCACAACTCAAACTATACATATTTTGGAATCAACCTCAACCCTGTATAGCTAACTCCAACATTCACATATAGAGTGTCTATGGTTGTTCTGAAATATATATAGATATGTCGACATGATAGGTCGAAACATTGTATACGTGTCTATGGTATCTCAAGATTACATAATATACAATACAAGTTGATTAAGTTATGGTTGGAATAGATTTGTTACCAATTTTCACGTAGCTAAAATGAGAAAAATTATCCAATCTTGTTTTACCCATAACTTCTTCATTTTAAATCCGTTTTGAGTGAATAAAATTGCTATGGTTTCATATTGAACTCTATTTTATGAATCTAAACAGAAAAAGTATATGTTTATAGTCGGAAAAATAAGTTACAAGTCGTTTTTGTAAAGGTAGTCATTTCAGTCGAAAGAACGACGTCTAGATGACCATTTTAGAAAACATACTTCCACTTTGAGTTTAACCATAATTTTTGGATATAGTTTCATGTTCATAATAAAAATAATTTTCTCATAATAACAACTTTTAAATCAAAGTTTATCATAGTTTTTAATTAACTAACCCAAAACAGCCCGCGGTGTTACTACGACGGCGTAAATTCGGTTTTACGGTGTTTTTCGTGTTTCCAGGTTTTAAATCATTAAGTTAGCATATCATATAGATATAGAACATGTGTTTAGTTAATTTTAAAAGTCAAGTTAGAAGGATTAACTTTTGTTTGCGAACAAGTTTAGAATTAACTAAACTATGTTCTAGTGATTACGAGTTTAAACCTTCGAATAAGATAGCTTTATATATATGAATCGAATGATGTTATGAACACCATTACTACCTCAAGTTTAGTAGGTAAACCTACTGGAAGTGATAAGAAATGATCTAGCTTCAAAGGATCTTGGATGGCTTGAAAGTTCTTGAAGTAGGATCATGACACAAAAACAAGTTCAAGTAAGATTTTTACTCGAATTAAGATAGTTTATAGTTATAGAAATTGAATCAAAGTTTGAATATGAATATTACCTTGAATAAGAAAGATAACCTAATGTATATAACAAAGGTTTCTTGATCTTAGATGATTACTTGGAATGGATTAGAAAGCTTGGAAGTAAATTAGTAAACTTGAAGGGATTTTTGAAGTGTTCTTGAAGTGTTCTTCCTATGATGATTATAGCTTGATTCTTGAAGTGATTTTTGATGAAGATGATGATTAACTACTGGAAAAATACGTTCATAATAGTGTGTGTGTGTGTGTTGAGAGAGAATTAGAAAGAGAATTGGAAGTGAAATGGAGTGAATGATGAGTGGTAATTGGTGAGTGGTGAGTGGGGTTAAAAGGAGTTCTAGTTAGTTGACTAGCTCATGGTAGAAGTTAAAATTGATTAGTCATACATGACATAATCAAGAGTGGAATCCCATACTAGTTCCTATTGGTATATACCCATAGTAAGTACGTTTTGAAGCTGTGTATAATACGGGTAAGAATACGACTAGAATTCTTGATGAAAGAAAAGAATGGGAAAGTAACTGTAACCATTTTCGTTAAGTATGAGTGTTTTGATATATGTCTTGAAGTCTTCCAAAAGTATTTTAATACATCTAAATACACTACATGTATATACATTTTAACTGAGTCGTTAAGTCATCGTTAGTCGTTACATGTAAGTGTTGTTTTGAAACCTTTAAGTTAACGATCTCAATTAATGTTGTTAACCCATTGTTTATTATATCTAATGAGATGTTAAATTATTATATTATCATGATATTATGATATATTAATATATCTTAATATGATATATATACATTTAAATGTCGTTACAACGATAATCGTTACATATATGTCTCGTTTCGAAATCCTTAAGTTAGTAGTCTTGTTTATATGTATATAACTCATTGTTAATATACTTATGGAGATACTTACTTATCATAATCTCATGTTAACCATATGTATATCCATATATATATCGTCATGTCGTTTTTACAAGTTTTAACGTTCGTGAATCGCCGGTCAACTTGGGTGGTCAATTGTCTATATGAAACATATTTCAATTAATCAAATCTTAACAAGTTTGATTGCTTAACATGTTGGAAACATTTAATCATGTAAATATCAATCTCAATTAATATATATAAACATGGAAAAGTTCGGGTCACTACATCTATTATCTCTGATAGGGATGGCAGATTTATTTCAAGATTCTGGCAGACATTACAGCAAACATTAGGAACTCGCCTAGACATGAGTACTGTCTATCATCCACAAACTAATGGGCAGAGTGAAAGGACGATACAAACGCTTGAAGACATGCTACGAGCATGTGTTATTGATTTCGGAAATAGTTGGGATCGACATCTACCGTTAGCAGAATTTTCCTACAACAACAGCTACCATTCAAGCATTGATATGGCACTGTTTGAAGCACTTTATGGTAGAAAGTGCCGGTCTCCGATTTGTTGGAGTGAAGTGGGGGATAGACAGATTACGGGTCCAGAGATAATACAAGAAACTACCGAGAATATCATCCAAATTCAACAACGGTTGAAAACCGCCAAAAGTTGACAAAAGAGCTACGCTGACATTAAAAGAAAAGATATAGAATTTGAAATTGGAGAGATGGTCATGCTTAAAGTTGCACCTTGGAAAGGCGTTGTTCGATTTGGTAAACGAGGGAAATTAAATCCAAGGTATATTGGACCATTCAAGATTATTGATCGTGTCGGACCAGTAGCTTACCGACTTGAGTTACCTCAACAACTCGCGGCTGAACATAACACTTTTCACGTCTCGAATTTGAAGAAATGTTTTTCTAAAGAAGATCTCACTATTCCGTTAGACGAAATCCAAATCAATGAAAAACTTCAATTCATCGAAGAACCCGTCGAAATAATGGATCGTGAGGTTAAAAGACTTAAGCAAAACAAGATACCAATTGTTAAGCTTCGATGGAATACTCGTAGAGGACCCGAGTTCACCTGGGAATGAGAAGATCAGATGAAGAAGAAATACCCGCACTTATTTCCAGAAGATACGTCAACACCTCCAACTGCTTAAAATTTCGGGATGAAATTTATTTAACGGGTAGGTACTGTAGTGACCCGAACTTTTCCATGTTTATATATACATATTAAATGAAATTGATATTTACTTGATTAAGTGTTTCCAACATGTTAAGCAATCAAACTTGTTAAGACTTAATTAATTGAAATAGGTTTCATATAGACAATTGACCACCCAAGTTGACCGGTGATTCACGAACGTTAAAACTTGTAAAAACTATATGATGACATATATATGGATATATATATATATATATATATATAGTTAACATGATATTATGATAAGTAACTATCTCATTAGATATTTTAACAATGAGTTATATACAAAAAAATGAGACTATTGAATTAAGAAACTTGAAAACGATATATATAATGATTATCGTTATAACAACGTTTTACTAATTACATATGAATCATTTTAAGATATTGTTACACTATATATAAACATGTTAAATGATAAGTAAACATATCATTAAGTATAATAACAATGAACTACATATGTAAAAACAAGACTACTAACTTAATGATTTCGAAACGAGACATATATGTAACGATTATCGTTGTAACGACATTTAATTGTATATATATCATATTAAGATATATTAATACATCATTATATCATGATAATGTAATAATTTAACATCTCATTAGATATAATAAACAATGTGTTAACAACATTTAACAAGATCGTTAATTTAAAGGTTTCAAAACAACATTTACATGTAACGACTGACGATGACTTAACGACTCAGTTAAAATGTATATACATGTAGTGTTTTAATATGTATTCATACACTTTTTAAAGACTTCAAGACACTTATCCAAGTAATTCTATTTAACAAAAATTCTAACGATTACATCCTCATTCATTTTCATCAACAATTCTACTCGTATGCACTCGTATTTGTACTTATACAATACACAGCTTCTAAATGTATTTACTATTGGTATATACACTCCAATGATCAGCTATTAGCAGCCCATGTGAGTCACCTAACCATGTGGGAACCATCATTTAACATCTACCATGACTTATGAGCAAGGAAACAAAAACAAGAACTCCTTTTAACCTCACTCACCTTCACCACTCACCACCTACTCCATTTCACTTCCAATTTTCTTCCCAATTCTCTCTCAAAACACACACACTCTTCAATGAACGTCTAAGTTACTATTTTTCTAGCAAAAATCATCAAATACAAGCTTTGGTTATTACCTATAATCATCATAAAAACAATTACTCAAGAACACATCAAGAACACTTCCAAGTTTACAAGTTTACTTCCAAGTTTCCTAATCCATTCCAAGCAATCATCTAAGATCAAGAAACCTTTTTTATTTAAAGTAGGTTATCTTTCTAAATCAAGGTAATATTCATATTCAAGCTTTGATTCAATTTCTATAACTATAACTATCTTAATTCGAGTAATAATCTTACTTGAACTTGTTTTTGTGTCATGATTCTATTTCAAGAACTTCCAAGCCATCAAAGATCCTTTGAAGCTCAAGTTATTTTTAATCATTTCCAGTAGGTTTACCTACTAAACTTGAGGTAGTAATGATGTTCATAACATCATTCGATTCATATATGTATAACTATCTTATTCGAAGATTTGAACATGTAATCACTAGAACATAGTTTAGTTAATTCTAAACTTGTTCGCAAACAAAAGTTAATCCTTCTAACTTGACTTTTAAAATAAACTAAACATATGTTCTATATCTATATGATATGCTAACTTAGTGATTTAAAACCTGAAAACACAAAAAACACCGTAAAACTGGATATACGCCGTAGTAGTAACACCGCGGGCTGTTTTCGGTTAGTTAATTAAAAACTATGATAAACTTTGATTTAAAAGTTGTTCTTATGGGAAAATTATTTTTCTTATGAACATGAAACTATATCCAAAAATCATGGTTAAACTCAAAGTGGAAATATGTTTTCCAAAATGGTCATCTAGACGTCGTTCTTTCGACTGAAATGACTACCTTTACAAAAATGACTTGTAACCTGTATTTATGACTATAAACTTATACTTTTTCTGTTTAGATTCATAAACTTAAGTTCAATATGAAACCATAGCAACTTGAATTACTCAAAACGGATTTAAAACAAAGAAGTTATGAGTAAAACAAGATTGGATAATTTTTCTTGTTGTAGCTACGTGAAAATTGGTAACAAATCTATATTAATCATATCCTAGCTAACTTATATTGTATTATACATATATTCTAATATATTATGTAATCTTGGGATACCATAGACATGAATACAATGTTTTGACATATCATATCGACCCATCTATATATATTTCGGAACAACCATAGACACTCTATATGCAGTAATGTTGGAGTTAGCTATACAGGGTTGAGGTTGATTCCAAAATATTATATATATACTTTGATTTGTGATCTAGCCTGAGGCTTGTATACACGAGGTCGTGGATTGATTCGAGATAATATATATTGCTTTGTTTTCTGTACATTTAACTGTGGACAACTAGTTGTAGGTTACTAACAAGGACAGCTGACTTAATAAACTTAAACAACAAAATGCATTAAAAATGTTGTAAATATATTTTGAACATACTTTGATATATATGTACATATTTGTTATAGGTTCGTGAATCGACCAGTGGCGAAGTCTTACTTCCCGATGAAGTAAAAATCTGTAAAAGTGAGTTATAGTCCCACTTTTAAAATCTAAAATTTTAGGATGAGAATACATGCAGTTTTGTAAATATTTTACAAAATAGAAACAAGTAAATGAAACTACATTCTATGGCATGGATTATTAAACCGAATATGCCCCTTTTTAGTCTGGTAATCTAAGAATTAGGGAACAGACACCCTAATTGACGCGAATCCTAAAGATAGATCTATTGGGCCCAACGAGCCCCATCCAAAGTACCGGATGCTTTAGTACTTCGAATTCATCATATCCGAACGGAGTCCCGGAATGATAGGGGATATTCTATATGCATCTTGTTAAGGTCGGTTACCAGGTGAACACCATATGAATGATTTTTATCTCTATGTATGGGATGTATATTGAAATATGAAATCTTGTGGTCTATTATTACGATTTGATAAATATATAGGTTAAACATATAACTCACCAACATTTTTGTTGACGTTTAAAGTATGTTTACTCTCAGGTGATTATTAAGAGCTTCCGCTATTGCATGCTAAAATATGGACAAGATTTGGTGTCAGCATGCTTGTATAATATTGTTTAAAACTGCATTCGAGATTTACTTTGTTGTAACATATTAATATTGTAAACCAATATGTATTGGTAGTGTGTAAGTGTGATATTTTAGATTATCATTTCTGGATAATCTAGGTGGTGACTTTTTAACCTTGTCGATAAAATAAAGGTTATGGTTTGTTTTAAAAACGAATGCAGTCTTTGAAAAACGTCTCATATAGAGGTCAAAACCTCGCAACGAAATCAATTAATATGGAATGTTTATAATCAATATGAACGGGACATTTCATTGTTAATATTTGTGAAGTCGACACACATGCGCCAAGACCCATCGGGCTTTTTTACTAGTACCAGGTTTTCTACCCAAGTTTGGTACCGTACTTCTCGCAATATGTTTGCTTTGACCAATTTATCGACTTCCGCCTTTAACCATTCACTTCTCTCTGGTGCCATACCGCGTTTCTTTTGGCGTACAGGCGTTAGACTTGGATTTACGTTAAGCCTATGCTCAGCTATTTCTCTTGGTACTCCGGTCATATCTGCTTCTTTCCATGCGAAAACATCCGTATTAGAAGCTAATATGTTACGGAGCTTAAACTTTGTTTCATCAGACAATCCTCTGCCGATCCTGATTTTTTGATCCGAATATCACGGATTTGAGATTATCATGCAGCTTTGCAACTGTTCTTCTTCGCTTGGCTATTTCTCTGCATGTTCTGCAGGGACCCGTCCTAATCCATCTGGACGAATACATTACATTTGGTTACATCGCTAGGTACTTGACCTCTATATGATACATTTTACAAACATTGCATTCGTTTTTGAAAAGACAAACTCTCATTACATCGAAAGTTGATGGCATGCATACCATTTCATAATATATCTAACTATAATTGACTTAATAATAATTCTGATGAACTCAACGACTTGAATGCAACGTCTTTTGAAATATGTCATGAATGACTCCAAGTAATATCCTTAAAATGAGCTAATGCACTGCGGAAGATTTCTTTCATACCTGAGAATAAACATGCTTTAAAGTGTCAACCAAAAGATTGGTGAGTTCATTAGTTTATCATAAACAATTATTTCCATTATTTTAATAGACCACAAGATTTCATTTTCATTTTCAAAAACATACATCTCATATCAGGCATTTCGCAAACTGCATAGAGATAAAAATCATTCATATGGTGAACACCTGGTAACCGACCTTAACAAGATGCATATAGAATATCCCCATCATTCCGGGACTCCCTTCGGACATGATAAATTCAAAGTACTAAAGCATCCGGTACTTTGGATGGGGCTTGTTGGGCCCAATAGATCCATCTTTAGGATTCGCGTCAATTAGGGTGTCTGTTCCCTAATTCTTAGATTACCAGACTAAAAGGGGGCATATTCAGTTTAATAATCCAGCCATAGAATGTAGTTTCATTTACTTGTGTCTATTTCATAAAACAGTTATAAAAGCAGCGCATGTATTCTCAGTCTCAAAAATATATATTACAAAAGCATTTAAAAAGGGAGCAAATGAAACTCACAATACAATATTTTGTAGTAAAAATATTCATACGACGGAACTGAACATTGCAGGGTTGGCCTCAGATTCACGAACCTATTTCATTTATATATATATTAACACGCATAATTGTAATCGAACAAATTTATATATATATATAAATTTATTAGTTATATCATTTTTATATTAATAACCTATATGTTTCATATATTCATTTTATATATTTAACATAAATAAAATATTACCTTTATTATGTTATATGTATTAAATATATTTTTGTATATATATATATATATATATATATATATATATATATATATATATATATATATATATATATATATATATCGTTTGTTTGTAAAAATTATAATAATACTAACATAATATTAGTAATGATAAAAATAATAATAATGATAATAGAGTTAAAAATGATACTTTTAATATTAATGATAAAAATGATAAAAATGATACTTTTAAATAAAAATGTTAATTTTAATAATAATGAATACTAATAATAATAACTATAAAAATAATGATTTTACTAATAATAATAATGATACTAATATTTATATTAATAACTATAATGATAATAATACTACTATTAATAATACAAATACTTATGATGATGATGATGATAATAATAATAATAATAATAATAATAATAATAATAATAATAATAATAATAATAATAATAATAATAATAATAATAATAATAATAATAATAATAATAATAATAATAATAACAAAAATGGGTAATAAGTAAACTACCTCAAAGGAGTAACTCTTAAAAAAAATGCCCAAGTCCGAGTTTGAACCTGCGATGTTTCGCTAGCCCGAAAACAACCTTAACCATTCATCTATGTATGTTTTTTCCTGATAAATATGATACTTATATTTATATAACCCCTTTTCTTCCTGTTTCCCTTTATTCTTCTTTTTCTAAAAAAAATTGCCACAACCGGGGCTTGAACCCGCGACCTCTTGTTCTCCTAACACACTCCCAACCATTCCTCTACCCCTTTCAATTCTGTATTAAATTCTCAGATTGAATTTCTTTAACCAAATTATTCGTCTGTCTACTTCTTCTACTAAAATAAATCGAAATCATCATCAATGCTTAACATCATAACATCATACATCATCTTAATCATTATCATCACGTGTCACATAAAATTATGATCATATCATGATCACTGTACTATCACCGTTTCATTATCATTATTATTTCATTAACATCATTTCTTCATCATCTAATATCTATTATCATCATCGCTATCCTATGCTTATATCATGTACCTCACTAATACTAACAACTATTCATCATCATCTATCATCATTCATGTTTCAAACATAAGTATTACCGCAGTAGCATAAAACGGTGATTTGTCGAGCAATTTGGGTTTTTAACATGGCCTAACAGCAGGATGTATCATTCGGCCCAATAGCAAATAGAAATATGGATCGATAATTAAGTTGCAGCAACCCACTTCAATAAACCTAACTTCACGAAATCCATTTCCATGAAATAAAATATCTGCGAGCTTTTGTTTGGGTTTCAAAATAATTACGTGAGTAATAGCATCATCTATCGTCATCTTCTTAATCATAATAGATAGATAACCGACAAATATTACTAAGTTAAATATAATAATATACTTATAACTTTTTAAAACAACTTGAGTGAATGGAGGTTTCTTTCGGCCCACAACAGGAAAAAGCAGCACTCTTAATAGATCAAGTGGGTATTTTTAATCAAAATAAAGAATAGGAAAAGCATGAAATTGGATTATCATTATCGCATCATATTATCTGTGTTAACCGTCCAACATCTTTATCGTTACACATAAGCATTTTTGCAGATTTGCTTTAAGGAAGGGTTTGCGAATGAAAATAGGATTTTAAGAATTGAATAATAGTATTTTGCTTGGGTGCGTGTGAGTGTGTTTAGAAATGGGAGAGAGAGATGATGAAGCAATGGTTTGGGATGATTTCAAGTTAAACGAAAACAGAAATATGACGGCTGTAATGGTGGTTTTGGTGGTGTTTGTATATGTAATGCAAAAGTGGTGTTCGATTAAGTGGGTTTTGTTGGTCGAAGAGTAAGAACATGAGGTGGTATTGTTATCACGAATAAAAGGAATGTAGAGAGAGGATGAGAGAGAGATGGTGGTTTCATGGTGGTGGTTCTGGATATGAAACCATAAGCGTAGTTGCTATACAGGAATTACAACAGCAGTAGTTACAATATTGATCCAAAGGTTGTCGTTTTGAGTGGAGGTTGTTTGATCAAGAAAATGAGGATGGTGTTTTAGTGATGAACCAATATGAAAAACAGAATTGAACAGGAGCATATAGATGGTGAAGTGGTTAGTCGATCAAGAGATGAAGACATTGAAGAAGATACAGAAGTGGGTGTGTGATATTATCATATGGCATGTATATGTATATATAATATATTAAGTGTAAAGATGCCAGGTAACACTGATAATGCTAAAAACAAACATATATTTTATAGCATTATTCCTCAAGAAAGACAAGCTTTTAGTTGCAATTGTTCTATTTACAAGTGATATTCGTTTAAATAATAAAAGGTGAAGACAAAAGACAGATTCGACGAATTGAAGACGCAAACGACCAAAAAGCTCAAAAGTACAAAAGACAATCAAAGAGGTTCCAATTATTGATAAGAAACGTCTCAAAATTACAAGAGTACAAGATTCAAAACGCAAAGTACAAGATATTAAATTGTACGCAAGGACGTTCGAAAATCTGAAACCGGGACCAGAGTCAACTCTCAACGCTCGACGCAACGGACTAAAAATTACAAGTCAACTATGCACATAAATATAATATAATATTTAAATAATTCTTATAATTATTTAATATATTATATTTATTTATAAAACCGTCGGTAAACAAAGAGCCAAACTCGTGTGAGCTGTAAAAGCAAACTCCGCGACTCGCGGAGTTTGAAGGCCAAAAATGCTGTGAGTCGCGGAGCCCCAAGTTTTGAAAGTCCCTATAAAAGCAACCGAATTCTGAGCATTTTTCATCATCTTTTTCTTCTTCTCTCATAATACTACGTAAATATTTATATTTATATTTTAATTTTAATTTTAATTATAATTCTAATAATAAGGGTATGTTAGCGAATGTTGTAAGGGTGTAAGTCGAAATTCTGTCCGTGTAACGCTACGCTATTTTTAATCATTGTAATTTATGTTCAACCTTTTTACATTAATGTCTCGTAGCTAAGTTATTATTATGCTTATTTAATCCGAAGTAATCATGATGTTGGGCTAATTACTAAAATTGGGTAATTGGGCTTTGTACCATAATTGGGGTTTGGACAAAAGAACGACACTTGTGGAAATTAGACTATGGACTATTAATGGGTTTTATATTAACTAAACAATACCTTGTTAATTTAATATACAAACTTATAATTCGACGTATTTATATATAACCACATACGCTTTACTGGGTACGGTGGGCGGGATATCTATAAATACCAATAATTATTCATTTTACCGGATACGGAACTGGATTAATAGTTAATAGACTTGTCGAAACAGGGGTGAATTACATTCAAGGGTAATTGGTGTAATTGTTAACAAAGTAGTAAAACCTTGGTTTACACGCAGTCGATAACCTGGTGTATTCATTAAACAAAGTATTAAAACCTTGTTACAATTCGAATCCCCAATTAGTTGGAATATTTGACTTCGGGAATAAGAATAATTTGACGAAGGCTTTCGCTCTTTATATTTATGACTGATGGACTATTATGGACAAAATCCGTATGGACATATTAAATAATCCAGGACAAAGGACAATTAACCCACGGGCATAAAACTAAAATCAACACGTCAAACATCATGATTACGGAAGTTTAAATAAGCATAATTCTTTTATTTCATATTTAATTTCCTTTATTTTATATTTAATTGCACTTCTAATTATCGCATTTTTATTTATTGTTATTGTATTTAATTGCACTTTTAATTATCGTACTTTTTAATTATCGCAAGTTTATTTTATCGCACTTTTATTATTCGCAATTTCATTATCGTTATTTACACTATGCTTTAATTTAAGTCTTGTATTTATTTTTAATATTTTACATTTAGTTTTGACTGCGACAAAAGTTTTAAAATCGACAAACCGGTCATTAAACGGTAAAAACCCCCCTTTATAATAATAATATTACTTATATATATATTTGTATTTTTATAAAAGTAAACTAATATAGCGTTAAGCTTTGTTTAAAAAGATTCCCTGTGGAACGAACCGAACTTACTAAAAACTACACTACTGTACGATTAGGTACACTGCCTATAAGTGTTGTAGCAAGGTTTAGGTATATCCCATTTGTAAATAAATAATTAAAACTTGCGTAATTTGTAACGTATTTCATAGTAAAATATAGTACTATCACGTACCTCCACGCTACCACATCAAGTTTTTGGCGTCGCTGCCGGGGAATCGCTTAAAAGCCGGAAGCGCAACGCTAATATAATATAAAAAAAAATATTTTAGTTTACTTTTATTAAATTTCATTTTTATAAAAATACGTTTTAAATATTTGAAAATATAAAAAGAAAAACATAAATATAAATATTTTTAAAATTTTGTTAAATATTTAAGTTTTATAAAGTATCTTTAGTTTGTAAAAATATAAGTTTTATTTAATTTATTTTATAAATATATTTTATAAATATAAAAAACCGAAAAAAAATAATATAAATATATATAAATCTATTTTTTTTTAGATTATTATAAAGTATTTTATTTTTATCTTAGTTATTAAAGATAAGTTTTATTTAAATTATATAAAAAAAATTTAGATTATATAAACAGAAAATATAAAAACAGAAAATAAAAAATAAAAAAATAAAAAGAAAAACGCGTCGAATTTTAAACCTGACAATTGAATTTCTGAACCCCGCGACTCGCGGGATTTGGTGTTTTAAATACCGCGACTCGCGGAGATTTTCTGACAGGCGACAGAACCCTAAATTAGCATTAATTACGAGTGATTATTAATTATTATTATTATTAACCCTAGTTTTTATTATTATTATAATTAGTTTAATTTTTAGTTTTACTTTTTATTTATTTTATATTTTAGTTAATTTAGTTTAATTAATTTGTAAAATTAGTAGTTTTAATAAATAAATAATATAAAAATAATATTTTTATAAAAATTGTAATTTTTACAACTTTTTGTATATTTTTATATTTTGTCCCTTTTTAATCATTTTAGCGTAATATTTATATTTTTAGCTCATATTTAGTTTTAAACTTAGTTTTTGCCATAGTTATTTTTACTTCTAGATTTTTAGGCTTTGCCGTAGAATCCCTTAAGTGCTTTTTCTTTAGACTAAGATTTAGATGCTTTAGAATTTTGTGACGCCTTTTTAAGTTTTAGTTTCTTTTTAAGTTATTTCTATTTGCGATATAGTTTTTCCTGTAAGCTTTAATATTTTTAGACGACTTTTACCTATGTATCAATTATCATTCCAATTAGTAATCTCAATTTGCGATTATAATTTTAAGTTAGTTGTAGTAATAAGGTTAGGTTAGTCAAGTATTTTTAAGTTTTATAAGTTTCTTTTATTTTTCCATCACCTTTTATTTTTCAACCATTTTCCTTTTTCGATTTTTTTTTTCCGACGAACTCTTTTTCTTTCTTATTTCTCGCTATTCTAGTTTTAGGATATAGATTTTTATTCTACTTCTTATCTAAATTTCTTAAAATTATGAAAATTTATTTTAAGTGGTTAAATTGATAGACATCAAAATTTTCTGGTTCCTAGTAATAGTTGGATTTGTACGTGGACCGGGTTATTGGAGCCAAACAGTCCTCAATTATATTGAGACCAAACGAATCCTGCCCCTCTGCTGCATCTTTTGGCTATTCGAAACGTGGGCAAAATCAGAAAAGTCTATTGATTGGATAACTTATTATAATTTTTCTTTCCTTTTAAAAATTAATAGGATATTCAGTGAATGCACCGAGCAAGACGTTCACCACCTTTTGTACGTTCACCACCTGTAACTAGATCAAGACATTTAGCAAATATTACCGCCGTTGATTTTTCTTTAGAATCGTCATCCAGTCGTCCAAGTACTTCAGTTCAAATTTCCGATAATTCATTTTTTGAACCCGACCTCACAATTGAGAATCCGGAGAATATTCAGGAACGATTCGTAGATCCTGAACCACTAAACTTTCCTCCGGAACCACCAATCATTCAAACAGAGATTGTTGAGGAACGAACTATTAAATCAGAATCCTCTAGTGATTCCGATTCAACAAGTTCAATTATGGAGAATCTGGAACCTTTCAGTATGGAAGACCGAATGAGAGCTAAACGCACTGGCCAAGGTCACGCAATTACTCATCCAGACATTAATGCGCCAGATTATGAAATCAAAGGACAAATTCTACACATGGTGACTAATCAATGCCAATTTAGTGGTGCGCCGAAGGAAGATCCAAATGAACATCTACGTACCTTTAATAGGATCTGCACACTATTTAAAATCCGAGAAATGGAGGATGAACAGATATATCTCATGTTATTTCCCTGGACTTTAAAGGGAGAAGCCAAAGATTGGTTGGAATCGTTACCTGAAGGGGCGATTGATACATGGGATGTTTTAGTTGAAAAATTTCTTAAACAATTATTTCCTGCATCTAAAGCCGTAAGACTTCAAGCAGAAATTGTTACGTTCACACAGAAACCAAATGAAACTCTATATGAGGCGTGGACTAGATATGGAAAGTTATTAAGAGGATGTCCGCAACATGGTTTAGACACCTGTCAAATAGTACAAATATTCTACCAAGGATGCGACATCACTACAAGGAAAGACATAGATATAGCAGCTGGTGGTTCTATTATGAAGAAAACCGAAACTGATGCTTACAAAATTATTGATAACACTGCTTCCCACTCACATGAGTGGCACCAAGAAAAAGATATCGTTAGATCATCTAAAGCAGCTAGAGCCGATTCTAGCCATGACTTAGATTCCATTTCTGCAAAGATAGATGCTGTCGAGAGACGAATGGAAAAGATGACTAAAGATATTCACTCAATACGAATTAGTTGTGAGCAGTGTGGAGGACCACATTTGACAAAAGATTGTCTCAGTATTGAATTAACAATGGAACAAAGAGAGAATATTTCATACATAAACCAAAGGCCTGGAAATAATTATCAGAATAATTATCAACCGCCAAGACCTATTTACAATCAAAACCAGAATTATAATAGAAATATTCCATACAACAACCAACAAGGTCCTAGCAATCAACAAGTATCCAATAATACTTACAATCAGCAAAGACCTAATTTTCAAAACAAACCACCACAACAAACCGATGATAAAAAGCCGAATTTAGAAGATATGATGACGAAGCTAGTTGAAACTCAAACGCAATTTTTCACATCTCAGAAACAAACCAATGAACAAAATGCTCAAGCATTTAGAAATCAACAAGCTTCTATTCAAAATTTGGAACAAGAAGTAAGTAACCTAGCAAGGTTAATAGGTGAAAGAAAACCGGGAAGTCTACCTAGTGATACAAATGCTAATCCCCGGAATGAAACAGCTAAAGCCATTACCACAAGAAGTGGTACAACACTTAAACCACCTGAAATACCTGTAACTTCTGATAAAGCTATTCCTACTCCACAAGAACCACAACCTGATCAAGATAAGGAAAAAGAATCGGCAGTTGAAAAGGTTAATGAAGATAACACAGTTAAGGATAAACCTTATGTTAAACCATACCAACCACCACTTCCTTACCCGAGTAAAATGAAGAAAGAGAAACTTGAAGCCGAGCAATCCAAATTCTTGGATATGTTTAAACAGATAAATGTAAATCTTTCTTTCATTGATGTGATTTCAGGAATGCCTAGATATGCTAAATTCTTGAAAGATTTAATCTCAAATAGAAAGAAAATGGAAGTACTCTCGGCTGTTACTATGAATGCTAATTGTTCAGCAGTGCTGTTGAATAAGATACCAGAAAAACTATCTGATCCAGGAAGTTTCACAATTCCATGTTTTCTGGGTAGTCTTAGTTCAATAGAAGCATTGGCAGACTTAGGTGCTAGTATAAATCTAATGCCGTATTCACTATACGCTAAACTAGACCTTGGAGAATTGAAACCAACCAGAATAAGCATACAACTAGCCGATAGATCAATAAAATATCCTAGAGGGATAATGGAGAACATGCTAGTTAAAGTTGGTACTTTAGTATTTCCAGTAGATTTTGTTGTTTTGGACATGGAAGAAGATTCTCAAGTTCCTCTCATATTAGGAAGACCATTCTTAAACACGACTAAAGCAATGATAGACGTGTTCGGTAAGAAACTGACCCTAAGTATAGAGGATGAGAGTGTTACCTTTTCAGTTGATAGAGCAATGCAACAACCACAATCTGCAGATGATACATGTT
Organism: Rutidosis leptorrhynchoides; assembly: GCF_046630445.1. Taxonomy (NCBI): domain Eukaryota; kingdom Viridiplantae; phylum Streptophyta; class Magnoliopsida; order Asterales; family Asteraceae; genus Rutidosis; species Rutidosis leptorrhynchoides. The sequence goes on along the minus strand of NC_092333.1, from coordinate 589,980,216 downwards.
ATTATATTCAAACTATAGATGCACATGCAGAATTGTTAGAAGAATTTCCAGAATTGCAAGGAACAGGAGAATGTTCTTTAGGAGAAGGTAATGAACCAATTGATGAAGCTGAAATGTTAGCTACACTTATAGCTAATGGATATGAACCAACAACAGAAGAAATTCAAATGCTAAAAGAAGAAGACAGATATCGATATAAATCATCGATAGAAGAACCTCCAAAATTAGAGTTAAAGCCACTTCCAAACCATTTAGAATACGCTTATTTACATGGTGAATCTGAATTACCTGTAATAATATCGTCTTCTCTTACTGAAAATGAGAAATCACAACTCATTTCTATGTTGAAAGCTCATAAACCAGCCATTGCATGGAAGATTCATGATATTAAAGGAATAAGTCCTTCGTATTGCACACATAAAATCCTTATGGAAGAAGGTCATAAAACGTATGTGCAACGCCAACGAAGACTAAATCCTAATATGCAAGATGTAGTTAAGAAAGAGATTATTAAACTGCTAGATGCAGGTCTAATTTATCCAATTTCTGATAGTCCATGGGTAAGCCCAGTTCAATGCGTGCCTAAGAAGGGTGGCATGACTGTCATTACAAATGAGAAAAATGAGCTTATTCCTACTAGGACTGTAACAGGATGGCGTGTGTGTATTGATTATAGAAAATTAAATGACGCCACCAGAAAAGATCACTTTCCCTTACCTTTCATAGATCAAATGTTGGAAAGATTAGCAGAAAATAGTTACTATTGTTTTCTAGATGGATTTTTCGGATATTTTCAAATTCCAATAGCACCCGAAGATCAAGAGAAAACCACATTCACGTGCCCTTATGGTACTTTTGCTTACAAACGCATGCCATTTGGACTTTGCAACGCCCCTGCAACCTTTCAAAGGTGTATGATGGCGATTTTTCACGACATGATAGAAGAATGCATGGAAGTATTCATGGATGACTTTTCAGTCTTCGGTGATACATTTGAATCATGTCTAGTTATGGAACGAATGCTTATTAGATGCGAACAGTCAAATCTAGTACTTAATTGGGAAAAATGCCATTTCATGGTTAAAGAAGGCATCGTTCTTGGTCATAAAATTTCGAAGGAAGGAATTGAAGTGGATAGAGCTAAAGTAGATGTAATTGCTAAACTTCCACATCCCACCAATGTTAGAGGAGTTAGGAGTTTTCTAGGGCATGCCGGTTTTTACCGACGTTTCATAAAAGATTTTTCTAAAATTGCCACTCCTATGAATAAACTCCTAGAAAAGGATGCTCCATTCATCTTTTCAGATGAATGTATCAAATCTTTTAATATTCTTAAATAAAAACTTACTAATGCGCCGATCATGATAACACCAAATTGGAATCTACCATTTGAACTAATGTGCGATGCAAGTGATTTTGCAATGGGAGCCGTTTTAGGACAAAGGATTGAAAAACGATTTCAACCTATATATTATGCTAGTAAGACGTTACAAGGAGCACAAACGAACTATACAACTACTGAAAAAGAACTCCTTGCTATTGTCTTTGCTTTTGACAAATTTCGATCATATCTTGTTCTAGCAAAAACGGTGGTCTATACCGACCATTCTGCTCTTAGATACCTATTTTCAAAACAAGATGCTAAACCAAGACTAATCCGTTGGATCTTACTCTTACAAGAGTTTGATATTGAAATCCGAGATAAAAGAGGAGCAGAAAATCTCGCCGCTGATCATCTTTCTCGTCTTGAAAATCCCGAATTAGAAGTTCTAAATGAATCAGCCATACAAGACAACTTTTCTGATGAATATCTATTGAAGATAGATTATAAAGAAATTCCATGGTTTGCAGACTATGCAAACTATTTAGTATGTGGATTCCTTGAAAAAGGATTATCGTACCAAAGACGAAAGAAATTCTTCAGTGATATAAAACACTATTTTTGGGAAGATCCACATCTGTTTAAAAGTTGTCCCGATGGAATAATACGCCGATGTGTATTTGGAGATGAAGCTAGTAAAATTTTAAACCATTGTCACACAGGACCAACAGGAGGGCATTATGGGCCTCAACTAACAGCAAGAAAAGTTTATGATGCTGGATTCTATTGGCCTACAATTTACAAAGACGCACACCTTCTTTGCAAATCCTGTGATGCTTGTCAAAGGGCCGGAAAAATAAGTCAACGTGATGAAATGCCACAAAATGTCATCCAAGTATGTGAAGTATTTGACATTTGGGGTATTGACTTTATGGGTCCATTTCCAAAATCTCATAATAATCTATATATACTCGTAGCCATTGATTATGTATCTAAATGGGCGGAAGCACAAGCTCTCCCAACTAACGATGCACGAGTTGTAGTCAACTTTTTAAAACGTCTTTTTGCAAGGTTTGGAACACCGAAAGCTTTAATAAGTGATCGGGGTACTCATTTCTGTAATAATCAACTTGAGAAAGTTCTTAAAAGATATGGAGTAACTCATAAAATCTCCACCGCATATCATCCACAAACAAGTGGACAAGTTGAAAATACCAACCGAGCTTTAAAACGTATTCTAGAGAAAACCGTAGGATCAAATCCGAAGGAATGGTCCATTAAATTGGAGGATGCACTCTGGGCTTTTAGAACAGCCTACAAAACTCCAATTGGAACCACACCTTTTAGACTTGTTTATGGAAAAGCATGTCATCTTCCAGTAGAAATTGAACACAAAGCATTTTGGGTTTGAAGACATGTAATCTTGATTTACATGAAGTCGGACGTCTACGATTAAGTCAACTAAACGAATTAGAAGAATTAAGACATGAAGCATACGAAAATTCGTTAATCTATAAAGAAAGAACGAAGAAATGGCATGATAAAAGAATCAGAAGTTCAAAAGAATTTAAAGAAGGAGACAAAGTTCTTCTTTTCAATTCACGATTCAAGCTATTTCCTGGAAAATTGAAATCAAGATGGTCTGGACCATTCATAGTCAAAAGAGTTTTCCCATACGGAACGATAGAATTAATAAATTCAAATGGGATTGAATTTAAAGTTAATGGTCACAGAGTTAAACATTACATACATGGTCCGATGGAAGTTGACAACGAAGTTAACCACAATTTCGACACCACAACTAACTAAGTGTGGGGAGAATCAAGTCTTTAAAGGTTTATGTATTTCTGTTAGAATTAGATTGTCTGTTTTCGTGTAGTTCTCGAAAATGGAACCCGAATGGTCTTTCCCTAGCAGACCCTAAAGAACTAGTCTTCTCCCCCCATTCTAAATTTTTATTTTTTTTAGGTTTTTATAAAATGAAGACTGCCTGTGAACTAAACCATGGTCTAATGCTACACGCTTTGATCACTAAACGTAATAATGACACACTTCCGAGTGAAATAGTATCAGTAATCAGAGAAAGAATGGACGGAGTTAGAAAAAAATCCAGATGCGAAGATAATAAGTTACAATTTGGTAAAGGAAAATCAAAATCCGCAGCGAAAAGAAGAGCACGACGCCTAGAAAGATGTCACAAATGCGGAAAATGGTCACATGGAAGTAAATGTTCAAATAATCAAACCTATTCAAATACCGAATTTGTTACTTTATGCAGAGACGGACCGTTCATATGTTTAGAAGAAAAGACACTAAATGCTCGAGGTTACGCCTATGTAGCCATGGAAAACCAATTAAACCGACTATCTTATGAATGGGATAGATCATATAACTAAGAAATCTATTTCACAGGTATGTCTGTACAGTTTATATTTTATTTTTATTTTTTTTAACCTTTTGATAATAAACGCTAATTTGTTCGCTATAAAGTATTAAATTGGTATTGAATAAAATTAGGTTTGGCGACCGAAATTATTGATATCATACAAAAATTTATTACATCACTGCGAAATTTAACGTTTATTCTTAAGGTATAAATATCTTTAATCAATCAACCCAAAATATTTCAAAAATTCGTCATGAGTTAAATTAGGTTTTGGAACCGAAATTACTTTACCGAAAAGAGGGGCGCATATTTTTGATAATATTTGATTGATTAAAGTGGGATAAAAAGCCAAAAATATTTTTAATTTTATTTTTACCATGTTTTTAAAATTAATATTTAAATCTTAAATTAATATTGTAAACTTTGTAAAAACAATATATTTAAAATTGTAAATATTTGAAAAATTAATATAAGTTTGGTATGAATTTATAATATGAATTTTTAAATTAAGTTTGATGAAAATTTTTAATTTTTAAAAAATATAAATTTTATTTTTATGCATTTTAAATTTTAAGTTTGGTGTGAATTTTTAATATTAATTTTGAATTTTATATTTAAATTGTGTGAATTTAAAAAACAAAAATTTACTTTATCTCATTAAGTTAAAAATATGATTTTTAAAATTCGTCGTAAGTTGGAGACTAGGTCGTTGAACCGAAATTGCTTTACCCGAGGGAGGGACGAGAACTTTTATTATCATTATTTTTAATCTTATTGAATTAAAGTATGCCAAAAACATTAAAAAAACCCAAAAATCTTAGCTTTTAAAACAATCGCTACAAAAAGACAAATTTTAAAATTTTGTCGAAGGACGGACTAGGACATCGATCCGAAACGACCTCGTCCTAAATAACAAGGGAAACAAAATTTTAAAATTAATTACTTAATTGTTTTATAAGTTAAAGATTATATAAAAAAAAATTAGCAAACTCCGCGACTCGCGGAGTTTGAAGGGGAAATCTCCGCGAGTCGCGGGAGGACCGAAAATCAGAAAAAAATAAAAAGAGCTGAACGATCAGTCTCAGTCCACACAACCCAAAACAGAAAAAAATACAGCGAAAAACTGCACAAAAAAACCGAAAAATACACCCCAAAATCACAATTTTTAACCGTTAATCACCAAATCTTTTACTAAAATCATGTTGAGAAGGATGCTATCTAGGAATTACTCAAGAAAAACGGTAAATTTCTACACCTAAACACCATTTAATCCGAAATTAGTGTTCTTGAGCAATTTTTTCCCAATTTGATTTTGATGCTTTTTAGTGTAATTAAGCTTAAATTGTTTATGTATTATGCTTGTATAACCTAGATTGATGCTGTTTAACATGATTAGAAGCCTTAAACTTCAAATTTTGAGTAATCTAGGGTTTGTGTTCTTGAGCAAATTTGGGGCTTTTTGATATAAACAGGTTATGGCCGATTTTTGTCATGAATTGTTGCTAAATTAAGTAGTGTAACATGTCTAGGTAGTTAAATGATCCAAACTTTGAGCCTAAACATGATTTTGAGAATTAAAGTGGACTTTTTCAAGTCTAAAATTCATGAACTTGATTTTTGAAAGATAATGCCATTTGAAACTTGTTTAATTGCTAGTAATGATTATTTTGACATGTTATTTGAGTTGAATGCTTATGAACTTGGCGAACATTTTCGTATATGCTTATTTGAAAAAGTGTAGATTTGATAAAAAAATGTGAAAATGAGCTTAAGTTTGATATAAATTGATCATGTCATTGTAATTATTTTGATTGATGATTTTGCTGACACTAATGCATATTTGGATGCACAAAAATTGTGTTTGATGTGTTTTGCAGACTGAAAGGGGTGAATCTTCATCCCAAGCTCGCAATGCTCCTGCTGAGAATGCGGAACAACAGGAGGTGGATAACTACTACAAGCAGGATATACCTCATCCAGTCATGACCTTTTCTGATATGCACTTGGAAGAGTTGCACCCGAACCTGAGATTTGACAGACTTTGGATAGATTATCCAAAATACCAAAGGGGTTTGCATACTCTTCATTCTAAGGTTGTTGAGGTACCGAGGGTCATAGAATAGGGACCCTTAGAAGCTGTAGAATTGGCCGGGCCAATTAGGGAATTACTTGTACAGAGGTATGGTAATTCTACTTTTAATGACTGGGTACGTTTATTCACCATGCGTAGACCTGTATATAAAGTATGGTGTGAAGAATTGTTATGTAGTATAGAATTAAATGATCGGGTAGCTAGTTTAACCGACCGATCATTTATTAGATTTTTGTTAGGAGGTTCGATGCGCCACATGTCTTTACTATACATGGCTCAGGCTTTACGTATATATACGCCTGAGGAGTTAGCATCTGCCGATTGTAGAGGGTTGATACTAAATGGTAGAAAGATAGATGAAAATTTTGATACACACGGTGTGTGGAGTCAAATGACAAGCCATCACCGATTCAAAGGGGGAAATTACTCTTATTTGGATATAGATAGAGCCGAATTAAGAGTGATTCATAGGTTTTTAGCTAATTCGATTACACAAAGAGGTAAGAACAAGGAAAAGGTAAATGAACAGGATTTGTTTTACCATATGTGTATTCGAGACCCACAAAGCGCTGTAAGTATACCTTATTGTGTGGGTTATTATTTATCAGCTATGGATAGGGGGATGCGACCGCATAGTGTAGCGACCCCGACAAATCGTCAAGTGACGGCGTCGACTACGTAGGTCCCATTACCTGGTCATAAGTCTTTAAAACAGACGTTTGACCCAAAATATGTCGCATCCATTCAAGTGTAAAGATTGTTTCAAAGTTTACAAAGATAATTGACCACAAGTTAAGTTACAACGTTATAAGTACAAATGAAAACTATGCGACACAGTTTAAATAAGTTCAAAAGATGCTCCAAAATACATGTATACTCGACATCCAAGCAAGTATCAAAAGAGTGCGGAAGCATGTATCACTAAGCATTCAAAACCTGAGAAAACATAGAAGAATCTGTCAACGAAAACGTTGGTGAAATCATAGGTTTAGTAAGTATTAAACGTTGTTTTTGAACCACAAGATTTTGTATTTCCATAACGTAGATTATCCAAATCATTTGCATTCCAAAAGTGTTGTTATACGCGAGCACTCAATTATCAAAACTTAACCAACGTTACCCCATCACACAGTGCTAGAACCCACACTAAAACACAAAAATATATTTCATCCGCATAACGGTAGCGAACCGTCCGAATGAGGGTTTGTTAAACCCGTATGGCCACACAATATAAGTTCTCGCTTACACCCTGCAAGTGTAACTAATGATAATCGAATTGAGGCATTTTTGTTCTAACTCGCACGTGGAATGTTTGTTTTCACACTTGTGTTCAAAACATAAAAGTAAGTAGTACAAGATGTAACAAAGTATATGTTTTCTCAGCCCACGATTTAAAAGTATAAAAGTTGTTGAAAAGGTGGGACTATGATCTCACCTTGAGCGCGAGAGTTAATAAAGTACTTCAACAAGTAAACGCGTGCAAAGACAAAGCTAGTCTTGACCTAAACATATAGGTTATATCAATATCGGTAAGCACAAACGGTCAAAGATGTTCAATTAGTCCTATGGCTCGTTACGACTCGATTATATTAACATGTGAATCAACTAGTCAAGTTTCATGCAAGTTACAAGTAATTAATCATGTTAGAAAGGTTGCATAAGTATTTGGTTAAGTTTGACAAAAAGTCAAACTTGGTCGGGTCAAAGTCAACGGAAAAGTCAACGGGGTCGGGTTGGGTATCCGACAATTTTTCTAAGTTATATAATCATATATGAGCATGTTGGCCAAGTTTCATGTTAATCGGAGGTCCGTAGCATAGCAAACATTTTACGTCAAAATATCAAAGCAAACAGCCCATTTTAGTGTATCAGGACGGTGTCCCAAAAATCAGGACGGTGTCCTGATATGAAGAGTGGGACGGCGTCCCAATTGTCAGGACGGCGTCCCAATATGAAGGGTGGGACGGCGTCTAGGAGGTTGGGACGGCGTCCCAAAAGGCTTACAGGTCCTGTTTGCAGAAAACACAAGGCACGAGCCAAACTTCAATCAATCCTAGTTGATGATCCGCAAACAATCAAGACATGTATTTTATATCACCGGAAAGCTCTTTCGACAAGGAACACAACTAGATACATTTCCTAAATCAAATTTATCATTTTAGACAACAAAAATCTCATCGAAAGTTCGTTAAACGTTCCAAAACAAGGTTTCAAGTTCATCAATTGCAATTCAAGTTTCGGGAATCCAATTTATACATATGATATGCCGTTTTGAAGGTAATGAAACATGTAATACAACTAAACACTTACTAACAACATTTCATGGCATTCAAATCATCAAAAGTTCATTTAAAGTCTATCAAACTCTAACGAAAATTCACAAAAATCAATAGTCATGAGTTTGATGTTTCCTTAATCAACCTATACATCAAAACGAAGCTAAAGATACTAGTAACACTTTTAAAACATGTACTTTAACAATCTAACAACATTTGATCATCCAAAATCAAGGATTTAGCAAGCAATTTTCATAATGAACTAGTTACTCCCAAAAACAACAAATCGAGCATACAAATTACATACACGACATCACAATGAGCCATAGACACCAATTAACATACTTTTAAGTCAAGAACACGAATTTAAAGAAATCTAGTGTTTAAGAAATGTTACCCAAAATCGAAGTGGTTAGCATCAAATCGAAGAGGATGATGAGAGGATCAAGAATATGTAGTTTGTTTGGATTGAAGCTCGCTTGAACGGATTTGGATGATGATTTAAGGTTTGAATGTTGGGAGAGTTTGAAAGTATCAAAAAGGAAGAAGGAGGTGAAATGAATGGATGGAGGAGAAGGGTTGACTAGTTGACCTAGTCACTAGTTTGACCCTTTGGCGACTTTAGTCCTTCGAGTTCAAATCGGGTGCGGGATATAACCAAACGATTTATTTTAAGTTACACGGGAGTACGGGAGATATTGAGATCCGATAACGAGAATATTTAAAATGTTACATAACAAAGGATATGAATCTAGATACGAAGGGTATTATTTAAAAAGAAAAAGACGGGCGTTAAAATAATTTAACGGAAAAATGCGGGATGTTACATTATCCACACCTCAAAAGAAATTTCGTCCCGAAATTTAGTTGGAAGTAGTAGTCGATATCTCTTACTCGAGACTTTACGTTGTCAATGTTATGAATAAGTGAAGGCACGTCCTTGAGTGTTCTCATGAATTTGGATAGTTAGGGTATTTCGTTGTATTAAGGTTCGGTTTTTACGATCCCTGGTTTCAACTGGTTTTCCTATGAAGAGAAGTTTGTCATCGATAGTTGATGTATCTAGCAGGATTGCACGTTCCTGTTCCGCAGGACACGTTTCTAAGTTTGTTACATGGTACACAGGGTAAGCGGAAACTTAATTGGGTCAGAAGTTCCAAACGGTAGGAAGCGGTTCCAATACGCCCCAAGGTTTCAAAAGGGTTAACGTGTCGCGAGTTTAACTTTCCCTGATTCCCGAAACGGATTACACCTTTCCAAGGTGCGGGTTCTCAATATTACACTATTACAGGGATTTTGTGAGGTTTTCATCTAAGTTTGGTATAACTCTTTTGGTGACTATGGGTTGTCTCGAGCCCTTCTCGGACTTGAATGATCTCAATTGTTGTTTCTTGTTTGAGTTCAGATTCTGTGTTTTGTTTGCCACATGCGTTGGTTAAATGAACAGGGGTACGACATTAGCGGTCATATAGGGTTTCGGAAAGTGCGGGTGAACACACGAGTGGTAACTACTGTTGTACGAGTGATCTACTAAAGGTGACAATACGAGTTTTTGACATGTCTTTCCAAGACGTAAATCGTTCGTTTGCTCGGTTCATCGGTTTGTGGGTGGTACGTGGTACTCATGTCTAAGCGGGTCTCCAGGGTTTCTTGTAAAACTAGAAGTGAAACGAGTATTTCGATACGGGATAATTGACAAGGATACACCGTGTTGGAATAGAATCTCTTAAGATATGTTTGAACAAGTTAGTTAGGGTTCAAAAAAAAAAAAAAAAAAAAATGTTCGTTAGGGCTATTCACCCTCGTGGCGAATACTAATGTAATGTGAGGAGTTTCTCTATCCATGGAGAAATGTTACAAGGAGTTTCCTTAAACGGAAATGCGAGCGATAAAGATAGGAGTGAAATGAGGACTGAGAATAGGATGAGCTTACATCTCGAGGTTGCCATAACGCGCCTCTAGTTGTCGAAAATTGAAGTCTGGAAGAGAAACAAGATAGTACACGTAATTGTATAGTTCGGGGTTGAATAATAGTTGGCCGATTATCAGAAACACAAGGATGTTAAGTCAAAGAAGAGTGAAGTATCGTTGGATTGTGTGTTATCTTAAATTCCAGTAATATCAGACAGTAACGGTGAAATAACAGAGGTATGTGTGTGGTACGTGATGACGAGAAAGTTGATCGGATCTACAGTTTAGTATTCGAATTCTTCGTGCAAAATAACGAATTTTAGTTACGTTAATTTTGAGTCGAGAGAGTATGCCTTTCGGCGTTCATGTAGAAATATTTCCATGTTTGAGTTCCATCTGTTGCTATACGATTTTAACTAGAAATGTTGGTGTGAAGAATCACGCTCAAGGTTCGAACACGGAGAGGTTTAAAGTTTTCCCTTAGTGAGTTAACGAGTTTAAAAGTCGGGTAACACGAGAAAAGTCAGAAATGAATCTTCGGTGATAACAGGCGAGATCTAAGATTTTACGAATACAAGTCTGAGTTGAGAGAGTTTCATGATTACGTGTGGCTTGATTTCGAGATTGATTGTAATGCCTTGACCATTAACATCATGGTCTAGAAAATTTGACTTCGTTTAACAGAAATTCTCACTCGGAGAATTTGGTATAGAGTTGCTCTTTTCTCAAAGTTCGAGCGTAAGATGATGATGTTATTCGTTTGCCTTCTTTACTTGAATAAGTTAAGATGTCATCTATAAATATGATAACAGATTTGTCTAGATAAGTTGCATACGTGGTTTAGGAGGTTCATGAATACGGACAGAGTCCTAAATAAATCAAACGGTACTAAGAGGGATTTACAACTAACGTTGCGAGCTCGGAAAATGGCTTAGGAGACATCGTCTCCCTTAACCCCCAATTGATGATAACCAGAACGGAGGTCGATTTGGAATACACGGGATCCACGCAAATAATCATGAGGTAATGGATACGAGGAAGAGAGTATTGGTTTCCAACCGAAAGTTACTTAGTTCACAATAATCTATACATAAATGTAGGGCAACAATTTCTCCTTAATGAATAGGTTTTGAGTTCCTTAGTTCTATAGGTGTCGAGTCCAATTTCTTAACGCATATCCTCCGATAAAATTTATAGGCACACAATATTTTCCGTCGGTCACTTAAATCTTCTAAGTAGTATCTGGGGGAAAGAGGTGGAATATAAAGAGCACGAGTCAAATCCTTGGTTATAAAACGTCTAACGGTACTCGAATCGAATAAGTATGAAATATACGGTTTGTTGTGAAGAAACGTACCCGTGACTAGTCCATCATCGTCTCGGGCATCCTAGGTGTCGATGTTGTAAGTTCAACGGCGCGCGTTGGTTTTTGCTTTATTCTTTGGGCATTCATTCCTAAAATGACCCGATTGGCCACATTTGTAGCAAATACTCGGCTTTGGTGCGTCGGGCCCCTTTTGAGTGACGGGGGCGGTACTTCCACAATACTTGGCAATATGACCACTACCTTGGCACCGATGGCAAATTAGCTTGCCACATTCACCAAAATGATGCTTGTGGCATTTGTTGCAAAAAGGTCGTGTCCCGGCATAACTTTTCTTGCCGACGGGGGTGAGAGGTTCCTTGGCAAAGTTGTTGTTGTAGTTACTTGATTGGGGGGCTTCCCATTTTCTTTTGTTGTCACCCGACTCATCCTCGGCTTTAAGTGCCGGCACTTCAATCTCGTCTACCGTTTCGATCAATTGACGGGCCATATTCAGGGCCTCTTGGTGATTACTGGGTTTGGATGACATTAATCCTTGTTTGATGCTCTTGGGAAGACCATCCATGTAAAGTTCAACCCTTAGAGGTTCGGGGGTCACGAGGTTTGGGCACATCATGGATAGCTCAGAAAATCGTTGATTATATGCCTTTAGGTCATTCTCGACCGCTTTTAAAGTTCTTAGTTCGTGTTCGAGCTTACGGGTCTCTTCGCGCGGGAAGTATTCGGTGATCATATTTTTCTTTAAGTTGGCCCATGAGAGAGTGTGAGCTTCATCGATACCCACCGACAGCACATACGTATTCCACCATGTGAGGGCGATACCGGCAAAAGTGTGGGTGGAATATTTGACTTTGTCTTGGTCCCGACAACCGCTTATGCTAAAAACGGCTTCTGTTTGCTCAAACCATCGGGTGAGCACAACCGGTCCTCCGGTCCCATCGAACGTGTGAGGTTTGCACCCCATGAAAGTTTTGTAGGAGCAACCCTCGTTTGAATTACCGGCTCCATGGTTGTTGTGGTTGTGGTTGTTATTGATGTCGGAGGAGATACTAGCCATAGCCGCACCTATGGCGGTGGCTATCATGCGTTGAAAAGCTTGTTCGGAAGTTTCATTACGTGGCCCACGACGGGGAGGCATTGTTCCTTCAAGACACAAGAATATCGTTGATTAGTATTCTCAATAATACTAATCATGATAGGGAATGATGATGTAGAGAAAATTTTCCTTGACTCGCCTTAAATTCTTTATGTCATAATGTCGGAATGTCCATATGAATCACCGTAATATAATCCCGGAAATTATATTACCCTGATTCTCATGTGCATTTAACATTACCTCATAAAGTCAAGGTGGCGCGTCAACAAAATTTATCAACGTAAGATCAAGATCGAATACGAGTTAGATATGATAGAAGAGTTCGAGTATAGATGCACAAATAGTCAAGTAATTCCTACTTCAGTCTATATGCCGGTTGTAGTCTAGATTCACCTATGTACCCTATGACTCGGGGTGGACACAAATGAACTCTAAATCCCTACAACCAAGGCTCTGATACCACTTGTAGCGACCCCGACAAATCGTCAAGTGACGGCGTCGACTACGTAGGTCTCATTACCTGGTCATAAGTCTTTAAAACAGACGTTTGACCCAAAATATGTCGCATCCATTCAAGTGTAAAGATTGTTTCAAAGTTTACAAAGATAATTGACCACAAGTTAAGTTACAACGTTATAAGTACAAATGAAAACTATGCGACACAGTTTAAATAAGTTCAAAAGATGCTCCAAAATGCATGTATACTCGACATCCAAGCAAGTATCAAAAGAGTGCGGAAGCATGTATCACTAAGCATTCAAAACCTGAGAAAACATAGAAGAATCTGTCAACGAAAACGTTGGTGAAATCATAGGTTTAGTAAGTATTAAACGTTGTTTTTGAACCACAAGATTTTGTATTTCCATAACGTAGATTATCCAAATCATTTGCATTCCAAAAGTGTTGTTATACGCGAGCACTCAATTATCAAAACTTAACCAACGTTACCCCATCACACAGTGCTAGAACCCACACTAAAACACAAAAATATATTTCATCCGCATAACGGTAGCGAACCGTCCGAATGAGGGTTTGTTAAACCCGTATGGCCACACAATATAAGTTCTCGCTTACACCCTGCAAGTGTAACTAATGATAATCGAATTGAGTCATTTTTGTTGTAACTCGCACGTGGAATGTTTGTTTTCACACTTGTGTTCAAAACATAAAAGTAAGTAGTACAAGATGTAACAAAGTATATGTTTTCTCAGCCCACGATTTAAAAGTATAAAAGTTGTTGAAAAGGTGGGACTATGATCTCACCTTGAGCGCGAGAGTTAATAAAGTACTTCAACAAGTAAACGCGTGCAAAGACAAAGCTAGTCTTGACCTAAACATATAGGTTATATCAATATCGGTAAGCACAAACGGTCAAAGATGTTCAATTAGTCTTATGGCTCGTTACGACTCGATTATATTAACATGTGAATCAACTAGTCAAGTTTCATGCAAGTTACAAGTAATTAATCATGTTAGAAAGGTTGCATAAGTATTTGGTTAAGTTTGACAAAAAGTCAAACTTGGTCGGGTCAAAGTCAACGGAAAAGTCAACGGGGTCGGGTTGGGTATCCGACAATTTTTCTAAGTTATATAATCATATATGAGCATGTTGGCCAAGTTTCATGTTAATCGGAGGTCCGTAGCATAGCAAACATTTTACGTCAAAATATCAAAGCAAACAGCCCATTTTAGTGTATCAGGACGGTGTCCCAAAAATCAGGACGGTGTCCTGATATGAAGAGTGGGACGGCGTCCCAATTGTCAGGACGGCGTCCCAATATGAAGGGTGGGACGGCGTCTAGGAGGTTGGGACGGCGTCCCAAAAGGCTTACAGGTCCTGTTTGCAGAAAACACAAGGCACGAGCCAAAATTCAATCAATCCTAGTTTATGATCCGCAAACAATCAAGACATGTATTTTATATCACTGGAAAGCTCTTTCGACAAGGAACACAACTAGATACATTTCCTAAATCAAATTTATCATTTTAGACAACAAAAATCTCGTCGAAAGTTCGTTAAACGTTCCAAAATAAGGTTTCAAGTTCATCAATTGCAATTCAAGTTTCGGGAATCCAATTTATACATATGATATGCCGTTTTGAAGGTAATGAAACATGTAATACAACTAAACACTTACTAACAACATTTCATGGCATTCAAATCATCAAAAGTTCATTTAAAGTCTATCAAACTCTAACGAAAATTCACAAAAATCAATAGTCATGAGTTTGATGTTTCCTTAATCAACCTATACATCAAAACGAAGCTAAAGATACTAGTAACACTTTTAAAACATGTACTTTAACAATCTAACAACATTTGATCATCCAAAATCAAGGATTTAGCAAGCAATTTTCATAATGAACTAGTTACTCCCAAAAACAACAAATCGAGCATACAAATTACATACACGACATCACAATGAGCCATAGACACCAATTAACATACTTTTAAGTCAAGAACACGAATTTAAAGAAATCTAGTGTTTAAGAAATGTTACCCAAAATCGAAGTGGTTAGCATCAAATCGAAGAGGATGATGAGAGGATCAAGAATATGTAGTTTGTTTGGATTGAAGCTCGCTTGAACGGATTTGGATGATGATTTAAGGTTTGAATGTTGGGAGAGTTTGAAAGTATCAAAAAGGAAGAAGGAGGTGAAATGAATGGATGGAGGAGAAGGGTTGACTAGTTGACCTAGTCACTAGTTTGACCCTTTGGCGACTTTAGTCCTTCGAGTTCAAATCGGGTGCGGGATATAACCAAACGATTTATTTTAAGTTACACGGGAGTACGGGAGATATTGAGATCCGATAACGAGAATATTTAAAATGTTACATAACAAAGGATACGAACCTAGATACGAAGGGTATTATTTAAAAAGAAAAAGACGGGCGTTAAAATAATTTAACGGAAAAATGCGGGATGTTACACATAGCATAATAGGAGGTGGTATTTTTATTACTTTGATTGGTGAATATCTCGGTGTGGATATAAGTTGGGGGGGATTATTAGTAGAAGAACCAGAACCCCGCGATACTATAGGTTTAAATGTATACCATGGTGCGAAAGTTTTGAAGAGGCGAAATAACGCCGCAGTACAATACCATGGTAGACATCCACAGGTTGAGAGAAACCAACAGCAAGGTAATGTAGGAGGGGGAAATGAAATGCAAGAAATGCAAAGGTTTATAGCTTCACAGGAGTACGAAAATGCTAGACAGAGAGCATTTGAAGATTGGCAAGTTCATCAGAACCAAATCATAGCTCATTGCCAACATATAGGTAGAAACTATATTCCTACACCAAAACCCATATTACCTCCCTGGTCGATAGAGATGCAACCACCGTATCCTACGTATAACCCTGCCGAAGCATTCTATAGCACCTATGGTTATGCCTGGAACCCCTATTGGTACCAGTATCATCCCTAGTCTACTTAGTTTTTTATTTATTTTGTAATTTGTAATATTGATACGTTTAATACTTATGTTAATATTGTAATAGTTTTTATAATTTTCTAACTTTTATTCTTAGATTTTAATAATTTTTGAATGTGGGGTAATATACCAAACTTCAAAAATATGTATATATGTTTGCAGTTTATCTTATGTACACAACAGGGTAAAACAACGCATTTTCAAAGACTGGCATTAAGTTCAGCAAAAGCAACTAATTTTGACGACAAGATGCAAAATATATGTGAAATAACAACAAGACGGAATGAACAAATGATGTGCACCATTTATCATTCAGCAAACAAACGCCAATATATTTGAAAACTTTGGTAAAAATTTAATCATTTTCACACAAATCACCCTCAATAATTTAAATTGTTACTGATTTCTTGCAAATGAGGGCATTGCAAGATCTTAAGTGTAGGAAGGGGTTAAATTCTTTCGGATTTTAAAATTTTTACTTTAAACACTGGGTTACCATTAAAAATACTAGTAAAGCAGTAGTTGTATTAGAATCTAGTGCTCTTTGATAATAAAGAACAGCCCTAGTCTTATATACTGACTACCCAATTCTAGTAAAATTTTACAAAATTTTCAATTAAATGAACTCAAAATCATGTTTATACATATTTATGAACGATAAAACTAGGTTTTAACACCGAAATTATTGTTACCTCGGAAAGGACATAAATTGAGAAACAAACCAAAATGTTAAAATTCATTTAAAATGGAATAGAGGACGATAAAAAGGAAAATAAAAGCCAAGTGTGAGAAAATTTACCAAGTTATCTTAAACATATGTCACATATATCTGTAACAAATAACTGAAAATACTTTTGCTTTGGACTAAACTAAACTGTTTTACCCGATGAAAGAAAAGAAGAGATGGATCTACACGATAAATCAATTCCATCATTAAAAGGAAGTAAAGTCTTCCGAAAAAGAAATGCGCTTCTTGATTTAAGTCAGGAAGTTGTCGTCCAGACCAGCTGTAGGTTGACGAAAAATCTAGAAAAGTCATCACTAAAATCAGCAGGAAATCCACGGACCTCGGCATTAAACAGGGTCGCCAAGTGGTCAGATTTATCCTAACCATGAGAAGGATTTATCTCGTACAATGGGGGGCACCATGCAAATTAGCTGGATAAGAGTAATGAATCAGATCCCCAGAAAGGATAATCTCCTTAAAAGATAAAAAAATCAGCTTTTAAGCCTGATATTACTCAATCCTTGAGATTGACCTTAAAGATTGAGAATTACAAACTCATGGAATTCAATGATATCTAAACTCGAGCTTGAACGAGAAAATATTTTGATCAAAACTATAAACCGATTTGTTTTCTGAAAACCCATTTTCAATTCGTTCATTACCATTGAACGTGAAATCCTAGGAATTCACCTGGAATTCATTAGGTCACCTGAACTAAATCGGGTGTCAACTGTAAGAACGGTGGTTGCATAGCATGGTCAAAGACAGGACCTTGTGCCAGACCGAAAAATTATAAGGGTGAGCTTTACTATTGCTCCTACCAAGGATAGTAATTGCGTCCGACACGTTATAGACCATAATTAAAAGCATGTCAGGGGACATTGCCTTAACAGTTGCTTGTTCAACGCTTTCCTTTACAACCGGATGGTAGTTTACCGAAAGGTAATATACGGGGCAAGTAAACTGGACGTGTTGCTTTCCAAATACAAGGTTAGCAAGTGGGTGACACAAAACCATAACTTTTGAGCTAAAATTTTCAAATCTGAAACCCACCAAACCCACAAAAATATTTTGCAAACACCGGTAAAGGGTTATTCCGGAAAACTTATCTAGGGTAAAAACTAGATTTAATTTTTAAAGGATCAAATGTTTTCATAAAGATCCAATTTTCTTAATGGATCTAAATTTTTATAGTCATGTGGGACTGTAAACCATATCGTTACTACCATTGTTTATACCGCCGTATAGAAATCACTGATGTACAAAGTGTGAAGAATAAAGAAGTGATTCTAGTATTTCAAGACGATATTGCTTGAGGACAAGCAACGCTCAAGTGTGAGAATATTTGATAATGCTAAAAACAAACATATATTTCATAGCATTATTCCTCAAGAAAGACAAGCTTTTAGTTGCAATTGTTCTATTTACAAGTGATATTCGTTTAAATAATAAAAGGTGAAGACAAAAGATAGATTCGACGAATTGAAGAAGCAAACGACCAAAAAGCTCAAAAGTACAAAAGACAATCAAAGAGGTTCCAATTATTGATAAGAAACGTCTCAAAATTACAAGAGTACAAGATTCAAAACGCAAAGTACAAGATATTAAATTGTACGCAAGGACGTTCGAAAATCCGAAACCGGGACCAGAGTCAACTCTCAACGCTCGACGCAACGGACTAAAAATTACAAGTCAACTATGCACATAAATATAATATAATATTTAAATAATTCTTATAATTATTTAATATATTATATTTATTTATAAAACCGTCGGTAAACAAAGAGCCAAACTCGTGTGAGCTGTAAAAGCAAACTCCGCGACTCGCGGAGTTTGAAGGCCAAAAATGCCGCGAGTCGCGGAGCCCCAAGTTTTGAAAGTCCCTATAAAAGCAACCGAATTCTGAGCATTTTTCATCATCTTTTTCTTCTTCTCTCATAATACTACGTAAATATTTATATTTATATTTTAATTTTAATTTTAATTTTAATTTTAATTATAATTCTAATAATAAGGGTATGTTAGCGAATGTTGTAAGGGTGTAAGTCGAAATTCTGTCCGTGTAACGCTACGCTATTTTTAATCATTGTAAGTTATGTTCAACCTTTTTACATTAATGTCTCGTAGCTAAGTTATTATTATGCTTATTTAATCCGAAGTAATCATGATGTTGGGCTAATTACTAAAATTGGGTAATTGGGCTTTGTACCATAATTGGGGTTTGGACAAAAGAACGACACTTGTGGAAATTAGACTATGGGCTATTAATGGGTTTTATATTAACTAAACAATACCTTGTTAATTTAATATTCAAACTTATAATTCGACGTATTTATATATAACCACATACGCTTTACTGGGTACGGTGGGCGGGATATCTATAAATACCAATAATTATTCATTTTACCGGATACGGAACTGGATTAATAGTTAATAGACTTGTCGAAACAGGGGTGAATTACATTCAAGGGTAATTGGTGTAATTGTTAACAAAGTAGTAAAACCTTGGTTTACACGCAGTCGATAACCTGGTGTATTCATTAAACAAAGTATTAAAACCTTGTTACAATTCGAATCCCCAATTAGTTGGAATATTTGACTTCGGGAATAAGAATAATTTGATGAAGACTTTCGCTCTTTATATTTATGACTGATGGACTATTATGGACAAAATCCGTATGGACATATTAAATAATCCAGGACAAAGGACAATTAACCCACGGCCATAAAACTAAAATCAACACGTCAAACATCATGATTACGGAAGTTTAAACAAGCATAATTCTTTTATTTCATATTTAATTTCCTTTATTTTATATTTAATTGCACTTCTAATTATCGCATTTTTATTTATTGTTATTGTATTTAATTGCACTTTTAATTATCGTACTTATTAATTATCGCAAGTTTATTTTATCGCACTTTTATTATTCGCAATTTCATTATCGTTATTTACTTTATGCTTTAATTTAAGTCTTGTATTTATTTTTAATATTTTACATTTAGTTTTAACTGCGACTAAAGTTTTAAAATCGACAAACCGGTCATTAAACGGTAAAAATCCCCCTTTATAATAATAATATTACTTATATATATATTTGTATTTTTATAAAAGTAAACTAATATAGCGTTAAGCTTTGTTTAAAAAGATTCCCTGTGGAACGAACCGGACTTACTAAAAACTACACTACTGTACGATTAGGTACACTGCCTATAAGTGTTGTAGCAAGGTTTAGGTATATCCCATTTGTAAATAAATAATTAAAACTTGTGTAATTTGTAACGTATTTCATAGTAAAATATAGTACTATCACGTACCTCCACGCTACCACATCAAACACATACAGTAGCAAATTATAATCACAATATCAATCAGAAGTCTAAAAGGAAACAGTATTCCAAATAGTTAAGCCATCAGTGATTTGTATGATTGTGCCGACAGTTTTTGCGGAATGCTATATCGTACCCCGTTAGTGGATCAGTGGCGGATAAAAAGTATTCGAAAAAATTACAAATTTTTATATTAAATATATTTAATTATTTTGGTCATTATGGTATAAAATTCGATCATTAACTATTAAATAAAAATTACATTAATTGTTCACTCCCGATCCCAAGTAAAATATAAAAAATTTTAAAATTCAACAAGTAGTTCCTAAATGAAATTTTAATAAGCCTAAAACTTATATTACTCATTTTTGGATCATCGTTTATTTTAAAATCATCTAAGTTTGAAATTAACCCTTTGAATGATAGACGAGTGTTATTATTGTTTCCTAAATGATTTAAAAACCATTTATCTTCGAATTACATAAATATATGTTAACTAACAAATTAATTATTAATTCAAATCATCAAATCATATAATACTTTATTTAATATCTCTAATTAATATTATATATATATATATATATATATAATGTAATATTATATATACTTATATATATATATATACATATTTATTTACAAATAATTGTTCGTGAATCGTCGGGAACAGTCAAAGGGTAATTGCATATATGAACACAGTTCAAATTTTTAAGACTTAATCTAACAGACTTAGCTTATCGTGTTGAAATTATTTAAAAGTTAAGTTTAAATTTGGTTGGAAATTTCCCGGTCATCACAGTACCTACCCGTTAAAGAAATTTCGTTCCGAAATTTGATCGAGGTCATCATGGCTAACAATAAAAATGTTTTTATGACGATTATGAGTTGATAAATAGAGTTTTATTAACATTGAGTAATATTTATAAAATAATTCGATTACTCGAAACGTACGAGTGAAGCTATCACAAAAGATTGAGATAGAGATTTAACTTTTGACGTAGTCACAGTGGATTTTTTTATACAGGGAATTTAGAGAAAATCTTTGAAATCTATATAAGATTTGATTCTTCGGTAATTAAGGAAATTTAGGATCCTCTTTAATTCAATGCCGTAATCTGCCTCGATTGCTCTGTCGGATATTTCCATTATAAATTTACTTTTTCCGTTCTATTAATTTTCACCACCTCAATACTTTATTTCTTAGTTCCTACATCCAAAAGATTGTGAAAATGCTTAATCCAGTTCTAATCCTTGATATTTTCCTAATTATCATTTCTGCCATCCTTCTTTTCAATCTTCCACCAGAAAAATCTGTTTACTTCTACTATTACCTCGTGGTGATACTATTCTTAATTCTACCGTATCTTTATATTGCTATTTGTATTAATATCCGCGGTTTGCAACCTCAGTGTTGTTATTGGGCTTTATATATTCTCTTATATTTCAAAGTCCCTTCTTCTGTCTTCTATAATCATTGTCATCCATAGTTAATGTTTTCTTCTATTTGTTGCGATTTATACTCCCATTTCTATTTCGAAGTTTCATTCTTTTGCTTTCTCTTTGCAAGTAATGGTCCAGAATTCATAGGTACGGAGTTTCGAATGAACATATCTAATGTTCTCAAAGGGAGATTGTAATAGCAAGATCTTGATTGGTTAAATTACCAGAATTCATGAGGAAAGATAGAATTATCAAGAAAATATATTCTTGATATGTTTATAGATTAGATAGAATGTAAGAGTCGTGTAACATGGCACATGATGACGTTATGGTCTGTGAATCATCACGTTTCATTAGAAACTCAGCATGACTTACTGTAATATAATCACGTTGATCAAGTGTCATTATATTATTCTAACTCATGCATCAGTTCCCAACACTACTTCAATAACATTTATATTTTTAAATTCGAAAGTTTACAGAATATAGAAACTAAAACAATTTCTTTTTATGATATAACACAGATAGTGCGGATAGATAATTAATATCGGACAAGAATATTTATGAAAATATTTTCAGAAATATCGAGGATATTTATAATGAAAGATACGATGATATCTTAGAATTTCTAATATTGATGGATGATGAATAAGATTTGTCCGTAAACGTTTATAGTTTTTGCTGCTTTATCAGCATTTTCAACATTACGAGTATTGATTCTCAGACTGGGTGCTTTTCAGAATTTCAGAATGGAAGATCATAATTCTAAGAGATAAATATTATATGTATACATATAACTGTTGATGTAAACATACTGCGAGATTTCAAAATACTGATTGCTAGTTCCCGGTAATTGATATGGTAATTCTTGTTATATGATATGGATGAGTATATGAATAGGTTTTAATGAACAAATATAATGGTTATTCGGAAAGACTTAAGCCAATGAGTAATGAAGTTGCTGGTAAGTTTACTGCTAATGTGGTGGAATATAAACGGTTTCTCCAGTAACGATGACGAAAGGATAACGTATATATCAAAGTTATTATAAGACTTATTCGAATGAATAATTGAAGTTGATTTGCTGGAGCTGTGACAAAATTGGCTACTTTGGAGAGGCATTGTAAGTTATTTTTGGTAATAACAACGCCAAATGAGCTAGCACAGATACGTGTTAAACGTTTACTCAGATTCCGAGAGTTTTTCAGGTGCATAACTATATGCATCAATCTTTTCTTCCGTAGATGAAGTGCGGTTGGTTCATCCTCTCGATTGAGGTGTTTTCAAGAATTATGAAAGGTTTGAACACAGATTGTAATCGTCAAGATACAAACGAGGTTTAAGATGAATTCAGGGGGCAAACTTGAAGAATTGTTTAGTTTCATATGTTATAATCAATATTTTACTTCATTTTAATTGTCCAATATTGGTAGTCCACAGTTGATAGTCCACAGTTAGTGATTCAATAATTCATATATAGTTTAATATATAATATTCAAATTAATTAATACGTATTCGTGACCCATTGTATATATGTCTCAGACTCGATCACAACTCAAAGTATATATATTATTATAGAATCAACCTCAACCCTGTATAGCTAACTCAAGCATTACTGCATATATAGTGTCTATGGTTATTTCAAATAATATATATAGATGCGTCGATATGATATGTCAAAACCTTGTATACGTGTCCCGATATTTAAAGTGCGTAAAATAAATAACAGAAATTAAATGACGATAAATAAAATTGCGAGAATATAAATTGTGATAATTAAATTGCGATAAATAAAATGTAATCAGTTAGCTAGGAATAGTTAGCTAGGAACAGTTAGCGTGGATTCTTAACAAAATTTCTCATAGTTAATTTGTTTGTTTCTAATAAATTTTATTTTTGTCCAATATTTTCTTCATTATGCCACTTGTTAGATTCTGATAGGTCAAAATTCAATTATGAAATTGAATGAAAATGGTTATTCTGCGGTGAACGGATACGAATATCTATGGATGTAAGTAGGATAGTAAATGACTGTTGAATCAGATTCAAAGAATGTACTGTGTAACTTATTAATGTGAAATCTAAATATTCCTCGGGAATTACCTACCCGTTAAAATATTTTCATCATTAACAGTTTGTACAAAAGAATTTTTAATTACAATCTTTATGAATATATATATATATATATATATATATATATATATATATATATATATATATATATATATATATATATACATTTTCTTCAAATGTAATTATGGATTTAATGAGTCAATATGATATTAATCTCATTTGATTTACCGTTAGAACAAGAGTATATAATCTCTAAAACATTAAAGATTATATAATCGCAATGTCGAACGAAGATTAAGAATGATTCGTAGAATGATGATTATGCTCGAGGTACAGAATGAGATATTGGGGTATGTGATGTTGAAACTTGTGTTGTTGGTGGTACTGGTGTTGATGTTGATGGTACTGTTGGCACTGGTGATGTTGCTGAAGCTGATAGGTTTTGCACCATATTTTCCAAATTGATTACTCGAGCGCGAAGTTCGTTGACTTCTTCCATTATTCTGGGATGATTGTCCGTCAGAACGAGCGGATGAATAAGATTTTGAATTTGTGATAGTATATAATCATGGCGAGATATTCGGGTAATGAGGGAGAAAATAGTGTTTCGGATTGGTTCGTCGGTGAGTGCTTCAGGTTCTTCGCTAAGAGTGCAGGTTGGTGGGTGGAAAGGATCGCCTTCTTTTCATCTCCATTGGTTAAGTCGACTATGAACCCATCCCCAATTCATCCAAAATTGAAGATGACTAGTTGGTTGATCCATTTCATTTACACTGCTTTCTGAGCTTAGGTGAATATCCATATCAGAATAGCTGTCGGAATAACTATCAGAATAGCTATTGGAATCTGAGAGACTCGAACTGGTTGAGGGATTCATCTCGTACGATCAGATGAAGGATTTTTGATAAGAAATAGATTATAGGATGTAGATTAGTACCCTGCAATACATAATTTACATATGCATATATAATACTAAAATCCCATAAGTTACGGAGGAATCTACGGAAGCTGTCAGGCAAAGGTAACAATAACATATACGCTATGATATGAATTTATCTATACACTATCTATGCAATAGAGGCAGTAAGATGTGTCAAGAATTTAAGATGATAAGCAAGTGATTCCCTAAGAATGATAAGCAGGTAATTTTTGACACGAAATGATAAGCAAAACTTTTGACATGCAGACACGGTCGAAGTCCAGACCCACTAATGCATCTTAACAACTATTAGTTAGACACACTAATGCAAGACCTGGTTCGCTAAGACTACCACTTTGATACCACCTGTAGAGACCCGTCCTAATCCATCTGGACGAATACATTACATTTGGTTACATCGCGAGGTACTTGACCTCTATATGATACATTTTACAAACATTGCATTCGTTTTTGAAAAGACAATCTCTCATTACATTGAAAGTTGACGGCATGCATACCATTTCATAATATATCCAACTATAATTAACTTAATAATAATCCTGATGAACTCAACGACTCGAATGCAATGTCTTTTGAAATATGTCATGAATGACTCCAAGTAATATCCTTAAAATGAGCTAATGCACAGTGGAAGATTTCTTTCATACCTGAGAATAAACATGCTTTAAAGCATCAACCAAAAGATTGGTGAGTTCATTAGTTTATCATCAACAATTATTTCCATTATTTTAATAGACCACAAGATTTCATTTTCATTTGCATAAACATACATCTCATATCAGGCATTTCGCAAACTACATAGAGATAAAAATCATTCATATGATGAACACCAGGTAACCGACCTTAACAAGATGCATATAGAATATCCCCATCATTCCGGGACTCCCTTCGGACATGATAAATTCGAAGTACTAAAGTATCCGGTACTTTGGATGGGGCTTGTTGGGCCCAATAGATCTATCTTTAGGATTCGCGTCAATTAGGGTGTCTGTTCCCTAATTCTTAGATTACCAGACTAAAAAGGGGCATATTCGGTTTAATAATCCAGCCATAGAATGTAGTTTCATTTACTTGTGTCTATTTCGTAAAACAGTTATAAAAGCAGCGCATGTATTCTCAGTCCCAAAAATATATATTGCAAAAGCATTTAAAAAGGGAGCAAATGAAACTCACAATACAATATTTTGTAGTAAAAATATTCGTACGATGGAACTGAACTTTACAGGGTTGGCCTCAGATTCACGAACCTATTTCATTTATATATATATTTACATGCATAATTGTAATCGAACAAATTTATATATATATATAAATTTATTAGTTATATCATTTTTATATTAATAACCTATATGTTTCATATATTCATTTTATATATTTAACATAAATAAAATATTACCTTTATTATGTTATATGTATTATATATTTATATTTATATATATATATATATATATATATATATATATATATATATATATATATATATATATATATATATATATATATATATATATATATATATATCGTTTGTTTGTAAAAATTATAATAATACTAACATAATATTAGTAATGATAAAAATAATAATAATGATAATAGAGTTAAAAATGATACTTTTAATATTAATGATAAAAATGATACTTTTAAATAAAAATGTTAATTTTAATAATAATGAATACTAATAATAATAAATATAAAAATAATGATTTTGCTTATAATAATAATGATACTAATATTTATATTAATAACTATAATTATAATAATACTACTATTAATAATACAAATACTTATGATGATGATGATAATAATAATAATAATAATAATAATAATAATAATAATAATAATAATAATAGTAATAATAATAATAATAATAATAATAATAATAATAATAATAATAATAATAATAATAATAATAATAATAATAGCAAAAATGGGTAACAAGTAAACTACCTCAAAGGATTAACTCTTAAAAAAAAATGCCCAAGTCCGGATTTGAACCCGTGACGTTCCGCTAACCCGAAAACAACCTTAACCATTCATCTATGTATGTTTTTCCCTGATAAATATGATACTTATATTTATATAACCCATTTTCTTCCTGTTTCCCTTTCTTCTTCTTTTTCTAAAAAAATTGCCACAACCGGGGCTTGAACCCGCGACCTCTTGTTCTCCTAACACACTCCCAACCATTCCTCTACCCCTTTCATTTCTGTTTTAAATTCTCAGATTGAATTTCTTTAACCAAATTATTCGTCTGTCTACTTCTTCTACTAAAATAAATCGAAATCATCATCAATGCTTAACATCATAACATCATAACATCATACATCATCTTAATCATCATCATCATGTGTCACATAAAATTATGATCATATCATGATCACTGTACTATCACCGTTTCATCATCATTATTATTTCATTAACATCATTTCTTCATCATCTAATATCTATTATCATCATCGCTATCATATGCTTATATCATGTACCTCACTAATACTAACAACTATTCATCATCATCTATCATCATTCACGTTTCAAATATAAGTATTATTGCAGTAGCATAAAACAGTGATTTGTCGAGCAATTTGGGTTTTTAACATGGCCTAACAGCAGGATGTATCATTCAGCCCAATAGCAAATAGAAATATGGATCGATAATTAAGTTGCAGCAGCCCACTTCAATAAACCTAACTTCATGAAATCCATTTCCATGAAATAAAATGTCTGCGAGCTTTTGTTTGGGTTTCAAAATAATTACGTGAGTAATAGCATCATCTATCGTCATCTTCTTAATCATAATAGATAGATAACCGACAAATATTACTAAGTTAAATATAATAATATACTTATAACTTTTTAAAACAACTTGAGTGAATGGAGGTGTCTTTCGGCCCACAATAGGAAAAAGCAGCACTCTTAATAGATCAAGTGGGTATTTTTAATCAAAATAAAGAATAGGAAAAGCATGAAATTGGATTATCATTATCGCATCATATTATCTGTGTTAACCGTCCATCATCTTTATCGTTACACATAAGCATTTTTGCAGATTTGCTTTAAGGAAGGGTTTGCGAATGAAAACAGGATTTTAAGAATTGTATAATAGTATTTTGCTTGGGTGCGTGTGAGTGTGTTTAGAAATGGGAGAGAGAGATGATGAAGCGATGGTTTGGGATGATTTCAAGTTAAACAAAAACAGAAATATGGCGGATATAGTGGTGGTTTTGGTGGTGTTTGTATATGTTATGCAAAAGTGGTGTTCGATTAAGTGGGTTTTGTTGGTCGAAGAGTAAGAACATGAGGTGGTATTGTTGTCACGAATAAAAGGAATGTAGAGAGAGGATGAGAGAGATAGGGTGGTTTCATGGTGGTGGTTCAAGATGTTACCCGGATATGAAACCATAAGCGTAGTAGCTATACAGGAATTACAACAGCAGTAGTTACAATATTGATCCAAAGGTTGTCGTTTTGAGTGGAGGTTGTTTGATCAAGAAAATGAGGATGGTGTTTTAGTGATGAACCTATATGAAAAACAGAATTGAACAGGAGCATATATATGGTGAAGTGGTTAGTCGATCAAGAGATGAAGACATTGAAGAAGATACAGAAGTGGGTGTGTGATATTATCATATGGCATGTATATGTATATATAATATATTAAGTGTAAAGATGCCAGGTAACACATAGAGTAGCAAATTATAATCACAATATCAATCATAAGTCTAAAAGGAAACAATATTTCAAATAGTTAAGACATCGGTGATTTGTATGATTGTGACGAGAATTGTTGCGGAATGCTATATCGTACCCCGTTAGTGGATCAGTGGCGGATAAAAAGTCTTTGAAAAAATTCCAAATTTTATATTAAATATATTTAATTATTTTGGTCATTATGGTATAAAATTCGATCATTAACTATTAAATAAAAATTACATTAATTATTCACTCCCAATCCCAAGTAAAATATAAAAAATTTTAAAATTCAACAAGTAGTTCCTAAATGCAATTTTAATAAGCCTAAATGTAGTGACCCGGAAAATTTCGACTAATTTTAAACCTAACTCTCGATACGATATTATATTTTTTACACGATAAGAAAAGTCTGTTAGGTTGAATCTCAAAAATTTTGAACTGTTTCATATATTCATTTGATCTTCGACTATTTCTGATGATTCACGAACAACTAAATGTAAATAGATATATATATATATATATATATATATATATATATATATATATATATATATATATATATATATATATATATATATATATATATATATATACTACTTGTAAATATATAAAATAATATTAAATCTATTTGTTTAAAAATATATAATATATATTTATGTGATAAAACTTGTTATTTAAAACTGATTATATATATAGAGAGAGAGTAAATGGAAAATGAATGATTTCGAGCTTAATTAGTAAACGTCAGTAACACTCGGTTGATGTTTTGTTAGTTTTAATATAGATATTGTACATGTTTATGAAGGATTAAAATAAAAGTTGAACTGTAAATTGATTACGAAGATTTTAGATTTGTTAAAAATATTTTTACATTTTTAAGTTTAAATATTAGTACTCTGTACACATTAATTGGAACAGAAAAGAAATAATTATCGAATCTTTTTGATCAGGTTTCAAACAGTTAATGAGTCAAATAATTAAATATAATTAATCTAAAAGTTTGAGATTTTTAGGAACACTTTTATATTTTAACTGTTTAGCAATGGACACGATATATCATTCCTATTGAAACTGTCGGTAGAAAGAAAACAAGTTTCAAGGCTGCTATCCTGTTTACATTGCACGTTTTCAATCTTTCAATCTTCATGA
This sequence comes from Rutidosis leptorrhynchoides, assembly GCF_046630445.1. Taxonomy (NCBI): domain Eukaryota; kingdom Viridiplantae; phylum Streptophyta; class Magnoliopsida; order Asterales; family Asteraceae; genus Rutidosis; species Rutidosis leptorrhynchoides. The sequence continues at coordinate 589,951,028 of NC_092333.1, read as the reverse complement.
ATTATATATTATAGTATTATTAATTATAATATTACTTTAATTATGCTTATATAATATACACATACAGATTACATATGAGATATATCACCACCACATCTTTCTGTTGCCATTCTTGTTTATTCAACCCACCAACACAAATTAACATACATCATTCTTTGATCTTCCAATTTCATAATATTCTGACTCTACTAATCTAAACATACCTGGATCACCATGAACACCCACTACTTTCTGCATCTATTCGATTTGCAACCAACATCTACCCAACCGCCCTTTTTCTCTTATTATTTCTGTTTCGTCCACAACAAACCCAAACAACCATCGCCACCCATGACCACCTCATCTTCAACCTCCATCATGAACCACCAACAAACCCACCATTTGATCACCACCTAGAACAACCACCCACCTCAACCGCCATAAACAACCGTGACCGTCATGAACCCTCACCTTCTTGAACAACACCACCGACGAAGTTTAATTTTTATCGTGAATACTACCTGTTACCATCACCACCGCATATCACTTGCACCACCGCATTCCACCGTAAAACCTATCACCACCACAAACCACCATCGTTTCTAACATATAACTGTGCTACTGCTACGATATTTCTATTTTTTTTCTTTCAATCATGAAAGTAATCCACAACCACCATCCCAAAACCCCCACTGTTCCCGCTAATACCTGATGTTCGAACAGCCAAAGAACAACCATCATCAATAACCCTATCTTGCTGCTACTATGTCTATTTCTGGCCGTCAAACAAACCCAAACCGTCACTTGATTCTGCTACTTTTTTGACTGAAATGAAGAAAGGGGATGATATGAACACAGAATACGAAGATGATGTCAATGATGAGAGATGTTATTGTGATGATGATCGTATGTTAAGTTGATGAGATTAAGAATCGATGATGATGATCGTGATGGAAATAGTGGTGACGATATGAACACAGAAGACGAAGATGATGTCGATGATGAGAGATGTTATTGTGATGATGATCGTATGTTAAGTTGATGAGATTAAGAATCGATGATAATGATTCGATAATAGTTTATGAAGATGATGATATTAACTGTGAATGATTATAACGTTAATTAGGAGATGATTATGGTTATGATATGATTATGGGTTATATAGATTTAAGTCGTGAACTAATACATAAATGAACAAGTAGAGCAGTTGGTTTGATGAGTGGTTGTTTATCGAGAGGTCGCGGGTTCGAGTCCCTGCTCGGGCGGTTTATTATTTTTAAGCCTTTAAAGGTAGTTTTCACAATTATTATTATTATTATTATTATTATTATTATTATTATTATTATTATTATTATTATTATTATTATTATTATTATTATTAATACAAGTATTAAGTATCATTTATTATTATTATTATAATTATGGTTACAATTATGATTATTATTATTATTAGTAGTATCATTATGACAAAAACCAATATTGTTATGATTATTATCATTATTATTATAAACATCATTATTTCAAAAAGTATCATTTTTTTTAGAATTATTATGATAATTAGCATTTTAGTTAAAGTATTATTTTAAAATTATTATTATCAATATTTTAAAAAAATAACTTTTTTAGTAAAATTATCATTTTTATTACTATTAGGATTATTACTATTATCATTATTATTATTAGTATTATTTTTAAACATATAATTATTATTTTTATCACTATTATAATTATTATTACTATAATTAATATTTTTTATCAGTATCATTATTATTAACATTATCATTATAATCGAATACAACCTTTGTTACTTTTATTAATATAAAATATACTTATAGTAATATTACATATAGGTATGTACTAATCATATTCACATTTTTTTAAAAAAATTAGGTATTTTTAATATATATATTAATATAACTATATAAATGTTAATCATTTTAAATATATACACAAATTAAATATATATATACATAATTTAAGATATAATATAAAAATCTGTTCAATTACGATTATATGTGTTAATATATATACAAATGATATAGGTTCGTGAATTCGAGGCCAACCCTGCCCTTGTTCAGTGCCGTCGTATGCATATTTTTACTACAAAATATCGTATCGTGAGTTTTATTTGCACCCTTTTTAATTGCTTTTGCAATATATATTTTTGGGCTGAGAATACATGCGCTGCTTTTATGTTTGACGAAATAGACATAAGTATTTAAAATATATTCTACGTTGAGTTTTACCACCTTGCATATCTTCCCTAATAGCTTGGTAACTAATATTTACATGTTGGAAGAACATGTAAGCGCGAATTCTATTAATAGATCTATCGGGTTTGACCACCCCAACCGGGCTAGTCGCTCTAGTATCGTAAACGGTAGATTGATTTGATACCAGTAGAGTTAGGGAGTTTTGATGTAATAGTTGGCATGGACTGGCTGAAGGAGATGAAAGCAGAGATCGTATGTTACAAAAATGCAATTCGCATTGTACGAGAAGAACGAGAACCCTTAATGGTGTACGGAGAAAAGGGCAACACGTAGCTACATCTTATTAGTAATTTGAAGGCACAAAAACTAATAAGAAAAGGTTGCTATGCTGTTCTAGCACACGTCGAGAAAGTACAAACTGAAGAAAAGAGCATCAATGATGTTCCCGTCGCAAAAGAATTTCCCGATGTATTTTCGAAAGAATTACCAGGACTACCTCCACATCGATCTGTTAAATTTCAAATAGATCTTGTACCAGGAGCTGCACCAATAGCTCGTGCTCCTTACAGACTCACACCCAACGAGATGAAATAACTGCAAAGCCAACTGCAAGAACTATTAGAACGTGGTTTCATTCGACCAAGCACATCACCATGGGGAGCTCCTGTTTTGTTTGTCAAGAAGAAGGATGGTACATTTAGGTTGTGTATTGACTTCAGAGAGTTGAATAAACTTACCATCAAAAACCGTTATCCAATGCCGAGAATTGACGACTTATTTGATCAACTACAAGGCTCGTCGATTTATTCGAAAATTGATTTACGTTCTGGATATCATCAAATGCGAGTAAAGGAGTATGATATTCCAAAAACTGCTTTTAGGACGCGTTATGGTCATTACGAGTTTATGGTTATGCCGTTTGGATTGACTAATGCACCAGCTGTGTTCATGGACCTTATGAACCGAGTGTGTGGGCCATATCTTGACAAGTTTATCATTGTTTTCATCGATGACATACTTATTTACTCAAAGAATAATCAAAAGCACGAAGAACATTTGAGAAAAGTGCTAGAAGTATTGAGGAAAGAAAAACGGTACGCTAAGTTTTCAAAGTGTGCATTTTGGTTGGAAGAAGTTCAATTCCTCGGTCACATAGTGAACAAAGAAGGTATCCAGGTGGACCCGGCATAGATCGAAACCGTTGAAAAGTGGGAAACCCCAAAAACTCCGAAGCATATACGTCAATTTTTAGGATTGGCTGGTTACTACAGAAGATTCATCCAAGATTTCTCCAAAATAGCAAAACCCTTTACTGCATTAACGCATAAAGGGAAGAAATTTGAATGGAAGGATGAACAAGAGAAGGCGTTTCAGTTATTAAAGAAAAAGCTAACTACGGCACCTATATTGTCATTGCCTGAAGGGAATGATGATTTTGTGATTTATTGTGACGCATCAAAGCAAGGTCTCGGTTGTGTATTAATGCAACGAACGAAGGTGATTGCTTATGCGTCTAGACAATTGAAGATTCATGAGCAAAATTATACGACTCACGATTTGGAATTGGGTGCTGTTGTTTTTGCATTAAAGACTTGGAGGCATTATTTATATGGGGTCAAAAGTATTATATATACTGACCACAAAAGTCTCCAACATATATTTAATCAGAAGTAACTGAATATGAGACAACGCAGGTGGATTGAACTATTGAATGATTATGATTTTGAGATTCGATACCACCCGGGGAAGGCGAATGTGGTAGCTGACGCTTTGAGTAGAAAGAACAGAGAACCTATATGGGTAAAAGCTATGAATATAATTATTCGTACTAACCTTACTACTCAAATAAAGGAGGCGCAACAGGGGGTTGTAAAAGAAGGAAAGTTGAAGAATGAGATACCCAAAGGATCAGAGAAACATCTTAATATTCGGGAAGACCGAACCCGATATAGGTCTGATAGAATTTGGGTACCAAGGTTTGGAGATGTGAGAGAAATGGTACTTAAGGAAGCACATAAAACCAGATATTCAATACATCCCGGAGCGAGGAAGATGTATAAAGATCTCAAGAAATACTTTTGGTGGCCGGGTATGAAAGCCGATATTGCTAAATATGTAGGAGAATGTTTGACGTGTTCTAAGGTCAAAGCTGAACATCAGAAACCATCAGGTCTACTACAACAACCTGAAATCCCGGAATGGAAATGGGAAAACATTACCATGGATTTCATTACTAAATTGCCAAGGACTGCAAGTGGTTATGATACTATTTGGGTAATAGTTGATCGTCTCACCAAGTCAGCACACTTCCTGCCGATGAGAGAAGATGACAAAATGAAGAAGTTAGCGCGATTGTATTTGAAGGAGGTTGTCTCCAGACATGGAATACCCGTCTCAATTATCTCTGATAGGGATGGTAGATTTGTTTCAAGGTTCTGGCAGACGTTGCAACAAGCATTGGGGACTCATCTAGACATGAGTACTGCCTATCATCCACAAACTGATTGGCAGAGCGAAAGGACGATACAAACGCTTGAAGACATGCTACAATCATGTGTTATTGATTTCGAAAATAGTTGGGATCGACACCTACCGGTAGCAGAATTTTCCTACAACAACAGTTATCATTCTAGTATTGAGATGGCGCCATTTGAGGCACTTTATGGTAGAAAGTGCAGGTCTCCGATTTGTTGGAATGAAGTGGGGGATAGACAGATTACGGGTCCGGAGATAATACAAGAAACTACCGAGAAAATCATCCAAATTCAACAACGATTGAAAACCGCCCAGAGTCGACAAAAGAGCTACGCGGACAGTAAAAGAAAAGATATAGAGTTTGAAATTGGAGAAATGGTCATGCTTAAGGTTTCACCTTGGAAAGGCGTTGTTCGATTTGGTAAATGGGGGAAACTAAACCCAAGGTACATTGGACCATTCAAGATTATAGATCGTGTCAGACCAGTAGCTTACCAACTGAAGCTACCTCAACAACTCGCGGCTATACATAACACTTTCCACATCTCAAATTTGAAGAAATGTTTTGCTAAAGAAGATCTCACTATTCCGTTGGACGAAATCCAAATCAATGAAAAACTTCAATTCATTGAAGAACCCGTCAAAATAATGCATCGTGAGGTTAAGAGACTTAAGCAAAACAAGATGCCGATTGTTAAGGTTTGATGGAATGATCGTAGAGGACCTGAGTTCACCTAGGAGCATGAAGATCAGATGAAGAAGAAATACCCGCATCTATTTCCAGAAGATTCGTCAACACCTTCAACAGCTTAAAATTTCGGGACGAAATTTATTTAACGGGTAGGTACTGTAGTGACCCGAACTTTTCCATGTTTATATATATTAATTGAGATTTATATTTACATGACTAAATGTTTCTAATGTGTTAAACAATCAAACTTGTTAAGACTTGATTAAATAAAATAAGTTTCATATAGACAATTGATCTCCCAAGTTGACCGGCGATTCACGAACGTTACAAATTTGTAAAAACTACATGTTGTGGTATATATAGACATATATATATATGGTTGAAATGAGATTATGATGAGTAAGTATCTCACTAAGTATATTAACAATGTGTGATATACATAAGAAATGAGATTACTAAGTTAAGAAACTCGAAATGATATATATAACGATTATCGTTATGATAACGTCTACTAAATACATATGTATCATATTAAGATATTGATACACTATATTTAACATGATAAAATGATATTTAAATATATCATTAAGTGTGTTAACAATGAACTACATATGTAAAAACAAGACTACTAACTCAAGAATTACGAAACGAGACTTATATGTAACGATTATCGTTGTAACGATATTTTAATGTATATATCATATTAAGAGATATTCATACATCATAATATCATGATAACATAATAATTTAACATCTCATTTGATATAATAAACATTGGGTTAACAACATTAATTGAGATCATTAACTTAAAGGTTTCAAAACAACACTTACATGTAACGACTAACGAAGACTTAACGACTCCATTAGAATGTATATACATGTTGTGTTTTGATATGTATTCTTAAACTTTTGAAAGACTTTAAGACACATATCAAAGTACTTCTACTTAACAAAAATGCTTACAAATACATCCTCGTTCAGTTTCATCAATAATTCTACTCGTATGCACCCGTATTCGTACTCGTACAATACACAGCTTTTAGATGTATGTACTATTGGTATATACACTCCAATGATCAGCTCTTAGCATCCCATGTGAGTCACCTAACACATGTGGGAATCATCATTTGGCAACTAGCATGAAATATCTCATAAAATTACAAAAATATTAGTAATCATTCATGACTTATTTACATGAAAACAAAATTACATATCCTTTATATCTAATCCATATACCAACGACCAAAAACACCTACAAACACTTTCATTCTTCAGTTTTCATCATATAATTGATTTCTCTTAAGTTCCATCTTCAAGTTCTAAGTGTTCTTCATAAATTCCATAAGTATAGTTTCATAAAAATCAAGAATACTTCCAAGTTTGCAAGTCTACTTCCAAGCTCTCTAATCCATTCCAAGTAATCATCTAAGATCAAGGAACCTTTGTTATTTAAAGTAGGTTATCTTTCTAATTCAAGGTAATATTCATATTCAAACTTTGATTCAATTTCTACAACTATAACAATCTTATTTCGAGTGAAAATCTTACTTGAACTGTTTTCGTGTCATGATTCTGCTTCAAGAACTTTCAAGCCATCCAAGGATCCTTTGAAGCTAGATCCATTTTTCTCATTTCTAGTAGTTTCATCCAGAAAACTTGAGGTAGTAATGATGTTCATAACATCATTCGATTCATACATATAAAGTTATCTTATTCGAAGGTTTAAACTTGTAATCACTAGAACATAGTTTAGTTAATTCTAAACTTGTTCGCAAACAAAAGTTAATCCTTCTAATTGACTTTTAAAATCAACTAAACACATGTTCTATATCTATATGATATGCTAACTTAATGATTTAAAACCTGGAAACACGATGGACACCATAAAATAGGATATACGCTGTCGTAGTGAAACCGGGGGCTGTTTTGGTTTGGATAATTAAAAACTATGATAAACTTTGATTTAAAAGTTGTTCTTCTAGAAAAATGATTTTTCAGATGAACATGAAACTATATCCAAAAATCTTGGTTAAACTCAAAGTGAAAGTATGTTTTTCAAAATGGTCATCAAGATGTCGTTCTTTCGACGGAAATGACTACCTCTTTAGTAATTGACATGTAACTTAAATTTCCGACTATAAACCTATACTTTTTCTGTTTGGATTCTTAAATTAGAGTTCAATATGAAACTATAGCAATTTGATTCACTCAAAACGGATTTAAAAAGAAGAAGTTATGTGTAAAACAAGATTGGATATTTTTGATCTTTTTAGCTACGGGAAATGTTTAACAAATCTATACAAATCATATCCTAGCAAACTTATATTGTATTATACATGTATTCTAATATATTATGTAATCTTTGGATACCATAGAAACATATACAAATGTTTTGACATATCATATCGACCCATGTATATATATTATTTGGAACAACCATAGACACTCTATATGCAGTAATGTTGGAGTTAGCTATACAGAGTTGAGGTTGATTCCAAAAATATATATACTTTGAGTTGTGATCTAGCCTGAGACGTGTATACACTGGGTCGTGGATTGATTCAAGATAATATATATCGATTTATTTCTGTACATCTAACTGTGGACAACTAGTTGCAGGTTATTAACGAGGACAGCTGACTTAATACACTCAAATCTTTAAAACATAATAAAAAATGGTTGTAATTATATTTTGATCATACTTTGATATATATGTACATATTTGTATAGGTTCGTGAATCGATCCGTGGCCAAGTCTTATTTCCGAGGAAGGAAATATCTGTGAAAGTGAGTTATAGTCCCACTTTTAAAATCAAATATTTTTGGGATGAGAATACATGCAGGTTTTATAAATGATTTACAAAATAGACACAAGTACGTGAAACTACATTCTATGGTTGAATTATCGAAATCGAATATTCCCCTTTTTATTAAGTCTGGTAATCTAAGAATTAGGGAACAGACACCCTAATTGACGCGAATCCTAAAGATAGATCTATTGGGCCTAACAAACCCCATCCAAAGTACCGGGTGCTTTAGTACTTCGAAATTTATATCATATCCGAAGGGTGTCCCGGAATGATGGGGATATTCTTATATATGCATCTTTAATGTCGGTTACCAGGTGTTCACCATATGAATGATTTTTATCTCTATGTATGGGATGTGTATTGAAATATGAAATCTTGTGGTCTATTGTTACGATTTGATATATATAGGTTAAACCTATAACTCACCAACATTTTTGTTGGCGTTTAAAGCATGTTTATTCTCAGGTGAATACTAAGAGCTTTCGCTGTTGCATACTAAAATAAGGACAAGATTTGGAGTCCATGTTTGTATGATATTGTGTAAAAACTACATTCAAGAAACATATGTCGATGTAATATATTTCTATTGTAAACCATTATGTAATGGTCATGTGTAAACAGTATATTTTAGATTATCATTATTTGATAATCTACGTAATGCTTTTAAAACTTTTATTGATAAAATAAAGGTTATGGTTGTTTTAAAAATGAATGCAGTCTTTGAAAAACGTCTCATATAGAGGTCAAAACCTCGCAACGAAATCAATTAATATGGAACGTTTATAATCAATATGAACGGGACATTTCACACAACCTAAGTCAAAAGTACTAAGTCAGTAAATCGTTCCCAAAGGTTTAAATGTATGTAAATTAGGTCATAAGTATCATCATCATTCATCATTAAGTCAAAAGGGTAAAGTAAGGTTTCATTCAAGAATAGGGTTTAAAACAAAGGCTGACTTCGTTCAGTCGCCACGGCCTCTATACCAAATGAAATGAGTTGAGACCAGTGGCCATGGCTCTTTATATGAGTTCCCTAGGTACTGACCAATTTACAGAACCAAACTCGTCTTCGTTTGACCGTGGTGACAGTTTAAGTGCGAGTAGGTCAGAAATTTCAGCACAACGTTAATAGGTGTAGTGACTTTTGGGAGGCCATAGATCCTAAACCGTAACTCGGATTAAGAAGAGGTATAAATGGAAAATCATATAATCAAACCGAAATAACGGAAAATAAACTTTCCAGTAGCCTAGGTATTCTGATCAGACCCGAAAAATATTAGGTTATGTGTTCCGGTGGGTTCTTGTTGCTCGATGCTCATCACGGTTCTCATCCTTGATGCTTATAGCTTCAAGTGTACAACTCGTTGATGTGTTTGCATCATCTTTACCAAGTTTTGACCATCATAACATAAGTGCAAGTCTAAGTTATGTAGCACAACTCAATTAAGGGTTGTAAGTAGTTTGATGAACCAAAGTTACATCAAGAGCTAGATCCGACACATACATGAACTCTAATAGTGATATTAACCAAGTTTTGACCATCATGACACTAGTGTAAGTCTAAGACATGTAGCACAACTCACTTAAGAGTTGTATGAAGTTTGATGAACCAAAGTTGCATCAAGATCTTAGATCCAACACATACATGAGTTATAAAAGTAATATTAAGCTACAAACTTGAAAGTAAACTTATATAAACCAGATCTTAAGTTGTAGAACATAGTTCTTAGTTGGATCTTGAAGATCCTAGACCCAAAAGTCTAGATCTAACATAAGTGTACAAACTTATAATTAAAAAGTTTTACTTACATGTTCTTGAACTTACAAAGTAGTTTCAAGAAATATGAGATCAAGATTAACTAGTAATACTTGACCAAATTAACAACATCACAACTTTAAATAAATGAAATGAAGAAATAAATTAAAGTTACAAGTATTATGTTCATGTTTGCTTCATACTTGAGAAGATTCAAATCAAAGTTTAGATATTAAGAATTCAAGTCTACAAAACATGAACATAAAGAAGATCATCAAGTTTATGACCTTTAGATCTTGAAAATATTTAAATGTAGAACCATAAACTAACAAGTTTAGGTTCTTGTTCTTGGTTCTTCCTCAAATAAAAGATTGAAGAAGGCAAGATTCATGGAGATGCAAACTAGGAAGTTTGATCTTTAATAACAACAAACAATATTCATGTAACAATTCAAGCAAAAGATGATGATACATGGATGATATATTTTGGTTTTGTTAAAGGAAAAAGAAGAAGAATTAAAGCTTGTTACTTACAAGTTTGAGAGAGAATATGAGAGAAAAATGTAAGTGTTTGAATGTGTGTGTAAAAATGAAGTGAACTAGCAAGTAAATATCAAAGAAAAATTGAAAATGAAACTCTCCCCATGCTACAAGAGTGGACGGTTTTTTTTGAACAAAATGGGGAAGTCAAAGCTTGCTTTCAAGTGTTGGAATAAGGTGTTAGCTAGAAGAAGTAATAAGTTAAAAGAACCCTTGCATGCTTGAGACAACTTGGTCTCTTAATTAGCTTAATAAATCCATACTTAACCTTAATGTAATACTAGTATAATACATGGGCTTATAAGTCCATTAAGAGTGTAGGGTGGGCTTCCAAGTCCAAATCCATAAATAAAAGCCCAAGTCCATGTAAGTATGCAATTAAATAAATAAAGCCCAAGTAATTAACTACTAACCTTAGTTAATTAAAAATGATTAATAATAAATAATCATGAATGTAAATAATATTCGAAAATATTATTCGTGAAAAGTATGCGTGTCACAAAGACAAGTCGGGCCATAAAAATCAAATACGGTAACAAGTAAATGTATATAAATACATTTATTAAAGCGCGAGTATTAATAATAAATATTAATAAATAAACGTTGGAAAATTCCGGGTTGTTACATTACTCACCTGTTAAAGAAAATTTCGTCCCGAAATTTTAAGCTGAGGTAGATGGAGGAGTTGGGAAAAGGTGAGGATACTTCTGAATCATTTGGTCCTCTCGTTCCCAAGTAAACTCAGGTCCTCGTTTGGCATTCCATCGTACTCGAACGATCGGAATCTTGTTGTGTTTCAAAGTTTTGACCTCACGGTCCATAATTTCGACAGGCTCTTCCACGAAGTGGAGTTTGTCATCAATTGTAAGTTCCTCCAATGGTATGACATGTTCCGGTTCAGCAAGACACTTCTTCAAATTCGATACATGAAAAGTAGGATGAACGGAGCTCAATTGAGTTGGAAGATCCAGACGGTAAGCAACGGGTCGAACACGTTCCAAGATTTTAAAAGGACCAACGTATCGCGGGTTTAACTTCCCGCGGTTTCTAAAACAGATCACACCCTTCCAAGGTGCGACCTTCAACATTACACGGTCACCCACGTTGAATTCGAAGTCTTTACGTTTAAGGTCGGCATAACTCTTTTGACGATCACGGGCCGTCTTGAGTCTCGCTTGAATCTGAGCAATCTTCTCCATTGTTTCATGGAGTACCTCGGGTCCAGTGATTTGCTTTTCGCCTACTTCGGCCCAACAAATAGGAGAACGGTACTTGCGTTCATACAACGCTTCAAAAGGTGCGGCATTAATACTCGAATGATAACTGTTGTTGCAAGAGAATTCAGCTAGCGGCAAATGCCTTTCCCAGGCCTTTCTGAAATCAATAACACATGCACGCAACATGTCCTCCAAAGTCTGAGTCGTACGTTCACTTTACCCATCGATCTGTGGGTGATATACAGTACTCATGTCGAGACGGGTTCCCATGGCTTCTTGTAAGGAACGCCAAAATCTGGAAGCAACATGGGGATCGTGATCTGAGATGATTGATAAGGGCACACCATGACGAGATACAACCTCTTTTATGTATAGTTGAGCCAGTCTCTCCATCGTATCAGTTTCCTTCATAGCTAGGAAGTGTGCAGATTTGGTAAGACGGTCAACGATAACCCAGATGGTATCGTATCCGTCCACCATCTTTGGTAGCTTGGTAATGAAATCCATTGTTATCCTTTCCCACTTCCATTGAGGGATTTCCGGTTGTTGAAGTAACCCAGAAGGCCTCTGATGTTCGGCCTTGACTTTTGAGCAAGTCAAACACTTACCAACATAAGTTGCAACATCCTTCTTAAGATTCGGCCACCAATACTGTTCCTTGAGATCGTGGTACATTTTACCGACTCCTGGATGAATAGAATATCTCGACTTGTGGGCTTCATCTAATATAAGGTTCCGTAAATCTCCATAACGAGGTACCCAAATCCTTCCAGCATAGCATCGGAGTCCAGTTTCCTTAACTTCGAATCGAGAAACGTAAATGTTCAAGTATTCATGAGATATATTCTCCTCCTTGTGAGCCTCATCTTGGGCTGCTCGGATCTGGCTATTGAGATTCGAATGAATGGTGATGTTCAAGGCTCGGACATGAAGAGGTGGCATCCTCTCCTTTCTGCTCAAAGCGTCAACTACAATATTGGCCTTGCCAGGGTGATAACGAAGTTCACAATCATAGTCGTTCAGCGTCTCGATCCATCGATGCTTTCTCATATTCAGTTGCTTCTGATCAAAGATGTGTTGGAGGCTTTTATGATCGGTGAAAATAGTGCTCTTTGTTCCATAAAGATAGTGTCTCCACAGTTTTAATGCAAAGACAACGGCTCCAATCTCAAGATTGTGAGTAGTGTAGTTTCGCTCGTGAATCTTCAGTTGTCGGGAGGCGTAAGCGATAACCTTTGTGCGTTGCATCAGTACACAACCAAAACCACTTTTCGATGCATCGCAATAAATGACGAAATCGTCACTGCCTTCAGGAAGTGATAAGATAGGTGCGGTGGTTAACTTCTTTTTAAAGGTTTGAAATGCTGATTCCTGTTCGGGTTCCCAAATGAACTTCTTCCCTTTGTGAGTCAGCGCGGTCAAAGGACGCGCAATCAGAGAGAAACCTTCAATAAATCTTCGGTAGTAACCAGCGAGACCTAAAAATTGGCGAATATGCGTCAGAGTAGTGGGGGTTTTCCACTTGCTGATAGCTTCAATCTTGGCGGGATCAACTTTGATACCCTGGCCGCTCACAACATGACCCATAAATTGGACTTCCTTCAACCAAAATTCACACTTGGAGAATTTGGCATAGAGTTGCTCTTGTCTCAAGAGTACAAGCACTAGTCGAAGATGTTGCTCATGTTCTTCTTCGCTTTTGGAGTAGATGAGGATATCATCTATGAAGATGATAACGAACTTATCCAGGTATGGCTTGCATACGCGATTCGTGAGATCCATAAACACGGCAGGTGTGTTGGTTAATCCGAATGGCATTACGAGAAACTCATAATGACCATAACGAGTTCTGAATGCAGTCTTCATCACATCACTTTCCTTCACCCTCAACTGGTGATAACCGGATCGCAAATCGATCTTAGAGTAAACGCTTGATCCTTGTAGCTGATCGAAAAGATTGTCAATTCTGGGAAGGGGATACTGATTCTTGATCGTCAATTTGTTGAGTTCACGGTAGTCGATACACATGCGGAATGACCCTTCCTTCTTCTTCACAAATAAAACAGGTGCGCCCCAAGGCGAGAAACTTGGTTGGATAAATCTACGGTCTAGCAGTTCTTGTAATTGGCTCTGTAACTCTTGCATATCGAAAGGTACGAGTTGATAAGGTGCGCGAGCTACAGGTGCAGCTGCTGGCATTAAATCGATCTGAAACTCTACTGCTCTCGGTGGAGGTAATCCAGGCAATTCTTCTGGGAAGACATCGGAAAATTCGTTCACAATTCGTACTTCATTCACGCTCTTCACCTCGGTTTCTAATGTTTTCACATGTGCCAAAACAGCAAGACGTCCTTTCTTCATGATCTTTTGTTCTTTCATGCAACTAATGAGATTCAGTTTCGAGCTACATCTCTCTCCATAAATAATCAGTGGCTCACCGTCTCCGTGTGGTATACGAAGAGCTTTATCTCCACAGATAATGTCGGCCCTTATCTTGGTCAACTAGTCCATACCGACAATAACATCAAAGCTTCTCAACTTAATGGGTATCAAGTCAATCTCGAAATCTACACCAGCTATGTTGATAATAGCTCCTCGGCTAATTTGGTCAACTTTCTCAAGTTTTCCATTGGCTACCTCTACAAGCATACTCTCCTTTAAAGGAACTAACGACCAATTTATCTATCGCAAAAGTGTCTACATACATAACTCCTATCGGCACCAGTATCAAATAAGACAGAAGCTAATAGATTGTTGATAGTAAATATACATGTGACCAAGTCGGGGTTCTCACGGGCATCCCTTGCATTTACGTTGAAAGCTCTGCCACGCGGTGGTCCACCGTCCTTTCGCTTGTTGGGACACTCATTTCTGAAGTGGCCCGTTTGTCCGCATTCATAGCACTTTCTCAATCCAGTAGGGTTTGTCTTCACAGTTGGGTTGGTGATCTTGCAGTCTTTGCCAATATGCCCAGTCCTTTTGCACTTATCACAAACCACATTACAGTGCCCGGTATGGTGCTTGTAGCACCTCTTGCATTACAGTAGAGTACCCTTATAGTTGGAGTTCGAGCTAGTGTTCGGATTGGGATTCCCACCGTTGTTGTGCATCTTAGCGGGGGTTTGATCATAGACTCTCCCCTTGTTGTTGTCCCATTTACGCTTCTCACTACTACCCGCTTCGGATTTTGCCTTCTCCGGTTCATCGCTGATAATTTGTTTCATTAAAGTGTGCGCCATGCGCATTGCTTCCGGGACGTTTGGTGGCTTAGATGAGGTGACATTTCCCTTAATGGACTTGGGAAGTCCCCACAAGTACCTTTCCATGCGCTTACACTCTGGGGTAACCATGGTAGGACACATCAGGCTAATTCCAATTACCTACGGTTGTAACCATCGAGATCATTTCCCTCAACCTTTAACTGCCCAAACTCAATCTCCATCTTCTGGATCTCTGTCCTAGGGCAATACTCCTCAATCATGGCCCCTTTTAATTCCTCCCATGGGGTAGCATACGCCTCATCAATACCCTTTGCTTGTGCCAGTGTGTTCCACCAAGTTAGGGCGCCGTCAGACAGTGTACATGAGGCATACTTGGTTGTGTCCGTCTCTGACCAGTTACTAACTCGAAACACAGATTCTAATTTCTCAAACCACCTAGTGAGACCAACCGGCCCCTCAGTTCCACTAAAGTTGTGGGGCTTGCAGCTTTGAAACTCTTTGTATGTACACCCATTACGAATGGGCGGGTTAACTGGTGGAGCTTGGGGGTTCCTTTCCGCTAAAGCTGCGGCCACACATTCAGTGATCATTTCCTTGATTTGGGCTGCTGTGGGTGTTGATTGTCCGTTGGCCATTGATGTTCTAAACAAAAAATTTGACTCAAGTCAAAATCCAGTAATCAAATAGTAATAATACAGTATATGGTAACCAACATGGAATCAACACATCACATGTTTATCAAGTAATGAAACTAGATTCAGATATCACAAAATCACCATACAGTAATGTAAATAGAACACCGTACAAAGATTAAACAACCCGAAGTTCCATTCATTAATAATAAGTTGCATACATCAGCATAGGTTCGTACAATACAAAAGTAAAACATAAAACTACAAATGAGATTACATAATGAAATCTACTACAAATGTCCTATGGTGATGGTGGGTGTAGGATGTCCATTACGTGGGACATCTGGTCCTCAAGCTCAGCTACTCGAGCACGGAGGATCTCCACCTCTCTCGTCAGTTCCTCGACAGGGGGAGAGGTTGGTGGGGCAGGCGAGGCAGTCGATACGGGTGGTGCCGGTGGTGCAGATGGTCCGGCTCCAGAAGTAGATGGTGCATAGCGGTAAGGCTTACGGATGAAGGGATCAGCAGGATACGGCACAAGCCGTTTACGGGCGGTAACCCTAGTCCTCAGTCCATGTGCGTTAACGGATGACCTCTGATATTGCTCAAATACATCATATATATATCTCGCAATATCGTGTGAAATACTCTCGAATCAAGAATAGTTAAGGCAGTTTCTACAAGTAAGACATAAAGTTATGTAAAGTGTATCGGAAAGTGGTTTATAAAGAGTTTTGGTGAATTATGACCATTCTGTAAGTTGTGAATTCATCATAGTTGATTCCGATACAAGTTATGGTCAAATTAGCGCTCTAAAATGATAAAACGAGGCTGTAGATATGTTGGACGCCGTCCAAAATGATTGGGACGCCATCCAAATGAAGGGAGATTTGGAGAAAAAAAACGAGACAGTGAAATTCAGCACAACTGGACGCCGTCCAGATTTCTGGACGCCGTCCAGCCCTTCAAAACTAGATGTCGTCTAGAAATCTGGATGCCGTCCAGGCCTTTACAACTGGACGCCGTCCAGTATCTTGGACGCTGTTCAGAAGTAGGTTTCAGCTTACTTTTTCTTTTTGACCAACTTTAACTACTTTAAAACCAAATAATTGAGAGGAATACGAGCAGATACGAACTAGAGGAGTTAGAAGATGATTTTAGGAGAAAAATTGGAGAACTCCAAGCTCTTGCAAGTGATCTAACATCCAAGAATCAAGAAACCAATCCTTCTCCATCCAAGATTCATTCTCTATTAGGTTGATTTCTTGTTCTTAACAATGAATTCTACTTATCAATTGATTGCTATTTTGTTTGTTAATATGATTGTTGGCTAAACTCTATAATGTTTATCTAGATTAATAACTGAGGTATTGGATGTAATCTTATTGATTGAATGTATTATGTGTGATAGATTAAAGCTTGAATTAAAGAACCATGCTTATTGATGTCAAATCATTTGTATCTAGTTAATTGATATGTTGTTGATAAAGAGAACTCTTGTTGATGTATCATATTGATTTACAATCAACTTGTCTTAGATTGATTGTTTACTAAACCGAACCAAGGGGGTAAATTAGATCAAAACGATTAGACGATATAGGGATGAATTATGTAGAGCGAACGCAAAGACAATTGGTATTCAAATCTTTGATCTAGCTAATCAACTAGTCACAAAAGAAAAGGTCTAGGTGATAGGGAACCCTCCCCTTAGTAATTCTAGTTTGAGTACTTGCTAAAGAGAACTCTTGGCAAGTCGATTTGGGTGATTAGCATATATATCATAGTTATTTGGTTACAAACACGAGAACTATAGAAAAAAGGGAGCCCTAGATCTTGTAATCGAGTTTGCGTGTTTACTAAGAGAACTCTTGGTAAATCTATTAGGTAACTTACACACATATTCATTCAATCGGGTCTTAACTATATAACTTACATCCAATACCGAGGGTAAAATATCTAGATGAACATTTCGTATCTTTGATCTTAATCAAACTATCTTATTTGCTTTCTTTGCACTTGTTTTCATTATATATACTTAAAAGATTAAAAATATTGTTTTTACTTTTAATCTTCTCTGATTTGGCTAAATCGTTAAATAGTCACAAAAACATAATATCTTGTACCTTTAAGTTTGATTTACTTAGTTAATCATAATATAGTTTCTAATTCTAGTTTGACTAATACAACTGTCCTTGGAACGATACACGGAACTAAACCATTATTTATACTACTACACGATCGGGTACACTGCCCGTTAATGTGTAACAATCTTTAATCTGTATTTTACCATATAAATTCATACAACAATTCATATACCACGTTTTGCACATCAAGTTTTTCGCGCCGCTGCCGGGACAGTTTTGTGTCAAAATAGAATTGTTAACTAATTTGTGATTAAGTAGTTTCTTAATTATTTTAAATTATTAATAGTATTTGATTTTTAAACTTATAGAATCGGTGCGTTTAATAGTTTTGTTAGTTGTGTGATTGACAGATTTTAGGTTGCATATGCCACATACCCGAAGTTCAGATTCTCCATTACTTACACCACTTACAGAACCTGATAGAAAGTTTGGTAGGATCCCAAAAGAAGTACTTGAACTTTTTGAATCTTCATCAAAGCAAAAAACTTTTGATTCAGAATCAAGTACAACTAAGCCAAGATACTCAGAATTTGGTGAAACCGTTCATCCTCCAAATTTTGAAATGGAAGGAGAGGCAAGGCAGGTGGTACCAAGACAATCAATGGCGGCCAAGATGAAAGCAACACGAACCGGACAAGGTAGTGCCATTACTCCGCCCACAGGTGAAGAAAAATTTGAAATAAAAGGACCTACTCTCCAAATGATTAACAACAGATGTCAATTTGGTGGTGGTCCGAATGAAGATGCAAACGAACATATTCGTCTTTTTCAAGAGATATGTCTTCTTTTCAAACTTAAACCAGACACTGACCAAGCCATATTTTTAAGACTTTTCCCATGGACACTCCATGGGGAAGCACGAAGTTGGTTAGATTCATTGGCCGAGGCTACGATAGAAACTTGGGATGGTATGATGGAAAAATTTCTTAAGAAATATTTTCCAGCTTCTAAGTCCGCGAGACTCCAACAAGAAATTACCCAATTCTGTCAAAAGCCGATGGAAACCTTATATGAATCATGGAATCGGTTTTCCAAAATGCTAAGAGGTTGTCCAAACCATGGTCTGGATACCTTCCAACAAGTTCAAATTTTTTACAAGGGTTGTGATGTTGCAACCCGAATTTCCATTGATCAAGCGGCCGGAGGTTCACTCATGGACAAAACCGAGCAAGAGGCTTAAGAGATAATCGAGAAGCAATCCGATTATTCTCATGAGTGGCATCAAGAATGACCAATTACTCGTAATGCTCAAGTCCATAGCGCCGGTGCTTATGATGACCTTAGTTCCCTAAGTGTGAAAATAGACGGTGTTGCTCGAAACATGGACAAAATCACCAAGGAAATTCATAGTATGAAGGTAGGTTGTGAATACTGTGGTGGTCTCCATTTAGGAAAAGATTATGATGCCGGTTTAACAATGGCTCAAAAAGAAGAAGTGGCTTTCATAAGCCAAAGAAATAATAATTAATTTCAAGGAAGAGCCCAATTTAACCGAAACTTCAACAACCCCTACAACCCTCAAGGTCAAAATTCCAATTACCAACAAGGGTCAAGTAGTGGGTTCCAACAACAAACTCCAAGTTTTTATCAAAAACCCCAACAAGAAGAGAAAAAGTCAAATATGGAGAGTTTGTTGGAGAAGTTAATTGCATCTCAGACCCAGCTTGTCACCAATATAAGCCAAACAAACGAGAAGAACGAACACCAATTTAAAAACCAACAAGCTGCAATTCAGAATCTGGAGAAGCAAATGAGTGGTTTAGCTAGTTTACTTAGCGAAAGAAAACCATGGAGTTTACCGGGGGATACTAATAAGAATCCCCGAAATGAACATGCCAATGTTATCACCACACGGAGTGGTCTAGCATACGAAGCTCCAAAAATGCCCGACGATTCTGATTTCAGTGTTCAGAATCGGTTAAGGAGCCGGAACAAGTGGTTGAGAAGGAAGAACGGGAGAAACCCTTAGTGAAGCCATATCAACCACCGCTCCCATACCCAAGAAACAACAACAAGAAAGGCTCGAAGCCGAAAGGTTAAAATTTCTAGATATGTTTAAACAAATTAACATAAATATGCCTTTTATTGATGTGATTTCAGGTATGCCCAAGTATGCTAAGTTCTTAAAAGACTTACTTACTAACCGCAAGAAGATGGAAAGCGTTTCATCAGTCACTTAAAATGCTAGATGTTCAGCGCTGGTGTCCAACACACTTCCCGAATAATATAGATGAGGATTAAAAGAAATATATATAGATTTTAAATATATGAAGAAAAAAAATTCAAGTCGACAGACGATCTATCATCTCCAACCAATCAAAAAACAACTTATGCCATTTTAGCCCATCGAAACAACTATTGTATTTACGCACAACGCTCCTCCACAACGGCCTCACAAACGTCACGTAACAAGCGTTATGATATAAAGGTAATATAATATAACTAGTGAAATGACCGTGAAATCACGGGTTTGATTAAACGAAACAATTTAATGACATATTTTATGTATTAAGTGAATGTAAATGCTAAATTCATTTATTTAATGACCCGTTTGACTAAGAAGCTTGTCGTTGTTTTTACAGATATATAAAGACATGTATTTTTGCATACATATGTCACGAAATTAATTTCGTAAAAATAATCCAGATTTGAATATTAATAATATAATAATTATAATTATAATTATAATTATAATTATAATATTAAAGTAAATAATAATAATAAAGTTCGTTCAAAGTTATTAGTAATGATAAATGCTTTTTAAATTTTTTTAGAAAATAAAAATTACAATTTAGGAGAGATTGATATTTCCTTTTATAAAAGATTTCATATTATTTTTTTAATTAAATTAATATATAATTATGAAATCATCATTATGAAAAATAAAAGGTAATTAACTTAACGATGACATCATTATTTTAGAGTTTTATATGACTATATAGATAGATAAATATCAAATATATAGATTATATATAATCGTAGTACAATATACTCCTCCATACTTATCTAGGTAGTACTCCCTGCAATAAACAACTTCATTTATAAAATTTTAATATCGTGATACCAATTGAGAATTTGAGATTGTGATTTGTCATAACTCGTAAAATAAAATTCTGATTCTGCAAATCAGCTTTTCAAAAACAATCTTTGCTTCTTTTTAGATATGTCTTGTGCCTTTTTATCGTTCATTCCATTCCAACCCATGCATAAATTTTTACGGAGTGACTTTTTTCCTGATACTATATTTTTATTTGAAAAGGTTATATACTTCAAAAAAAAAAATTAAAAATTTGGCTCAAATTTTACTCGATTTTTACGAACTTTAGTTCGACTATTAGTAACTACTAGTGAAATGACCTGTGGAATCACGGGTTGTTTAAATGAAATAGTTTAATGATGTGTTTTATGTATTAAGTGAACGTAAATGCTAAAGTCATATAGTTTAATGACTCGTGGAACCACATATTCCGACTAAAAAACTTCTCATTGTTTTACAAACATATTGATATACTTAACTTAGTCATAATAAATGAACTACATTTATTCTCCCACAACTTACTTTCAATTTTGATCACAATTATTATATTTCTTATCATAAAATTAACAGTACAACATTTTTAAAACATGTATTTCGCATACATATGTAACGTAATTAATCCCGTAAAGAAAACCTATATTTGAATAATAATAATATACAATAATACTCCCTTCGTCGGACTACAAGTATCCAGTTATTTTTTGCACAAAGTTTTAAGAAATTCCACTAACTTCATTCTGCCACTAATCAGAAATCTTCTCTCTCCAGAATAACTTCTTCTGATTGATTGAAATATTAAGTAGATACTTGAAATGGGATAGCCCAAAATAGAAAGGTGGATCATTATCATTTTCATTATTGCAGTAATATCGTTGTATATGTATGTAAATCATTATTG
Source organism: Rutidosis leptorrhynchoides (assembly GCF_046630445.1). Classification (NCBI taxonomy): domain Eukaryota; kingdom Viridiplantae; phylum Streptophyta; class Magnoliopsida; order Asterales; family Asteraceae; genus Rutidosis; species Rutidosis leptorrhynchoides. The sequence goes on along the minus strand of NC_092333.1, from coordinate 589,929,413 downwards.
TTATCTCATAATATTGTTGGTCAAAACAATAACTGAAGTGCTACTGGTGATGTGAGCAAAAGAAGTAAACAATTGTAATTAGTTAGATATACATATCAATTTTTTGACGAAACGTGATTTATAGTATCCGTAGCCTATCAATTAAGAGAAATTAACAACAATAAAAAATTTCAGTCAGCTAATGTGATGCCCCGTACAAAACCATCGTGTACGAATCATCAACAACAGGATCATTACAAGGTCAAATACTATATGCGGTTTCAAAATAAGTTTGCATTCATAAAATAAGGTGACGTCTTAACCAACGTCAAATATTTAACATACGGAAGCGTGCTTCTATGAATAGAAGGCAATAATAATAGTAAGTGACCCAATGTTCGTTACAAATTCATTGTTTCAAAAGTAATAAAGTTTGAATGCAAATAAACGTTTCATGCGGTGACATCTCTAATAAGCGCAGCGGGAGTCTACAAGGCATGACTAGTACAACAGCGGAAGCAAGCAAACCTTAAGCACCTGAGAAAAACATGCTTAAAAAGTCAACACAAAGGTTGGTGAGCTATAGTTTAAGTATAACAGTAATATAAGGTAGGCCACGAGATTTCAGTGCTTCAACAACGTTTCAAAACATTATGAAAAGTATATGTATAACCGTGGGCACTTGGTAACTAACTTAACGTAAATAACACCCCCTAAAATTACACTTGGCGAGTGCGTAAGTTTACGAAGTATTAAACACCCGTTAAATGCTAGCGCTACTAGCCCGAGTGGGGATGTCAAACCCTATGGATCCATATCTAAGATTCGCGTTCACCGGTTCAAAGACCAATGACTAAACGTTACCGAGCTAAGGGGAAAGTTTATGCTGTTGTATAACTCACACATATATAAAGTTTAAGTACTTGTGCCTAGTATGTAAAATGTAAAACGCGCATGTATTCTCAGTTCTCAAAATAGTTAAAGTAAAAAGGGATGCTATAACTCACAGTGATAAAGTAGTAAAAGTCGATACGCGGGAAAATAGTAAGCAAGTGGTTGGTCCGAAAGTCCTCAACCTAAGTCAAAAGTACTAAGTCAGTAAATCGTTTTCAAAGGTTTAAATGTATGTAAATTAGGTCATAAGTATCATCATCATTCATCATTAAGTCAAAAGGGTAAAGTAAGGTTTCATTCAAGAATAGGGTTTAAAACAAAGGCTGACTTCGTTCAGTCGCCACGGCCTCTATACAAACTGAAATAAGGTGAGACCAGTGGTCATGGCTCCGTATATGAGTCCCCTAGGTACTGAACAATTTCCAGAACCAAACTCATCTTCATTTGACCGTGGTGATGGTTTAAGTGCGAGTAGGTCAGAAATTTCAGCACAGCGTTAATAGGGTGTAGTGACTTTCGGGAGGCCATAGATCCTAAACCGTAACTCGGATTAAGACGAGGTCTAAATGGAAAATCATCTAATCGAACCGAACTAACTGAAAATCAACTTTCCAATAGCCTAGGAATTATGATCAGACCCGAAAAACAGTAGGTTAAGTGTTCCGGTGGGTTCTTGGTGCTCGATGCTCATCACGGTTCTCATCCTTGATGCTTATAGCTTCAAGTGTACAACTCGTTGATGTGTTTGCATCATCTTTACCAAGTTTTGACCATAATAACACAATTGCAAGTCTAAGTTATGTAGCACAACTCAATTAAGGGTTGTAAGTAGTTTGATGAACCAAAGTTATATCAAGATCTTAGATCCGACACATACATGAACTCTAATAGTGATATTAACCAAGTTTTGACCATCATGACACTAGTGTAAGTCTAAGACATGTAGCACAACTCACTTAAGATTTGTATGAAGTTTGATGAACCAAAGTTGCATCAAGATCTTAGATCCAACACATACATGAGTTATAAAAGTAATATTAAGCTACAAACTTGAAAGTAAACTTATATAAACAAGATCTTAAGTTGTAGAACATAGTTCTTAGTTAGATCTTGAAGATCCTAGACCCAAAAGTCTAGATCTAACATAGTTGTACAAAGTTATAATTAAAAAGTTTTACTTACATGTTCTTGAACTTACAAAGTAGTTTCAAGAAATATGAGATCAAGATTAACTAGTAATACTTAACCAAATTAACAACATCACAACTTTAAATAAATGAAATGAAGAAATAAATTAAAGTTACAAGTATGATGTTCATGTTTGCTTCATACTTGAAAAGATTCAAATCAAAGTTTAGATCTTAAGAATTCAAGTCTACAAAACATGAACATAAAGAAGATCATCAAGTTTATGAACTTTAGATCTTGAAAACATTTAAATGTAGAACCATAAACTAACAAGTTTAGGTTCTTGTTCTTGGTTCTTTCTCAAATAAAAGATGAAAGAAGGCAAGATTCATGGAGATGCAAACTTGGAAGTTTGATCTTTAATAACAACAAACAATATTCAAGTAACAATTCAAGCAAAAGATGATGATACATGGATGATATATTTCGTTTTGTTAAAGGAAAAAGAAGAAGAATTGAAGCTTGTTACTTACAAGTTTGAGAGAGAATATGGGAGAAAAATGTAAGTGTTTGAATGTGTGTGTGTGTAAAAATGAAGTGAACTAGCAAGTAAATATCAAATAAAAATTGAAAATGAAACTCTCCCCATGCCACAAGAGTGGACGGATTTTTTTGAACAAAATGGGGAAGTCAAAGCTTGCTTTCAAGTGTTGGAATAAGGTGTTAGCTAGAAGAAGTAATAAGTTAAAAGAACCCTTGCATGTTTGAGACAACTTGGTCTCCTAATTAGCTTAATAAATCCATACTTAACCTTAATGTAATACTAGTATAATACATGGGCTTACAAGTCCATTAAGAGTATAGGGTGGGCTTCCAAGTCCAAATCCATAAATAAAAGCCCAATCCAAGTAAGTATGCAATTAAATAAATAAAGCCCAAGTAATTAACTACTAACCTTAGTTAATTAAAAATGATTAATAAATAATCATGAATGTAAATAGTATTCGAAAATATTATTCGTGAAAAGTATGCGTGTCACAAAGACAAGTCGGGCCATGAAAAATCAAATACGGTAACAAGTAAATGTATATAAATACATTTATTAAAGCGCGAGTATTAATAATAAATATTAATAAATAAACGTTAGAAAATTCCGGGTTGTTACAGCTAAAGGTATATAAAGATAACTAATAGTAATCACATTATGTATTCTCACCTTATAATAGCTTTATACTGTTGAGGAGAATTAGATGATTAGCATGTATCGATTATGATAGTTAATATCATAGTACAAAGCTCGGAGAAGAAGAAAAAAGCAAGCATGAATAATTGCCGCTAAAAAAATTAGGGCAAAAAGACGTATTACATTAAGATTGAATAAATGAGTAAATATGATGAGTTTATATGTTTAAAATGAGCTTATATGATATAATCATATTTAAGTGGGTAAATATGTTATTATTGAAGTTAAGAAGGGTATATATGATAAAAACGTTAAATAAATAATAAAATATTTAATTAATGTTAATGACATCATCAAGATGGCTTAGATTTTTTTTTCTTTTTATTTTTGATTTTTTTTAACAAGGGAAATAGCCTAATAATGATATCATCATTATAGAATTTTAATAGAAACTACAGATTCATTAAAAAGACTATGTGTAATTTTCATTTTTTTTAATTTATATATTTAATTTATATTTATATTATATTATATTTATATGCAAATTTCTAATTACAAGTTTACAACTCTATAGGTTATCTTTAAAAATTAAGACATGCTTAGTTTATTGTATATCAAAATTAACCACACACTTCTTGAAGATAATTACCACCAACCATCAAATTGTACAACTCTTTTATGCATCAATTTACATCTTAATGACCATGTTGTCATTTCAAACTTTCTTTAAATTAATGTTACTTTTCTTTTTGTAACGAATTTTAGTTTATGTATTATTTATATTATAATTTATAATTATATATTATATAAATAATATAATTAAAGAATTTACAAAGAATAAAAAATGAGCATCGCAACACTGCCCCACAAAGAACATATATATAAATAGAAAGATTGTAATGACAACCATTAGAGTTGTCATTACAACCATTAGAGTTGTCATTAAGATGTAATTGATGCGTAAAAAAGTGATACAATTTGAAGGTTGGTGGTAGTTATCTTCAAAGGGTGTGTGGTTAATTTTTAATGTACAAATAAATTAGGTATGTTTTAATTTTTTAAAAGTAACTATCAAAATAAAATAGTATATAATCTAAAATGTTATTAAAACTATAAATTACATAAATTTGAATAAATAAATTACTACTCATGATTCTCATTCTCCTTATCAACGTCATCAAAAATTTCTATTATAATCTATAAATTTGCGATAAACCCATCACCATGCTTTCATGTTGTTCACTCTTTTTATCCTTTTTATTCTTCATGCTATAGCCTATAGGTAGAGAGACTGAACATCAACATACTTAATAAATTCGTCATATGCACACCAAAATTGTTTTTTTCTTTTTCTTTTCTTAAGGGTGTTATTGGGGACTTCTTTTCTAAAGTTAGTTTATTTTGATTATGTTAATTGAATAACTTTGTTTGAAAGGAGTTATTTGTTGAGTTTATTGACATGTGTAATAGAAAGTTAGGTGTTGTTTGTTTTTTCTCTTTAGATCTTATTATGTTTTATTTCTGCAAATTCGCATACATTTTTATTTCAGACTGTTTTTCTTAAAACATAAGATAAAATAATGTCTTATTCTATCTGCAAACTTGCAGACTTAGAATTATGCTTCTAAGTGCTGCAGATAGAATTAAGTAATTTTTGCGGACATAAAAACAATCTTTACTCTTTACTAATCAGCATATACATTTATGCCACATATTTTCTACAAACATGGCTCGCATATCTTCAAACAAAAACATTTTAAAAAGCAAACAATATCTTAATGATACGTCCATGGATCGTATCAAATTATCCATATTATAGATACAGATTATCCATTTCCAGTGTATTGATGCCGAGACAGAATCAATAATCAATAAAGAAGATTAAAGGAATGAAGGATAGGAAGAATGGAGCGCAGACCAGATAGGAGGATAATGGTTTATTGTTAACAGAATTGGTCTGATATCGTGATCAACTGTACTGGATAGATGTGTCCAGATTGAATAAGCCGGATATGAGTACTTGGAGAATATTCATGATGTGTTTACATGTAAGCCCTTTTACTTGGACATTCATGTACGCTATCTGGTAGTCTGCACAGGTGTTCTAAAATATCTAGGCAGTGGCACACGAGGAGAGGGTCTGTGCCACGTCAGCACATATATTCAAGAAAATTTGTTACATACACAATTGGTACGTGTGACATTTCAGTCACTAATGTAACAAACTTTCTCACCTATAAATAGACCCATTCACACAAGCTCACTCATTGTAAACTTACTATGCAAAAATCACATCTCATATACATGTTCACTCAATTTCAACTGAATTTCGATCATTTTCTTTGGAGTTCATCGCTTTATATTAGTTGCTCAATGTCATTAAGTAGATAAATTGATTGATTATTTTACTGCCGAAGATAAACAATTATCAATTCTATTCTATTTTTTTCAATTAAAACACTCAAAATTTATCACAACTAGTTTTAGGTATGATCAAAAGTCTTCATAAGAAAACTAGTTTTAGGTTTGATCAAAAGTTTTCATAAGGTCAAAATAAACCGATAAGCCTTTATTATTCAACATTTTTTTGATTTATATTTATAACTATAAATTAAGATTAAGATTATAGATTATAGATTATACACTACACCATGTCAATACACCATGTAACAATATCCATGATATATAAATAAAAAAATTGGGTGAGAATATATCATTCTCAAAGTAAACTCCCAAAATTCCTAAACACCCCTTAATAAAAAGTCCCACGAATAACATGTTTATGTCATTTATATGTAAAAGTAAAGGTTTTATTAGAGACAACTCAAAGTTTTGTGTTTATGACAATTGAAGAACATGATTACGTAGGATTGTCATCAGAAACAACTATGGAGAAAAAAGACTGTGACATAAATATTAATAATAAAGATTTGAACTTGAAAGCTACAGAATTGAGACTTGGGTTGCCTGGTTCTGAGTCACCGGAAAGAGAGGTGGTTAACGCTGGTGGAATCAAGAATCTGGTGGCCGGAGCTAAAAGGGGTTTCTCTAATACAGTTCATGCTGGTTCTGAGAAATGGGTTTTTGCTGGTAACGGTGGACCTGAGGTTGATTTGGTTAAAAATGGCGGTTCTGTAAATGAAACTGATGTTTTGGTTTCACCAAAACCTGTTTTAATTGATAAGAAGATTCAAGTTTCTGTTCAATCCAATGTTCAACTGCTCCTGCTCCAAAGTAAGTTTTTTTTATTAAGCATGTAACTCTACTTTTAGTAGTTTTTGAATTAATATTTGGGACTTAATTGCTTAAGTAATTACTTGAACATCTTATTTTCAAATTTGAGTTACTATAGAAGTTGGAAAAAAATTGTTTTGTTTGACTTTTTAAGTCAACTGTCATACTTGGAGTTTTCTTTCATGAATCTGATCATGTTGTTTTAATTTACTATAGTATATAATATAATATAATTTGATAGGGACTGTTGGCGTGATTTTTCATCTTTTGGTACTTGCTAGTAATGAAACTTGTTGAATGATGTTTATTCATGATTTCAATATCAGAAGTGTACCTTTGACTTTAGAAAGTCAACCTAATAGTTTTCAGTTTTCGCAGATTTAACAGTAGTTACCTTAGTTTCTCAAGTCCGAAAAGTTTATCTCATACCAAGTTTATAGTTTATGTTTATCGTAGGTATCAATATTTTCACATACGCTTTATTGGCGTTTTTGTTCTTCCCTACTGAACCTGTACTTAATTTTTTGGTGGTGTTTTATACTTAGTTGCTAAATGAAATATGGTGATGGTTCAGGCAGCAAGTTGTAGGATGGCCTCCAATTCGATCTTTTCGCAAGAGCACCATGGCTGTTAGCCACATAAAGAATGAACAAGATACCGATCCAAAGATGGGACCGTGTTACCATTATGTTAAAGTCAGTATGGATGGAGCTCCATATTTGAGGAAAGTGGATCTTCAGATCTATTCAAACTACTTGGATCTTTCTTCGGATCTTGAAAAAATGTTTAGTTGTTTTACAATTGGTAATCTTTTTAGATCCTTATTGCATCTTCTTAGTTGTGTACGTGATTTTCTATGTTACGTAACTTACTATTACAGTTTGCGATCGTAAATATAACAAGGGTTTATTTATTTACTATTTACCTTTTGTTTACTCTTGCATGTTCTTTTATAGAAAAACTAAAGTGGGCATATGAAATCAAAATTTGAAGGCCTTTCTTTGTGAAACTGTACCCTAGAGTCTGGGAATATAATCAATATCTGGTTGGTTATACAGCTCAACAAATGTGTGTTTTTAAAGCAATGTAAGATAAAGATTAGATAACTCTATGACATATGACCAAAGTTGAAATCCAATTTTTAGACGTTGTGTACGTGTTAAAAGACAAAGATTATAAATATGATTGGTGTTTCAGGTCAATATGGTAGACATGGAACCAGAGATGGATTAAGCGAGAGTCAGTTGAAAGATCTTCATGGTTCAAATTATGTACTGACGTACGAAGACAAAGATGGTGATTGGATGCTAGTTGGTGATGTTCCTTGGGAGTAAGTTCAATTCAACTCTCCTTAATAAAAAGAAAGTAAACTTTGATTTATGTTGTCTAATTCTTATTGACAAGTTGAGCAACTTATTTGATACTAACACTTGAAACAAACTAATAATTATGTTTACATATATAGCAATTGTTGAAATGTAGTCTTCTGTTTTCATCCTAAAGAGCTGAACACTGGCCCTTTTGACTTGAAGGTCAGATTGTATTGTTATCTGATTGCGAATATTCATAAATATTTCTTTTGTTGCAGTATGTTCATTGGCACTTGTAAGAGAATGAGGATTATGAAGAGTTCAGATGCAATTGGCCTTGGTAAATCTTTCATTATTAACTAGATTTCAAGTAATCCAAGATCTTGAGAATTCAGCTATAAATCAAGAACACCATACGAAAAATTTGGATCAAAATTTGATCTTGTTAATGTTTCATGTTTTGTCTTGCAGCCCCTCGAGCCATAGAGAAATGTAGAAACCGTACTTAGTTTGTTAACAACCGAAGTTATGTTTGTGATAAGATCAAGTCTCTTGAAAGAATTCTAATGCTGGAAACAAAGCTTCCTTTGGTTTCTAAAGTATTCGAAGAGTCTTATATTAATAATTGTGTTGATTGTAACTAGAACTCTAGAAGAGTGTCATTTAGGCACAAGACATTTACTACACCAAACACTTGATATGTTTCTTAATTTTGCTGTATGTTGAAAGTTGTAAGATTGACTGTGATTATGATTAGGCTTTTGTTTTATCGTAATCGTTAATTTAGCTGCAAAAAAAGGCTTTAAGTTTCGATAAATGGATTCCAGAAATTGTTAACATTTATGTCCGATAAGCAAGGTTGCAAAATTCGTTATTCCGGGATTAATCGGTCGGGACATTGAAAGGAGCAATCAGCAATTCAGGGATTAATCGGATTGTACTTTTTATATAATTAAATAATATATTTCAAATTATATGTACAAATATAGAGGAAAACCAAACATAAACATAAAGTTTAGAATAATTGTTTAAAAATGTTTTATCTTGTTCAAGAACTCTAAATTATAGTGTAAATTCATGTTAAAATGTTAACCAATTTTGTGTAACACCTCTGCTTAACATGACCACAATATTGTCCGCTTTGCCCGCAGGCGCACGGCTTTTTCTTGGCGACCACACACGAGAGGCACTTTCCCAGGAGGTCACCCATCCTGTTAGTGTTCTTGCCCGAGCACGCTTAACTGCAGCGTACTCACACATCTGCTCTGCCTGTGGTCCCAAAACGCGTTGTGTCATTTAAGCGTAGGTATTACCTTATAATCTCATGATCACTCATGTCTGTGGGCGATGTGGGATTTGCCTAGGGAGTTACATTAAAATGCATAAACAACAACGAGTAAGCAAAGCTTAGCGAGAACATAGTATATAAGCATAAATACGCACACAATCAATTATACTCGGGCAAACTAAGGCATCACCGACACCATTAGAGTCCCACTTATATCCGAGAAGTAATTTCACCTCAAATCGCATTATTTTTCAACCACTTACTTTAGAGTGCTCCGGAACACTTCTAACGCCACCACGAATTATACTCTAGCTAGACACTAGAGCCACCACAAATTATACTCTAGCGTATCTCGACACGATAGAGCCACCACAATTAATCGAATACATACATAATGGTATCAGAGCCACTCATGTGCCGTTGGGGTGGTGGGGCAAACCTCATCGAGGACGATGAGTCCCTGAGGGGGGTGAATGTAACACCCTAGGCAAATCCCACATCGCCCACATACATGAGTGATCATGAGATTATAAGGTAATACTCACGCTTAAATGACACAACGCGTTTTGGGACCACAGGCAGAGCAGATGTGTGAGTACGATGCAGTTAAGCTTGCTCGGGCGAGAGCACTAACAAGATGGGTGACCTCCTGTGAAAGTGCTTCTCGTGTGTGGTCGCCAAGAAAAAGTCGTGCGCCTGCGGGCAAAGCGGACAATATTATGGTCATGTTAAGCTGGGGTGTTACATTTTGACTTTAACTGGGTTATATCAACAAATTCGATTTGACCCCTTAATCGACTTCAACCGATTAATTAACCGGATTATAAAAAAACGAAACGAACTATTCTTAAAGAGGAATAATCGAAGATTATTTGGGTTTTTACAACAGTGCCGATAAATATTTGATTCAAGGTAAATTTAGTGAGAAATGGTTTCGAAAAAAGTTGGATTAATAAGCTTGTTACATGTAATTATGGATTGGATTAAAGGAGTATCTTTTTTATAACAAGGAATGGAGAACAAATACATTGAGGAACCTACAAATGGAAGTTTTTTTTTTTAAATACTTAAAAATGGATAGATCTCATATCTAATATTACAACTCCCACCGACAACTCTTCCACCTTGTTTCCCATCACAACACCTTGGAAGTTGACTAATTGTAGAATCCAAACATGTTTTGCAATCACCACTTGATAGATCCCTGGTGCACTGAACCAACCCGTAAAGTTTTTGTGAACCTTCAAGGTCTATAACCCCAGCCGCAAACATTTTTGGGTCGGTGTAAGCAATGTTCGACAAACCATTTAACAATCTCTTGGTTCCTGAGTTAAACGACGTAGGATCACTTGCATTGTTAACGTTTAACGCGTATAACATACCCTGATTGTCTATTTGGCCAAAGAAGTTATTATCGGAATATTTCAATAGACACTGGTCGTACCATATGGCCGCAGCCTTGTTGGTTGGACAACGCTTGCGTATTTCAGAACTTGCATTAGCGATACAAGTCATGCAGTCTTGTGATGACACATCACCACGACATAGTGAAAGACCGAATGTTTGAGCATGGTACTGGCCCACGGAGCCATTTCCAAAGCCATTTTGAGAGGTTTTGAAATTAAGTTCACCTAAGAGTTTGTTCAAGTTTTGTTCGTAAGGACTATAAGAGGTAAAATTATCAGAATTAGTGGAACAAATGAGGTACATGGGGTCATCAGCGATAACCGTATGGACAAAGTGAAGGAAGAAAACGACGACAATGAAATTGAAAGTATAATTTGAGGATGACATTTTGTTTGAAACTAGGATGTTCGATGAGTATAATTCGTGAATATGATACATTGTAGGGTACTGCATGTTCTATTTATATAGCCATAAACTGATAACTTAATAACCAATTCAAGGTCAATGATCTCAGTAATTTGACATTTTCATATGATGAAGCTTTCAATCTTCTTTTTGCTCTTTTAGTAAATTTTAAATGATTTCTTTGCTTGTTGATCAGAATAAATATATTTATAGTATTGTAGTTTTATATATTATTTTAAATTTTGACTGAACCCTTTCAATATCTGATTAGAAAAGTATGAAATTGAGCCGACTAGTTAAAGACGCGGGAAATTATCTTTTACGGAGAAATAATCTATTGGGTCAACGCAAAAAAATAATTAAAAAGAAAAAAGAGTTGAGGTTCCGGCGAGAAGAGTCACGTTTCAAACCCGTATCAGAGCGGGTCTATCCGACATCTGTCTCTATGCCGCCCAAGTCCTTTTAAAGGAAGTTATATTCCGTATCTAAATTTCTCTAAGACCACAGATAACGCGAGCGTTTCTCACCCTAAATCGCCCACAAACGCCCCACAAACGCCCGGAACGCAGCGTTTGTGGGCGTTTGTCCCTGGGCGTTTGTCAGCGAAAAACGCTGTAGCTGTTTTGGCGTTTGGGTACGTGGCGTTTTCTGATTGGTTAGTCAAATTGGGACGTTGGAGCCGAGTAAAAGCAACAGGCGAGTTTTTTATTTTTATTTTTCCTTCTATCATCATCTCCTCCAATTTATTCTTCCCCTTTTCTCCCAAATTAACATAAACCCTAACCCTAAATCATCTTCAAATGGCAAACAACAACAACAATACAAACTCCAACCAATTCCCTACTGAAAACGAAAACGAAATTCCGAATTCGTTTATGCATTTACTCAATCACGGGGCATCTTCTAATCCTAACTTTGGTGCATCTTCATCAAACCCTAATGCTCAACCATATCCCAATTTTAGTAATTACTTTCCGGGTCAACGATTGAACGAGATGCAACAACAACAACTTATGCAACAACAACACCACCGACAACGACGAGTAGTTTTTTTTAAGTATTTTAATGTTTGAATAACGAATGACGGACGGTTTTTCATGTTTATTTGTACGTTTTTTTTTTTATTAATTCCTAGACGTTTTTTTAATGTAAGTTTTTTTATTTAATTTATGTTGTTTTTTGTTTAATTAACTTGTTTTTATATATTAAAATTTACTAAACAAAATAAAGAAACACAAAAAAAACAAAACAATAAAAACAAATAAGAAATGACACGTCACAGTCTTACCAAGACAAAAGCCCCCCATTACAACTCTCCCCAAAATGTCATGGCCCAGTCACAGTTTTTCCCCAAAAAGTGCAACTCTACGCCTCCACGTCACAGTCACCATTATCTATGGTCTAAAGATCACTTTCAATCTTATTGTCTCTTTATTTTTTTTACTTATCCTTAAAATCTACATCAAAAATAAAATTGGCAAGGGAATGAGCCGTCCCTGAAAAATAACAATAAAAAATCCTCTTTTTGCAGCGTTGATCAACGAAAGTTGTCTGCCCAAATCTCGCTCACTCCTTAGGCAAAGCAAATCACGTCGTAAAAGAACAGACATTACAGAAAAGGAGGACGCAGTCTAGCAATGCAACCATATCGACGAATATCTATTTGCTATGTGTAACAAAAGGAAAAATAATTGTATTTTTATTTATTTATTTAATATATTAGTGTTTGGTTATCGTTGTAAGACATCTTTTTATGATATATGAATTTATTAACTCGGATTCTCCCCTTTTACAAATCAGTGTACTATTACAAATCTGTTATGTATGTCAAATTCAAAAACTACACCAATTAAGCGGTGTATGGAGTTTTACTAATCAGCATGACATCAGGTGGTAAAAAAATGCAAGATAAATTTTCAGTCAAATTTGACCCATCAAATTTTTTTTCCGACAAAATAACTAAAATTCATATAGAAATGAGGGCGTCTTCCTTCAACAGAATACAAAAGAAATGGGGAAACGGGAAAACTCGCACCTAAAAATCGAACATCTAAACAAAAACTATATATAAACGAGTCTCCCCTAACAACCCGAAAAACCTTAAAACAAACTAACAAATACTAAATCAAATACTACACAATAATAACATAACCAAGCCAAACGAACTAAGTGAAATCAACAAATGGAAAAACGTAACCACGAGACAAAAGGGCGGGACCTAGAGGTTGGTAGGTTGGGTTTGTCTCGTGGTTTTGACCCATCAACTTATGAGGGATGACATGCGCTATAATAAAGTAGAAGATAGATAGGCTTAGATTGAATGAGGAATGTTCCTCGATCGATAACAAAAGCTTACATGGATTATTGTATCCTTCCTCAAAGTAGAGATGGTTGTTAATACATATATGACGGGCCTTATAACTACCACATATTTATATACGTGTTATAAGCGAATTGAGCCTTATTTTTTAATGAGTGTTAATTACTCATGTTAGCATATTAATTGATGTAAATCAGAGATCAGCCCAGTATGAGAGGACTTATTAACAGGATTTAAGGAATCAAGAAAAACACGTAAGTGAAGCCTTCAAGAATGAAACACGTACAATAACATACAAAGTTAAGAATATATAGATCTTGATAACAAAAACTGTTGGAAATTAATTATTAATCACCCACAAACTAAAAGAGTGGTTGCATTTGTTGGAGTGTGAACATGTCTCTATCTCAATATTAATTATTAATCACCCACAAACAAAGAGAGTGGTTGCATTTTGTTGGAGTGGAAATATGTCTCTATCTCAATAATTGAATGTGTCTCCATTGTCATTGTTTTAAATATGCAACATTCAATAGAGATTACACAATTCATAGAGAAAAACACACACAAGTAAATTGAGGGATTGTGAATATATTTGTTCAAGTGGAACATTGCAAACCGTTGAAGGAACTTAGGCCGTGAAACTTGAAAGCCTTCCTTTTGGTGATCGCTTTCCCGACCGGTGATCTAAACCTCGATCCGACCGCTTCCGCCGTATAGTTTCTGGTATGTCTAGAACCTATCTATATACAACATTGGTATCAAGAGCATGTAGTTTATTTCCCGGTTATATGCTAAATTTTTTTTTTGTTTATTAGTTGTTGCATTAGTTGTAAACAATTTATTAAGAAAATTAGCATTGTTAATAATTGAATCTTGATCAAGATTTGCCTATGTTTAATAGTTACTAAACTGTATATTAGTACTAAACTAGTTTGATTGCAAATATTCGTTTGATACATCAAATACTAGTTTTAATTTGTAATTTTATATAAATGTACATATATAATTGGAGTATGCTTGTTTATATTGCATACTTACAATCTCTCTCTGTACCTCTCTGTACAATCTCTCTCTCTGTACATGTATGGATGCGTATAAATATATTAAAATTAATATTTGTTTTGTTTTGGTACATCACGAATACACAAATGATTGGGTTCTTTTTCTTTTGTGTGTTATTTCTATATATATAGTCTATCTAAATATGTACATAAGATAGTTGTGATTTTCACTACTTTCCATGCTGTTCTTTTCCCAAAATTAATCTGAACATGGTTTTATTTCCTTTAATTGCTGAATAAAAGGATGTAGAGTAAAACGTTTTGTAGTTCCATAATATTTATTCACTGTAAGTTACCATTTTTTTTTGTAATGTCCCACTATAATGCCTTTGTAAATTGTAAAGGTTTGGTTTGCTTATGGTTCATAAAATCCGTAAAAATTAGTGAATGACATTCATTTATGTTTCTTGAATATTATGTAATTGTGAATAAATGCTTATGTGAATGAAAAATGTTTTTATATATTAACTTCATAGTTAATATACTTAATCACTTTTTGGTTTTTGTAACCAAAATGCTAAGTAGATATTTTTTTTGTTAATTATATAACTTGTTGATAATGGTTAAAGGAGCTTAAGAGAGTATCATCTTTTATTTTGAAAGATATATTTCTTTGTGAAATATAATATTTTTTGAAACATGGTACTGAAAATTTGTGCTATTTCGAATTTATAGGAATTCATAATCTTGTATATATTATTGCGTTAGTGATGGCTTCATAATAGGTTTATGGATGATAATTGGAAACATAGTGACCTTTTTCTCTATAACTTATGATGACCTATTATTAATAAAATAATATAGTTGCAAGATGATTGCATATTTTGATGGATATAACTAATCTTGCATAATTGTCTTTAACATAGAATTTGTGTTCAATCATGGCTTTCGCATCAAAGAACATTGTTGCTGAACTTAACAAGGGTGTTAAGTTGAATGGTGACAACTACGAAATATGGAGCATGAAACTTGAATATGTGTTGGAAGAGCAAGAGGCTCTTGTTGCTCTTACTCAATCAATGGAAGTACCTGAGGTGGGTGATACTGAACAACATAAAAAGGATGCTGAAGTGTACATCGCTTGGAAACGTAAGAACACTATTGCTCGCATTACGTTGCTGAGCATCATGGATGATGACATCATGCGTGATTTTTGCAAGTATGAACTAGCAAAAGATATGTGGAAAGCATTGGCTGACAAGTTTGGTGCAACCTCGGTGACCAAACTAAGATCTCTCACTATCAAGTTTGACCAATATAAAAAGAAGTCTGATCATACCATGAAAAAGCATGTCAGACAAATGTCAAACATGATAAGTGAATTGAGAAACGCAGGTCATGTTCTTACTGATGAACAACAGGTTCAAGCTATGATCCGTTCCTTGCCTCAAAGATGGAGCAAATGAAAATGCATCTCACACATAATGAGAACATCAAGACTTTTGAGGACTGTGCGCGCCATTTAGAGCTAGAAGAAGATCGGATTGAGGCCGTTATGTCAATCACCGAGGTGAATATGGCGACAAGCTCTAAAAATGCTTTTGGGCATAAGCGCAAGTTTCATCACCATAAGGGTAAAGAAACTTATAAGTCCAACAAAAGGCCAAACACCAATCATCGTGGCAAGGGAACACGTCCCTCCAAGAAGGTGAACATTGCAAAGGTGAAATGCTACAATTGTGGCAACAAAAGGCATTTTGCTCGTGATTGTCCTGAGCCTAAAAAGGTATATTCTTACGATGCTTATGTTAGCAAACTTTTTGTTGCTAGTTCTATTTTCTTAACTGAATCTCAACCTTTGTGATTGTAGACTCAGGAGCAACAGACCATGTAGCTAAGGACAAAGACACCTTTGTAGAATTTCGGTGAGTTTCTCATGGAGCTATGTGAATTTATGTAGGAAACAACTCAAGAGTTCCAATTGAAGGGATCGGGTCATGAAAGTTAGTCATGCGTGAAGGACGAACCCTAATCCTACATGTATAAACCTGAAAATCTCATTAAGGAAGTAAAGTCTTCCAAAATGACACACTTGCTAACTTATGTTAGAAGATGTAGTCCAGAACAGCTGTAGGTTGACGAAAAATCTTGAAAAGTCATCTCTGTCATCGGCTGGAAATTCACCTCACCTCAACATCAAACAAGGTTTTTGGTGGTCAGACTTATCCTAACCATGAGATGGATCTGTTTCGTACAATGGGGGCACATTGCAAATTAGCTTTTAAGACTAATGAATCTAATCCCCAGATGGATGATCTCCGTAAAGATCAATCGCATCTATGTTTGACCGCGGTCAACATACATATGCCATAACAAATTGAGGTGTACAAACTCATGGTTCACCGATGATATTTGGACACGATATAATTTTATTCTAAAACTTATGCTATTTTATGAATTATATTGTGTAAAACCATTTTTAGGACATTCGGTTTCAAGTTCCATAATACTTCAATTATGGGGGCGGATAGCTTGCTAATCGCCAACTGAGACTACGGTTTTCAGTTACCCTCGACCGGAATTTGAGGTTAAAATCGGAAAATGTGTCTAGTGTAAAAACTAGCATGCCATTTTATAAAATCTTAAAACGTTTTCATAAGGTCCAATTTTCCCTAAAGATCCAAATTTTTAAACCTTAATCACGAGATTTCTACTTTGTTTCTGTTGTCAGAATTTCATTTCGTGTGGTGTGCGTGTGATCCAATAAAAATTGTGTAGTGTTTTCAACTTATTCCATATAGCGTGTGTTTCATTTCGTGTACGTGTGTTGTGTTATTTAATGTTCGATATGGAAAAATATGTAATGTTCCGATTCTATTTAGAAGATGTAATTGCTTGAGGACAAGCAACGTTCAAGTGTGGGGTATTTTGATATTGCTTTAAACATACATATATTTCGACACAATATCATTTATATTTCATCAGCTTTTACCGAAACGAAGACATTCAAATGTATAATTCACGAGAAAAACGACAAAAGTAAACACGAGCTTGAAGTTTGATAAAACAACGATAAAACGACGGATTTAAACCAAATATGTATCAAGATAATGTATACCCAAATGCAAGTTCAAGATGATCGAAGAGAAGAGTTCAAATGAAAAGTTCCAAGTGGATATACGTCCACACGGGATTAACAAAGAACAAACGAAAAAATAAAAATAAGAAAACTGCCGTGTACTCCTACGCGAAACGTGTGGTTTTCTACGCGAAACGCGTAGTATTTAAGTCTTACGCGGATCGTGTGGGTATCTACGCGAAATGCGTAATCTCCTGTCCAGATCCAGATTTCAAATACAAATGGGACGGCTGCTTTTGTATAAAATATAAATTCTTTAACAGCAATTCAGTTCTTTACACCAATACAAATTGCACTTTACAATTTTTTAAAGGAAACAGATCACAAGATGAGAGATATACTAGTGCTATATACAGAGAAGGGAAGAGTCAGTAGCGTAGACACATCAAGATACATCACAAAAATTTATGATTCTCACTGTTTTTCATTTTATAAATTTCAAAGTACTCCGTATCAGATTATTTAGTTTCAAGTATAGTTCCAATTAATTTCCAAGGTTCAATTTTAGGATAGTTTCAGCTTTAAGGGTGTATTGTTCGTAATTAAGGGTATTATTGTACGCGCTAAAGGGGTGTTGTTATTGTAATTTTCTACCGTGTAAAGTAAATGAGAGTGAAGATTTTCGTAAGTATATTCCATTAAAATTATCGTTATCAATTTTTATCGTTATTATTATGTTTGTAATTTTATATTTTCATATTTACCTTAGTATAATGAGTAGCTAATTTCCCTAGTGTTTGTTTAGATGTAGAGCCCCTAGTGAAATGGATTGTTATCATTTGTAATAATTAAAATGTAAACTTAGTATTTTTAACATTGAGCCTAATTAAAAGAACCATTATTATGTACCTGGATATTCAACCCTTGTCACTTAATTTATTAGATTTAAATAACGAAAGTAATTGTTATCTATATAAATTAAGCTTCAACATTAAAAGTGATCTAGACGAATTTATGAATAATTTATTAACACTAAATTAGAAGTAAGGTTCGGTGGTTTGGGTAATATCACTAGTCATATAATAGTGAAATTGTAAAAAGGGAAACCGTTATGATTTGGGTTTTGGCGAAAGTCAAAACTGGGTTGGGTCTCAATTTAAATACTTAAAGACTAGTAACTATCTAAATAGAATCCGATGAAAATTAGATTTAATTTAGTTAGTCATAACTTTATATTTTTTTCGAAAGAAAAATATAAAGTTTATTACTAAAACATTTTAAATAGGGCTTAAACTCAAAAACAATCCATGGATCTAGAGGTGACACATTTAAGTAAACACTCCCATTTATATATATTGCTAATTATTATTATTATTATTTACATATATTTATTCAGCAAAACTAAAAAAAAAGTATACAACATTATAATTCAGTTAAACATTACTGTTTTGTCACTTGGCCTATAACATACGCGGATCGTGTATAATTCTATACGATACGCGTACGTTTTAAAACATACGCGAAACGCGTATATCATTACGCGAAACACGTAAGTATTAATACGAGTACTGTAGCAATTAGGTTAAAATCTAGGGTTTTAAATATTTTATTATTATACTTAAGTTATTAATTTATAACTAGTATTTAAGATAATAATTTATAATTAGTAATTAGTTTATAATTAGTTAATTATTATAATTCCTATTAATTTATATTAATTTAATTAAAATTTGTTATTTAGTTAATTTAAATAAATTTATATTATAATTGCTCAAAACAAAATTCTAATCAATTAGTTTTATTAAAAGTTATTATTTTATTAATTATCATTTAGTAATAAACTTATTAGTATAATTTCAATTAATTCACTTTTAAGTTAATAATTATAAATAATGTATTCGTATAAATTAATAAGTAGTTCAATTAAATTAGGATTAAGTTATATTATATTATTATTATTTAGTATTATAAATTCCTAATCCAAAACCCCCTTTAAATAAGTTTAACTTCAAAGACTAATAAAAAAATATATATAATTTGAACACTGTCTCCCTGTGGAACGTACCGGATTTACCAACAAACTAAACTACACGGATAGGACTAGTTGCCTATATATGTTTGAAACCAACCTAAATTCATTAAAATACCATATATACAATAAATCAATTCGTGTAACAAAACAACTCAAATCCGTTCATAAATAAAGGTGCTGTTTCAGAACATCAACTTTTTGGCGCCGCTGCCGGGGAGCGGTTTTGTTTAAAAGATTTTAATAGACTTTAGGTTATTCGATCCTTTTATAGAAATTTATTCCTAGAAAAGCTTTTAGTGTTATGATAGAAATTAATGCATGAATTTATGTTCCTCCAACACTGAATTAACTCCTCCATATCCGGAACCCGAAAGAGAATTTCACGAACGTTTAAGAGCTCAAGAAGTAGAATCTCTTGCTGAGGATTTAGAATCACTTTCATTAGATTCTAACTCTGAACTAGATATTCAACCAATCATAGAGCCAGTTATTAAGGAAGAAGAAGAGATGGCTGTTACAAATCAAACGATGGAAGCATTAATGAAGGCGACAAGAACGGGTCAAGGCCACTCAATTATCCAACCTACAATGACTGACGGCTTTGAAATAAAAGGTCAATTCCTTCACATGGTGACTAATACATGCCAATTCGGTGGAGCTCCAAATGAGGATGCTAACGAGCATCTTCGTAAGTTTGTAAGCATTTGCAAACTATTCAAAATTAAGGATGTCTCTGATGAAGTCGCATGTTTGAAAATCTTTCCATGGTCCCTAAAGGATGATGCAAGAGATTGGCTAGACTCATTACCAGAAGGTTATATCGAAGACTGGAATGATATGATGGACAAGTTTTTGTCAGAATTTTTCCCTGCTTCAAAAGCAGCAAAATTGCAAAGTGATATAAATCATTTCAAGCAAAAGTTTAACGAGACCCTTTATGAAGCTTGGACCCGATTCAACAAAATGCTTAGGGTATGTCCTCAACACGGGTTGAATACATTCCAAAAAGTCCAAATATTCTATAAAGGAGTAAATGTAGCTACCCGTAAAGATATCGATGTTGCAGCTGGAGGTTCGATCATGAAGAAAACACCAGAAGACGCTCACACAATCATTGCCGATATAGCAGCACATTCCCATAATTGGCATCAAGAGATAGAATTCTCTAGATCATCAACCGTTGCTAATATTGAAAGCAATGATGAAATTGCTTCTTTAAAAGTTCAAATGGCAAATCAAGCAAGACAAATTGAGAAAGTAACCAAGGAAATGCATGCTATCAGGGTAGGATGTGAAATGTGCCAAGGCCCCCATCTTACTAGAGATTGTGATAAAACAACGATGGAAGAGCAAGCAAATTTCCTAGGTTACTTGCGAAAAGGTGAAATGAATTTCAACGATTTTCCAGCGATAGAAGCAAATAACCGAAAATATCCTCCAATTAACAACTATCAAACAGGAGGACCTTCAGGTTTAAATAATAATAACTATCAAGGAGGAAATCCGGTTTACCAAAATAACCGAAATTTCGAAAATCAAAATCAAAATCAAAGAAATCCACCACCAGGTTACAATAACCTAAACAACCGAAATCAACCTCAACGAATTTATCAAAATAATTTCCAACACAATCAACCACAACCACAAGCACTTATGCAACCACAACCCGAAAATAAATCCGGTTTAGAAGATCTCTTAAGAGATTTTATGGTTAAACACGAACAAACTGCAGAAATTCAAACTCAACAAATTCGAAATCAACAAGCTACGATTCAGAATTTAGAAAGAGATGTTGGAAGGATCTCACAGTTACTATCAGAGAGGCCACCAGGCACTCTCCCTTCAAATACTCAAGTGAATCCCAACAACAATCAAACAAGGAATGAGCATGTAAATGCTATAACTACTAGAAGTGGTTTAACTGTTAACCCAGAAACTAGTAAAACCTCAGAAGTTCCTTTATCTTCTTCTAGTTTACAAGAACCTGTTGATATAGATGAGCGTGTTGAGAAAGAACAAGAGAAGATTGATCCACCAGAGATCATATCAAAGAAAAGTGAAGAAACACCTGTAAAGGTGCACAAGGCACCTATTCCATACCCAAAGGCATTAAAGAAAGACAAACTCGCGAGCCAATATCAAAAATTTGCAGATATGATCAAGCAAATTAGCATTAACATGCCACTCACGAAAGTTCTTAGGGGTATGCCAAATTATGGAAGGTTTATCAAGGATCTCATAGCCGATAAAGGTAAATATGAAGAAGTTTCAACCATTTTCCTCAATGAGGAATGCTCAGCAATTTTGCAAAAGCAAAAGATGCCACCGAAACTCGGAGATCCTGGTAATTTCATTATTCCGTGTCTGATGGGAGATTCAGTAATGTACGATGCATTAGCTGACTTAGGCGCAAGTATCAATCTTATGCCACACTCCTTATACTTAAAACTAAACCTAGGTGATCTAAAACCAACTAGGATGTGTATACGCCTAGCAGATAGAACTTTTAACTATCCTATTGGTATTTTCGAAAACCTACCAGTTAAAGTTAATCATTTAATCTTTCCTGCCGACTTCGTTGTGCTTGAAATGGAAGAAGATAGCAAGGTTCCCCTAATTCTAGGGCGACCATTTCTAAATACCGCTAACGCGATTGTGCGTGTTAAAGATAAAAAGCTTAGTCTAGGTGTAGGGGAAGATAGAGTTACCTTAAACATAGACAAAGCTATGAAACAACCTATCTCCTCCGATGACGAATGTTATAAGTTAGACATTGTGGATTGTTGTGTTGAAAAAGAATTGCAAGAATTACTAAATATAGACCCCTCGAACTTCACCTCAATGAATGAAGGTGATGAATTTGATGTAGCACTTGAACTTGACGAATTGTTGAAAGTAGTCATCGATGAAGATTGCTGTGAGGAAGAAATTCCCAAGGAAGATGTACCCTTTGAAGAAATTATCGATGGTAACAGGTTCCGAATAAAATCTTCCTTGGAAGAACCACCAACCTTGGAACTTAAAGAACTCCCGGAACATTTGGAGTATGCTTATCTCCAAGGTACATCACAATTACCTGTTATAATCTCATCAAAACTTTCCAATGACGAAAAGAGTAGGTTAATGTCCGTTCTAAAAACTCACAAGAAAGCGATTGCTTGGAAAACAACCAATATTCCAGGGATTAACCCCGCTTATTGTACTCATAAGATTCTAATCGAAGAAGATTTTAAACCCGTGGTACAAAGACAACGAAGGTTAAACCCTAACATGAAAGAAGTTGTCAAAAAGGAGGTTATCAAGTTACTTGATGCCGGGTTAATATACCCTATATCCGATAGCCCATGGGTTAGTCCTGTTCAAGTGGTACCCAAGAAAGGGGGTACAACTGTTATTCTTAATGATAAAAATGAACTCGTTCCTACAAGAACAGTCACTGGGTGGAGAGTCTGTATAGACTACCGTCGTTTAAATGACGCCACAAGGAAAGATCATTTTCCACTCCCTTATATTGACCAAATGCTAGAACGTTTAGAGGGAAAGGAGTACTATTATTTCCTTGATGGATTCTCCGGTTATTTTCAAATTCTCATTGATCCAAAAGACCAAGATAAGACAACTTTTACTTGTCCATTTGGTACATTCACATACCGACGAATGCCGTTCGGATTATGCAACGTGCCAGGCACCTTTCAAAGGTGTATGATAGCAATATTTCACGACATGATAGAAGGAAGTATGAAAGTCTTTATGGATGATTTCTCTGTTTTTGGAGACTCCTTCTATTCATGCCTTTCAAACCTCGAGCGAATGTTAATTCGTTGTGAGGAATCAAATCTTGTTTTAAATTGGGAAAAATGCCACTTCATGGTGAAGGAAGGCATTGTTTTAGGACACAAGATTTCTCGAGATGGAATGGAAGTAGACAAAGCTAAGATCGATGTAATCTCAAAGCTTCCTCCTCCAACTAACGTTAAAGGAATTTGAAGTTTCTTAGGTTATGCGGGATTCTATCGACGATTCATAAAGGATTTTTCCAAAATCGCTCGACCCATGACTAAACTTCTCGAGAAAGACAGTACATTCGACTTCAATGACGAATGCTTACCAGCTTTCTCCATTCTAAAAAATAAAATTACGAATGCACCCATTATGGTATCACCCGACTGGTCCAAACCTTTCGAGCTAATGTGTGATGCTAGTGATTTCGCGATGGGAACTGTTTTAGGTCAACGTCAAGATAACAAATTTCAACAAATCTACTACGCAAGTAAAACACTTACAGGAGCTCAGATGAATTACACAACTACTGAGAAGGAGCTTCTTGCAGTAGTTTTTTCTTTCTATAAGTTTAGATCTTACTTAGTGTTATCTAAAACAATTGTTTATACCGATCATTCAGCCCTAAAGTACTTATTCAAAAAGCAAGATGCTAAACCTAGACTAATTCGTTGGATTCTTCTCCTACAAGAATTCGACATTGAAATTAAGGATAAAAAAGGAGCTGAAAATCTTGCTGCGGATCACTTATCCCTTCTTGAAAATCCTAACTTAGAAACACTCGACGAATCTGTTATTCACGATACTTTTCCAGACGAGTTCCTTATGAGAATTGAAACAGAAGAAGAAATTCCATGGTTTGCGGGCTATGCTAATTATCTAGCCGCGGGAATTCTTGTTAAAAATCAAACTTATCAGCAAAAGAAGAAATTCTTTGCTGATCTGAAGTTTTACTTCTGGGAAAGCCCTAACCTCTTTCGTATAGGGGCTGACCAAGTTATTCGTCGATGTGTATGCGGCAAAGAAGCGCAACAAATTCTAGAGCACTGTCATGAAGGACCAGCTGGTGGACATTTCGGACCAAGCTATACAACTAAAAAGGTTTTTGACTCAGGTTTTTACTGGCCTAAAATTTTTAAAGATGCATACAATATGATAAAAACTTGTGATGCTTGTCAAAGATCTGGAAACATCTCCAAGAGAGACGAAATGCCACAACAAAGCATCCTAGTATGCGAGGTGTTCGACATTTGGGGTATTGACTTCATGGGACCATTCCCCACTTCTAACAAATGTAAATACATTCTCGTGGTAGTCGATTACGTTTTTAAATGGGCTGAAGCAAAAGCCCTACCCACTAACGATGCTCGAGTTGTTGTCAACTTTCTTAAAAATCTTTTCTCACTTTTTGGTATTCCAAAAGCATTAATCAGTGATCATGGAACTCATTTTACAAATCAACTACTCGATAAAGTGCTAAAAAGTACAGAGTTAATCATCGTTTTTCAACTTCTTACCACCCTCAAACGAGTGGCCAAGTTGAAAACACAAACAGAGGTCTTAAACGAATTTTAGAAAGAACGTTTAAAAATAATCCAAAAATCTGGCATCGAAAGCTAGATGATGCGCTTTGGGCATTTAGAACCGCATTTAAAATGCCCATCGGTACTACACCTTTCCGATTAATTTACGGTAAGGCGTGTCATCTACCTGTCGAAGTTGAACACAAGGCATATTGGGCTTTGAGAGAATGTAATACCGACCTTGTGAAAGCCGGAGAACACCGATTCTTGCAACTGAATGAATTAGATGAATTAAGGCTACAAGCATATGAAAACTCTAAAACATACAAGGAGAAAACTAAAAGATGGCATGATGCACGGTTAAAAGAAAAGAAAGAATTTGAACAAGGAGATAAAGTATTAGTATTCCAATCACGTTTTAAGTTTTCACCTGGGAAACTTAGATCCCGGTGGACTGGGCCATATATAATAAAACAAGTTTTTCCATTAGAATATGCAGAATTATATAGCAAAGACGGTGGAACTTTCAAAGTGAACGGTCATCGACTCAAATTATACTTTGAAGGAATCAATACTACGGAAAGAGACGAGATCACATTTTACCCTAAGGACAAGTAAATTCAGGGTAACTTTAAGGTTTTTCAACTCCATCCTCGGACTTTATTTTCATCTTTAAGAGTGGGGTTTGTTCGGTCTTTCCCTAGCAGACACTAAAGAGCTAGTCTTCTCCCTCCATTCTACCTTTTTATTTTTTCTTTTTGTTTTTATTTATTGTTTATTTTCAAGATGCGCAATCAATATGTCTACAATCACTTCTTTTTGATGTGCGATAAAATTTTACCGAGAGATGTGGTTTTAGATATTAAAAGAAGATGCGATCAGGCGAGTAAAGAAATAAGGCAAAAACTTAACGAGAAAAATTACGCCAAAGGAAAATCAAAATCAGCTAAGAAACGTCGAGCGCATCATTTGGGCAAATGTGTAAAATGTGGAAAACTAGCTCATTACGGAAATTGCCCAAAGAACCAGACGGACTCTAATTACGAGTACATAACATTATGCCGAGAAGGGCCTTTTAAATGTTCAAAGGAAAACCCCTTAAACTAACGAGGTTACGCCTACGAAGCCATGGGGGCGAAATGATGCGACTCCACTACGAGGCGAGTCAACGCGGTTTCACAATCTAATCCTTTTTCTCGCCAATTGTGTGTTTGTGCATTTTTGTAATTTTGTGCATTTTTGTGTGTTTATGTTTTGGTGTGTTTTAGTTGGTGTTTATTTGTTGTGTTTTTATTAAAAAAAAAAAAAGTCTACCATTTAAAATTGATAAACCTTGAGTTTAACCTGTTTTCATTGAAAACGATAATGCTAAGTGTAATAACTGAATTATCGTTCTTCAAATTGCATGAAATTAATTGTTGGATTCATAATATATCTTTTAAATGGTAGACCATCAAAAACAGAAGAAAAATTAAAACTACTAAAAATATACTTTTTTATCAATAACCGTAAAGATATATAACTTATAAACCTTTGTCGTGGGTAATGATAGGTATAACAACCGAGATTGTCTCTACCTAGTTGATAGGAAACAAAGTTTTAAGTTTGAAAATTAGTTGGTTTGAAAGTATATATTAAAATTTTAAAAATTTAAAAAGAAAAAAATAGAGTGTATTTTAAATTCATTTAATTTTTATTTTTCATGTACTTGTTTTTAATTTTAAAATATTAATTTTATTTTAATTTAAAAATTTAAAAAGAAAAAAATAGAGTGTATTTTAAATTCATTTAATTTTTATTTTTCATGTACTTGTTTTTAATTTTAAAATAGTAATTTTCTTTTAATTTAAAATTTTAAAAAGAAAAAAAAATAGAGTGTTTTTAAGTTGTTTTTGAAAATTTTTAACAAACTTTAACTTTTAAAGTATTAAATTTTATAAATTGAAATTAAAATTTATAAACGGATAAAAACTAGGTATACCAACCGAAATTTCCGTTACAACAAATATAAATTTAAAATTGATATTTTGAAAATTTAAATACTTATAAAGTTGAAATATATATATATATATATATATATATATATATATATATATATATATATAAAATAAATAAATAAATAAATAGAATGTTTTTGTTTTATTTTTATTTTCGTAAAATATTAAAAATTTTAACTTTTAAATTATTAAATTTTATAAATTGAATTTTAAAATTTATAAACGGATAAAGACTAGGTGTAACAACCGAAATTTCCGTAACAACGAATATAAATTTATAAAAGAAATTTTAAAAGTTTGATTAATTATAAAGTGGAAAAAAAAGGGGGCAGAACACTTACGCGGACCTTGTGGCTATCCACGCGGAACGCGTACAATTAAAATCTACGCGAAACGCGTAGTACTACGCGAAACGCGTAAATTTTAAAACAAGATCAGATATCAGTCGACCAACAGCAATGTTCTTCACACTCTATCCTTATTTTTTTCTTTGTTGTGGACGAAGGAGGTGAGCAAAAACACCAAAAATCACACCCAAACACTAAATTAACACTATCAATCTCCTCCAATTCATCCATCTTTCAACATGCCTAGATTGATAAGGGTCCTAAACCCAATTTACCCCTTGTTCTTCATATTTTTCATTATTTATTTGTTTAGTTTTAATCCGAATTTGGAGCTTGTTATTGTTAAATTTTGCTTGATTATTGCTATGGCTATGTTGTTAGTATGTTATTAAACCCGATTAGCATGAAAATTTGATGTTTAATTGATTAGTGAAAAGTTAGGGTTTATGTAAAATGGGGAATTGAGGAATTGCTATTAAAATGTGTTATTTTGGGTCTAATTAGATGTTTTCAGATGTTTTGATAGTAGTAGAAGCTTTGAATATAAGTTTGATTGTTTGATTTTAATTTTCGTCTAATTTTCATAATTTGTTGTAATTATAATGAATCAAGTATGAATTGTAATGATGATTAAGAGTTGGAATATACGCAATGTGATTGAATTGGATTATATATGCTTAGCTCATTGCGTGTTTCCACTTGTGAATTAAAACTTTGTTTTTGAAACTTGATTTATGATTTTGAATTTTTGTTTTATTGTTGTTTGTTTTAATTTTTAGAAGTAAACTGTTGTTGAATTATTGATTCCCGTGGTGTTGAAACAAGCTTGTATGTCAAGGATGAATTCTTTGCTAACATTAACATACCCAATTGGGACAATTCTCTTGTTTTAAAATGTTATGCAGGGATTATTTAGAATGAGAGCTGTTAACCAACAGCAAGGGGAAGAACAAGTAACACCGAAAATGGAACAACAACTTCAGAATCTGCACCCGAACCTGAGATTTCCTTATGATTTACCTAACCGATTACAAAAGGTTAAGGACTTACTTTCTCTGGTCAATAGAAACATCTCTCCAGTACACGTTGTGGATTGGACTCCTTTAGAACACCCAGTCAACCTAGATGAACAAATAAGGGGAATTTTAAATCAAAGTTTTTCAAACGAATTTGGAATGACTTTGGTTTTTAATGATTTTGAGAGATTGTTTAGTTTAAATAGCCCTGTATATAGAGAATGGTGTTTAGAGTTCTATTCTACCGTTAGAATGAGTTTACACCCAGAAACTATCAATGACCTTAATTTTCTACAATTTCGACTGGGTGGGGTAGATAGAAGTATGTCCCTAATAGAAATACCGTTGAGGAGATGTTGGCTCCCGGTTTTAGGGAGTATATTTTTACAGGTGCTAGATATACAGGAAATTATGATTCTTCGACAGTCTGGCAATCTTTCACTAATAGAAATACATATGAACCAGGCCAAGAATCATGCCTAAAGATCACTGATGTTCGCTTTAGAATAATTCATAAGTTTATAGCGAACACAATAAACCAAAGGTCATTCACTAATACAGATAAAATTAATTATATCGACCTTTGGTACTTAGATGTGATCAGAGATAGGGATATATTTGTTAGTATACCCTATGGAGTTGCTTACTTTTTGGCCCATGTTGGTAAAGGGGCTAGAGGAACAAGTGACATGTCGGGGGGTCACTACATCACGTGTCTAGAAAACTGGTTCGGACTCGACCCGAGTGAATCAGAACCTCCAATCCAACCGATAGATCAAGCTGTTAAAACTTTAGGATTGGATGTGTATAGGACGGCAAAGGTTATACATGTGAGGGGCGGGGTAATTAGTTTAAGACGACAGGAAGTTGTTGCTCCCGCTCCTATGGAGGAGGATGAGGAACCCGCTAGGGAAACTAGGAGGAGACGAAGACAGCCAGATTAGGCTAGTTCGTCTAATGCAGGTATTTCTGATTTCGATATGCTACAAAATTCGTTTGATTCATTGAGTTTAGATTTAAGGAACTCGTATGATAATTGGGGACGGAGATCAGAAGACCAATACACTAGTTTGTCTAGGCAAATAGGGGACATTAGGCATACCCAACTAGCTCAGGGTAATATGTTAGAAAATATTCGCTACGATCAGAGGGGCCAAGGAGCACAGTTAGAGTGGGCGCATCATCAGACATATTTGTACGCAGCTAACCCACAACAATACGCACCCTCGGCCTTTCCTTCATACACCCCTTGGCAAGGACCCAGTGACCCTCTACCGCCACCTTATGACCCCAACGCTGCCTTAGCCGCAAGTCAGGAAGCCTATAGGCGTTTTTACGAGGAACAACGCCTAAATGAACAACGGCAGCAACAACAGCGGGAACAGGAAGATCAGGGAGGCCCTGCGTGGTCATTTTTCTAGTTTTCTTTTTAGTTTAGAACAATTTATTTGTATTTTTTTTTTGTATAAAATGATTTTTTTATGGTGTGTTAATTTACTTTTATATATTTTATAAAAAAAAAAAACTTTTAGTGTGGGGTAAAATTTTTGTACTACTAAAGTACAACCCCATCTCGTTTGTGTTTGACATATTTGTTGACAGGTACTTATGATGATGAGATTCGACATAGCGAAACACGAAAGCATTATTGTGATAAAAAGGATTGGATATGTTCATACAATAAGCAGTTTACAATCTCCAATTTTTAACTAAGGAAGTTCTAAACACTTTACACTTTTTGTCCTCTCAAATTTATACATTTTAATCTGATTTTATGTAATGAGGGCATTAAATAATCTTAAGTGTGGGGTGGGAGTATATAAATTCTCGAGAACTTATAATTTAGTGGTTTTTATGAAAATTTTTAAACAAATATAACTAATCAATTTTTAAGGTAATAACGAGCAATTAAAGATTAGGTGTCAAAAACCGAAATTATTGTCTCCATACATTAAAAATACATAAGTTTATTTGATTAAAACCTATAAAAGAAAAACAAGTATAGCAGAATTTATAAACCCATATGTTTAGAACCATTTATCACATGTTTCTATGAAGTATATTGCAGATATCATTGCTTCGGAATGTATAAACCTGAAAATCTCATTAAGGAAGTAAAGTCTTCCAAAATGACACACTTGCTAACTTATGTTAGAAGATGTAGTCCAAAACAACTGTAGGTTGACAAAAAATCTTGAAAAGTCATCTCTATCATCGGCTGGAAATCCACCTCACCTCAACATCAAACAGGGTTTTTGGTGGTCAGAATTATCCTAACCATGAGATGGATCTGTCTCGTACAATGGGGGGGCACATTGCAAATTAGCTTTTAAGACTAATGAATCTAATCCCCAGATGGATGATCTCCGTAAAGATCAATCGCATCTATGTTTGACCGCGATCAACATACATATGCCATAACAAATTGAGGTGTACAAACTCATGGTTCACCGATGATATTTGGACACGATATAATTTTATTCTAAAACTTATGCTATTTTATGAATTATATTGTGTAAAACCATTTTTAGGACATTCGGTTTCAAGTTCCATGATACTTCAATTATGGGGGCGGATAGCTTGTTAATCGCCAACTGAGACAACAGTTTTCAGTTACCCTCGACCAAAATTTGAGGTTAAAACCGGAAAATGTGTCTAGTGTAAAAACTAGCATGCCATTTTATAAAATCTTAAAACGTTTTCATAAGGTCCAATTTTCCCTAAGGATCCAAATTTTTAAACCTTAATCACGAGATTTCTACTTTGTTTCTGTTGTCAGAATTTCATTTCGTGTGGTGTGCGTGTGATCCAATAAAAATTGTGTAGTATTTCCAACTTATTCCATATAGCGTGTGTTTCATTTCGTGTACGTGTGTTGTGTGATTTAATGTTCGATATGGAAAAATATGTAATGTTCCGATTCTATTTAGAAGATGTAATTGCTTGAGGACAAGCAACGTTCAAGTGTGGGGTATTTTGATATTGCTATAAACAAACATATATTTCGACACAATATCATTTATATTTCATTTGCTTTTACCGAAATGAAAACATTCAAATGTATAATTCACGAGAAAAATGACAAAAGTAAACACGAGCTTGAAGTTTGATAAAACAACGATAAAACGACGGATTTAAACCAAATATGTATCAAGATAATGTTTACCCAAATGCAAGTTCAAGATGATCGAAGAGAAGAGTTCAAATGAAAAGTTCCAAGTCGATATACGTCAACACGAGATTAACAAAGAACAAACGAAAAAATAAAAATAAGAAAACTGCCGTGTACTCCTACGCGAAACGTGTGGTTTTCTACGCGAAACGCGTAGTATTTAAGTCTTACGCGTATCGTGTGGGTATCTACGCGAAATGCGTAATCTCCTGTCCAGATCCAGATTCCAAATACAAATGGGACGGCTGCTTTTGTATAAAATATAAATTCTTTAACAGCAATTCAGTTCTTTACACCAATACAAATTGCACTTTACAATTTTTTAAAGGAAACAGATCACAAGATGAGAGATATACTAGTGCTATATACAGAGAAGGGAAGAGTCAGTAGAGTAGACACATCAAGATACATCACAAAAATTTATGATTCTCACTGTTTTTCATTTTATAAATTTCAAAGTACTCCGTATCAGATTATTTAGTTTCAAGTATAGTTCCAATTAATTTCCAAGGTTCAATTTTTAGGATAGTTTCAGCTTTAAGGGTGTATTGTTCGTGATTAAGGGTATTATTGTACGCGCTAAAGGGGTGTTGTTATTGTAATTTTCTACCGTGTAAAGTAAATGAGAGTGAAGATTTTCGTAAGTATATTCCATTAAAATTATCGTTATAAATTTTTATCGTTATTATTATGTTTGTAATTTTATATTTTCATATTTACCTTAGTATAATGAGTAGCTAATTTCCCTAGTGAAATGGATTGTTATCATTTGTAATAATTAAAATGTAAACTTAGTATTTTTAACATTGAGCCTAATTAAAAGAACCATTATTATGTACCTGGATATTCAACCCTTGTCACTTAATTTATTAGATTTAAATAACGAAAGTAATTGTTATCTATATAAATTAAGCTTCAACATTAAAAGTGATCTAGAAGAATTTATGAATAATTTATTAACACTAAATTAGAAGTAAGGTTCGGTGGTTTGGGTAATATCACTAGTCATATAATAGTGAAATTGTAAAAAGGGAAACCGTTATGATTTGGGTTTTGGCGAAAGTCAAAACTGGGTTGGGTCTCAATTTAAATACTTAAAGACTAGTAACTATCTAAATAGAATCCGATGAAAATTAGATTTAATTTAGTTAGTCATAACTTTATATTTTTTTCGAAAGAAAAATATAAAGTTTATTACTAAAACATTTTAAATAGGGCTTAAACTCAAAAACAATCCATGGATCTAGAGGTGACACATTTAAGTAAACACTCCCATTTATATATATTTCCAATTATTATTATTATTATTTACGTATATTTATTCAGCAAAACTAAAAAAAAATTATACAACATTATAATTCAGTTAATCATTACTGTTTTGTCACTTGGCCTATAACATACGCGGATCGTGTATAATTCTATACGATACGCGTACGTTTTAAAACATACGCGGAACGTGTATATCATTACGCGAAACGCGTAAGTATTAATACGAGTACTGTAGCAATTAGGTTAAAATCTAGGGTTTTAAATATTTTATTATTATACTTAAGTTATTAATTTATAACTAGTATTTAAGATAATAATTTATAATTAGTAATTAGTTTATAATTAGTTAATTATTATAATTCCTATTAATTTATATTAATTTAATTAAAATTTGTTATTTAGTTAATTTAAATAAATTTATATTATAATTGCTCAAAACAAAATTCTAATCAATTAGTTTTATTAAAAGTTATTATTTTATTAATTATCATTTAGTAATAAACTTATTAGTATAATTTCAATTAATTCACTTTTAAGTTAATAATTATAAATAATGTATTCGTATAAATTAATAAGTAGATCAATTAAATTAGGATTAAGTTCTATTATATTATTATTATTTAGTATTATAAATTCCTAATCTAAAACCCCTTTAAATAAGTTTAACTTCAAAGACTATTAAAAAAAATATAATTTGAACACTGTCTTTCTGTGGAACGAACCGGATTTACCAACAAACTAAACTACACGGATAGGACTAGTTGCCTATATATGTTTGAAACCAACCTAAATTCATTAAAATACCATATATACAATAAATCAATTCGTGTAACAAAACAACTCAAATCCGTTCATAAATAAAGGTGCTGTTTCAGAACATCAATGATGTAAACAATTGGCATGCTAGACTTGGTCATATTGGCCAACAAAGAATGAATAGATTAGCTAGAGATGGTTTACTAGCTAATATTGATAAAGTGGAATTGTCCACTTGTGAGCACTGTCTGGCAGGAAAAACTGCGAGAAAACCATTTGGAAAAGGAACTCATGCCGATTATCCATTGCAATTAATACATTCGGATATATGTGGTCCTATGAACATCTGAGCAAGGCATGGAGCGTATTATTTCATCACATTCATTAATGATTATTCTCGATTCGGTTACGTCTACTTGATCTCTCACAAATCCGAAGCGTTGGATTGTTTTCAAAGTTATATGAATTTTGTTGAGAATCAATTAGAATGTAAGATTAAAGCATTAAGAACCGATCGAGGACGTGAATACCTATCTGATTCGTTCAAAGCTCTATGTGATGCTAAAGGGATTCAACGTCAATTAACTACTCCTAGGACTCCACAACAAAATGGTGTTGCGGAAAGGCGGAATAGAACGGTTTTTGAAATGGTTAGGTCAATGATGACACAAGCAAATTTACCTATCACTTTTTGGGGTGATGCTTTGTTAACTGTCACATTTGTACTTAATCATGTACCTTCAAAATCAGTAACTTCCACACCATATGAGTTATGGACAGGTCGCAAACCTGACTTGAATATGTTAAGACCTTGGGGTTGTGCAGCGTATACTTTGGATTCCTCACACAAATATGGAAAATTAGGTCCAAGAGGGAAGAAATGTGTTTTCATAAGATACTCTGAACAATCAAAAGGTTATGTGTTTTTGGGTGAACACGAAAGTGGGAGCATAACTGAATTTGAATCTCGAGATGTTACATTCTTGGAAAACGAGTTTCCAAAACAAGGGGATCTTGATAAAGATTGGTCTTTATTTGAGACTACAGAATTACCTCATTCGAATGGGAGAAATTTGAGGAGTGAAGATGAAGAATTTGTTTGTAGTGACCCGAACTTTTCCATGTTTATATATATTAATTGAGATTGATATTTACATGATTAAATGTTTCCAACATGTTAAGCAATCAAACTTGGTAAGACTTGATTAATTGAAATATGTTTCATATAGACAATTGACCACCCAAGTTGACCGGTGATTCACGAACGTTAAAACTTGTAAAAACTATATGATGACATATATATGGATATATATATAGTTAACATGATACTATGATAAGTAAACATATCATTAAGTATATTAACAATGAACTACATATGTAAAAACAAGACTACTAACTTAATGATTTTTAAACGAGAGATATATGTAACGATTATCGTTGTAAAGACATTTAATGTATATATATCATATTAAGAGATATTCATACATGATAATATCATGATAATATAATAATTTAAAATCTCATTTGATATTATAAACATTGGGTTAACAACATTTAACAAGATCGTTAACCTAAAGGTTTCAAAACAACACTTACATGTAACGACTAACGATGACTTAATGACTCAGTTAAAATGTATATACATGTAGTGTTTTAATATGTATTTATACACTTTTGAAAGACTTCAATACACTTATCAAAATACTTCTACTTAACAAAAATGCTTACAATTACATCCTCATTCAGTTTCATCAACAATTCTACTAGTATGCACCCGTATTCGTACTCGTACAATACACAGCTTTTAGATGTATGTACTATTGGTATATACACTCCAATGATCAGCTCTTAGCAGCCCATGTGAGTCACCTAACACATGTGGGAACCATCATTTGGCAACTAGCATGAAATATCTCATAAAATTACAAAAATATGAGTAATCATTCATGACTTATTTACATGAAAACAAAATTACATATCCTTTATATCTAATCCATACACCAACGACCAAAAACACCTACAAACACTTTCATTCTTCAATTTTCTTCATCTAATTGATCTCTCTCAAGTTCTATCTTCAAGTTCTAAGTGTTCTTCATAAATTCTACAAGTTCTACTTACATAAAATCAAGAATACTTTCAAGTTTGCTAGCTCACTTCCAATCTTGTAAGGTGATCATCCAATCTCAAGAAATCTTTATTTCTTACAGTAGGTTATCATTCTAATACAAGGTAATAATCATATTCAAACTTTGGTTCAATTTCTATAACTATAACAATCTTATTTCAAGTGATGATCTTACTTGAACTTATTTTCGTGTCATGATTCTGCTTCAAGAACTTCGAGCCATCCAAGGATCCGTTGAAGCTAGATCCATTTTTCTCTTTTCCAGTAGGTTTATCCAAGGAACTTAAGGTAGTAATGATGTTCATAACATCATTCGATTCATACATATAAAGCTATCTTATTCGAAGGTTTAAACTTGTAATCACTAGAACATAGTTTAGTTAATTCTAAACTTGTTCGCAAACAAAAGTTAATCCTTCTAACTTGACTTTTAAAATCAACTAAACACATGTTTTATATCTATATGATATGCTAACTTAATGATTTAAAACCTGGAAACACGAAAAACACCGTAAAACCAGATTTACGCCGTCGTAGTAACACCGCGGGCTGTTTTGGGTTAGTTAATTAAAAACTATGATAAACTTTGATTAAAAAGTTGTTATTCTGAGAAAATGATTTTTATTATGAACATGAAACTATATCCAAAAATTATGGTTAAACTCAAAGTGGATGTATGTTTTCTAAAATGGTCATCTAGACGTCGTTCTTTCGACTGAAATGACTACCTTTACAAAAATGACTTGTAACTTATTTTTCCAACTATAAACCTATACTTTTTCTGTGTAGATTCATAAAATAGAGTTCAATATGAAACCATAGCAATTTGATTCACTCAAAACGGATTTAAAATGAAGAAGTTATGGGTAAAACAAGATTGGATAATTTTTCACATTTTAGCTACGTGAAAATTGGTAACAAATCTATTCCAACCATAACTTAATCAACTTGTATTATATATTATGTAATCTTGAGATACCATAGTCACGTATACAATGTTTCGACCTATCATGTCGACACATCTATATATATTTCGGAACAACCATAGACACTCTATATGTGAATGTTGGAGTTAGCTATACAGGGTTGAGGTTGATTCCAAAATATATATAGTTTGAGTTGTGATCAATACTGAGATACGTATACACTGGGTCGTGGATTGATTCAAGATAATATTTATCGATTTATTTCTGTACATCTAACTGTGGACAACTAGTTGTAGGTTATTAACGAGGACAGCTGACTTAATAAACTTAAAACATCAAAATATATTAAAAGTGTTGTAAATATATTTTGAACATACTTTGATATATATGTATATATTGTTATAGGTTTGTGAATCAACCAGTGGCCAAGTCTTACTTCCCGACGAAGTAAAAATCTGTGAAAGTGAGTTATAGTCCCACTTTTAAAATCTAATATTTTTGGGATGAGAATACATGCAGGTTTTATAAATGATTTACAAAATAGACACAAGTACGTGAAACTACATTCTATGGTTGAATTATCGAAATCGAATATGCCCCTTTTTATTAAGTCTGGTAATCTAAGAATTAGGGAACAGACACCCTAATTGACGCGAATCCTAAAGATAGATCTATTGGGCCTAACAAACCCCATCCAAAGTACGATGCTTTAGTACTTCGAAATTTATATCATATTTGAAGGGTGTCCCGGAATGATGGGGATATTCTTATATATGCATCTTCTTAATGTCGGTTACCATGTGTTCACCATATGAATGATTTTTATCTCTATGTATGGGATGTGTATTGAAATATGAAATCTTGTGGTCTATTATTATGATTTGATATATATAGGTTAAACCTATAACTCACCAACATTTTTGTTGACGTTTTGAGCATGTTTATTCTCAGGTGATTATTAAGAGCTTTCGCTGTCGCATACTTAAATAAGGACGAGATTTGGAGTCCATGCTTGTTTGATATTATGTAAAAACTGCATTCAAGAAACTTATTTTGTTGTAACATATTTGTATTGTAAACCATTATGTAATGGTCGTGTGTAAACAGGATATTTTAGATTATCATTATTTGATAATCTACGTAAAGCTTTTTAAACCTTTATTGATGAAATAAAGGTTATGGTTTGCTTTAAAATGAATGCAGTCTTTGAAAAATGTCTCATATAGAGGTCAAAACCTCGCAACGAAATCAATTAATATGGAACGTTTTTAATCAATAAGAACGGGACATTTCAGTTGGTATCCGAGCGTTGGTCTTAGAGAACCAGAATTTTGCATTAGTGTGTCTTATCGAGTTTGTTAGGATGCATTAGTGAGTCTGGACTTCGACCGTGTTTACTTGAAAAATGATTGCTTAACAAATTTTGTTGTAAACTATATATTTTTAACATGTGAATATTATGTGATATATTAATCTCTTAACGCGTTTGATATTATGTGATAGATGTCTACCTCTAGAACAAGTCCCATTGACTCACCTAATAATAATGAAGAGTCAAATGTAAATTGGAATGATTCGTGGACTGATTCACAAGTTCCCGAAGAGGAACCGGAAGAAGAGTCGGAACCGGAAGAAGAATCGGAACCGGAAGAAGAATCGGAACCGGATGAAGAAATAGAACCGGTGGGGGAAATAATAAAACGGTTAAGTAAAAGAAAATCCTCAACCAACCGACCAAGGTTAATTATGGTCAATGGTGTTTCCGCCAAGGAAGCAAAATATTGGGAGGATTACCAATTCTCCGATGAATCGGATTCCGACGAGAATTCCGATGATGTTATAGAAATTACCCCAACTGAATTTAAAAAGGCAAAAGAAAATAATAAGGGAAAGGGCATAAAAATAGAGAAATCTAATTCCAACCCCGATAAACTTTATATGTATCGTCAACCCCCGAAGTCCTTAAGTTGTAACAATGACCCGGGAACCTCTAAACCACCAGGTTTTTCTAAACCAATGTGGAAAACGACGGCTCGTATTAGGGGAACATCATATATCCCTAGAAACTTGGCAAAACGAACCAAAACCGAAGAAGAAGAAACAAGCGAGTCGGAATAAGATAGTTGTATTCGTGTGGTGTAATATATGTAATATAGTGTGCTTATGATTTACGATATATGTAAAAATTGCTTGTATTAATAAGTATTTTTTTTTTTATGAATCTAACTCTTGTCTATTTTACAGTATAAAAACACAAAATGGATAGACAACCCAATATTTTAAGAGACCTACCCGGAGACATGATTGATGAAATCTTGTCTAGAGTCAGTCAGAATTCTTCGGCACAACTATTTAAGGCGAGATCAGTTTGTAAGACATTCGAAAAAAGTTCCAAGAATGCCTTGGTTTATAAAAGACTTTCGTTCGAAATATGGGGGATATCACATTGGGAAATCCATAAGTTACGATGTGTTTACTTTGACGCATATATTGCGGGGAACCCAAATGCTATTTTACGCAATGGGTTAAGAAATTATTTTGACTCAATATATCCGAATATTGGACTTCGTGATTTAGAAAAAGTGGCTAACATGCAACATAAAGAAGCATGTTATGCTTACGGATTAGTAATGTTCGCTTCTCACCAAAGTGAGAACAAGAACATCGGGCTACAACTATTAAACAAAACGTTCCCACAAGTGACGGAGTCGGTAATTGGGGTAAGAAATGAGGTTTTTAGATTGTTACGGGACTGTTGGACATTACGTAACCCTCGTCCCTTTGACGACGTTACAACACGCTGTCTTATCAACGGCCATAACGGTTATGTTCCACAAGACTAAGGATGGGAAGTAATCCTAGTAAAACCAGAATGCATGACTTGTTTCTGGACGTATGAATTACGTGTCTTTATTGCCTTTGCTGAACGACTTGTGTACTAGCTAGAATTATCTTCACAACCATCTTGTATCAAATTTATTGTGTGCTATATTTCATGCTATATGTAAAATAAGCGGTATTGTAAGTTTGTAAAATATTGTGTAAAAGTTTGAACGCGAAATATTATTATAATCAGTTTTTCATATAGAATTGTAGTAGTTGAATTGTATATTAGCTACTAAGTATGAACTTAACGGGTAGGTACTACCCGAATTTAAACTTATAATACGCTAATATGAAGAAAAAGCTTTTATAAATGAGTTCATATTATGCTACAAAATACTATTAACTACTCT